>NC_047660.1:90094220-90699220 GCF_011762505.2 Arvicanthis niloticus | reverse complement strand
AAGCCTCCTGTGTTGCCAGGTCCTGATCTCTCCTCCATGTCACATATGATCTCCAATGTATTTTTATTTTCTTGTGAGAAATTTCCTGATTTCTTTTTATCTAGGCCTTGCTTGTCAGTTTGTCTATAAGGCTCCAAAGGGGTTAACAGATAAAAGAAAAGAAAATACCTTGCTAATATTTGACGTTCAGCTTTAAAAATCAAACAATTAAATATAATACTGCAGTTTTAGAAGTCCTTAAATTGAATGTGTTAAAACCATTTATTGTCTATCTGAAGATCAAATTTAACAGGATGCCTTATATTTTAATAGAAGATTGGGATATAATTCACAGGCTTTCCAGAGCCTTGCATTACAGTGTGTAATTTTGTATTTCTTAAAGAAATTGAAGACCTGGGCACCTATCATCCTACAATTTTCAGAACATTTTAATTAATTAAATGAGAAACCAGGTGTTCTTTAGCTATTGCCCCTCCCCCTGTCACCATCTCTACCAATTCCAGGACTGGAAAACACTATTTTTTATGGATTTGGCCTGCTTTAGATCTAGATCTTTCAGAAATAGAATAATTATAAAAGCACACATGTTTGTGGCTTGTTTTTCTATTAACACTTTAGTTCTGAGTTTTATTTGTGTTGTATCATGCACAATAATTGTATTATGCTATAATTTTGCATAGTCTTGGAAAATATATTTTATTTATTGAATTATTACTTGATAGACATTTGGTGTAACTTCATGATTTGACTTCTGAGGCTAATGCAGCTGTGAAGATTCTTGTTTAGGAGTTTGACTGAATGTCCTCTCATGCTTCATGGACATACATCAAAGGCTGGAGTTGCTAAATGACGATGACAACATCATGTTATGCACTTAAAGGGACTACCTGTTTGCCCCAAATGACAGCACTATTTACATTCCTATCTTCAAGTTCTGAAACTTCTGAGTTCTCTGCATGTTCTCCCTCTCTCTCTCTCTCTCTCTCTCTCTCTCTCTCTCTCTCTCTCTCTCTCTCTTCCCCCCTCTTCCTTCCTCCCTCTATTCCTCCCTCCCTCCCCCCTCTGTGTGTATGTGTGTTTGTGTATGTGTGTGTGAATAGTGTACAAGTGTTGTATGTACATGTGTGTGATATGAAAGCCCCTACACATGTAGTTGCCAGAAGACGATATTGGGTATCCTGCTTCCAAATTCTAGACACCTCACCACTCTGGCTTACTTCCAACAGGAACTAGCAAGCTACCAGCTATGTCATAACAATTTCAAAATGCTTAAAATAAAAATCCCAATAAATCATCAGTTGAGACGTGGTCTTTTACTGAAAATGAAACCAGGCATGTGGCTAACTTGTCCCATACATGCTCTCTCCACACCCAACAGTTCTGGGGTTATAGGTACTCACGGATTTATCTGGGTGCTGAATATTTGATAACAGAATCTCCTGCTTGCATCATCTAAGTCCTCACTATTCCTTTTTTGATTATGGCTTCGGCTATATTTCTTTGATAACTGACAATCCTTTATGGCTATCCATGTGCTTATCAGTAATTTAGATGTATCTTTTATAAAATTGTATTTAGATGTGATTCCCTCTCCTAAATAGTTTATTTTTGATGCTTATTGAGCAGAACTATTTATTATAATATTCTCGAGATAGGTCTATAGTTTGTGAGATACTTCCTTTTGTATTCACCAAGTTATATTAGCTTAATTATATTCCAAATTTTGCCGATTTTATGTAAACCCAAATCATAGAAGATGTTTTGCAAATTTTAAATAATTTTTATCCATAGAAGGAACATTACCTTGTATCATGATTTACAGAGTTCTCTTGTATATAGCATTAAAATAAGTTAGTGTCATGCTTAGCCCTCATTTGTCACTCATTTTCCAGCCTTTTTTGTATTAAATTCTTTTGGTCACAATGATATGTAAGAACACAGATCTTGATTTTTCCCTCAGAGTTTTGTTAAACTACAGGAGAGTGACTCAGGGAAGAGAAAAATAAGTGGTACCCAAACAATGCACCTCATCTGGTTTACTTCCAACAGGAACTAACCAGATGCCCCCTTGTCATTACAGTTTCTAAATGATTAAAATAAAAATCTCAAGTATGATGTTTGCTCACTTTAAAAGTTAAGTGTGCTCTTAAATGAGTAATAAGCATATGTAATGAAGGGAACTTTTCAGAAATTAACTTAATTGGAAATATCAATAATAGTGATATATTAGATAACACATAATAGTAGTTTCTTAATTACTGTTTCTTATTCAACATTTAATTTTAATCCCAAATCTCACAATTCTTAACTATGACACATCTTAAACATATAGACTGGAATAATTTAGTAACTTTAGCCTATTAAATTTTGTTAAGAAGATGAGAAGTGCTTTGGAAATCTGGGTAGCACATTGTATTTTATATCATTTTCTATTTTATGTATATATGATTTTTTTATCCCTAGGTAACATTAGCCACAAAGTTTGAATGAATAATTGAAGTCAACTTAACAATAATCATGAGGACATCTTACAACATAGAATGTATTTCTTCAAATCTTGTTTTTTTAAAATAAGTTCAAACCATCAGCCTCACAAAAGAAAACTATTCTAAAAATATTCCCCTCGATTCTGTCTCAAAATAACATTTCTATGAGTGACCACTAGAACAAGATATTTGTGACTCTCCCGTGTTTTCAGCATTTTCTACTAGTTTCATCAGTTACTCAGCATTTCTCAGTGTTCTCTATGAGACTCAGTTTCTCCTCCAATCTCTATTCCTTCATCTATATCCAAAGCAATAGCATTTTCACAGAGATGATGAGAACTAGAAAGCTTAGGCTGAACCAATGAGTGTTGTACAAAACTGTCTACCAGGCTGTTTTCATCATGACAAGCCTAAGTTTAGAGAATAGATATTCAGCAAGAATAGAAAGGAGCTGGTTTGAAAGCCTAAAGAGCTAAAGCATCCAATAAAGAATCACTTACAAAATTGATGAGAAACATAAATATAGAAGAGAAAATAGTGATGATACCTTGACTGTGAGACAATTTTCTCAGCTAGACAAACAAAAACTTATTCTAATTCTAACTCTAATTCATGACCCAAAACAGGAAATTTAACACAAAATTCTCTTGATATTAAAGTGGTACCACAAGTAGTAATTCTCAAGGATAATTTTATAAAAAGTAACTTGAGCAATGGTTTTAAACCTAAGTTTACATTGACTGAATATTTAAAAGGCCTGGATTTATTTTAAAACTTTAACAGATGGACACGACTTCTGGACTCACACTGAACCAATGACTCAAAACAAATGTCAAGTTCTGGAGTTGGCTTAAGACTTTTAACTTCTGCTGCTGAGTATCCCATGAGAAGCATCACAGGAAGATAAGCAAACATGTCAAATACAACCAAACTCACAGAACAGATGCCTTATGATTGAATAGCCAGAAAAGCAAACAAACAAACAAAAGCAGACAACAAGAAATAAACCATCAAGAACCATAGTAGTGGGTGTAATAGGATGCAAACTACAAATGATCAATAGCCATGTGAAGGAAATCATAGGTAAGTTGAAAACATACTCCAGAAACAACACCCTCCCCCCAAAATGCTAGATTACATTTATGTAAAATTCTAGAACAAGCATTAGTAAGCTTCATGTTTACTGAAAAGTAACAACAGAATGACTATAGCGTTTCCTCAGCATCCAACCTGCTCTTGTAGAAGATGCAGGTTGAATTCCAACCACCCTTATGACAGCATACAACTTTCTGTAACTCGAATTCCAGGGGATTCGATGTCTTCCTCTAGCCTATGTGAGCAAGGCATGTGTGTGGTGCATAGACATACATGTAGGTTAAACACTAACACATATAATCCAAAAATGAACTAAAAAAAGGAAGTGCAGCTACAATGGAAAGAGAGACCATGTGCATTGGAATACAAAGGTCAGTGGTGGGGAGTAAGGGGGTGCATACCTGGGAAGCAAGTGTTTGCTAGGGGAAGATCATTCAAAGAGTTCTGGGATGTGGTGTATATGCTACTTAGTAACCTGGATGATAAATTAGTCTGATCTCACCTCTTTCATAATTACATATATACTAGAACTTTGTTGTATTGTGTAAGGCATAGTGACTGAGTAGGAGGCTTAAAACAAAAACAACTATCAGAACTCCTGCAAATTAAAGAGACAAGCTATTTTCAACTACAGGAGAATCCACAGTTTTCCTGTCTGTCTAGGGCCTGGAGAGGATAGACCTGCCATGTAAATCATTGCTCTTCCCCTATGTGATGGTGGCCATATCTGGGAAATATAAAATCTCACTCTACCTGACATTGATAACTGTGTTTGCTATAAACTCTCTCCATGTCCACCTCCCTCCTCCTCCTTTATGTAATGGCGGGTTTCATGATCCCTGTTAGTGTTCTGGTCAGTATTCTTATCACAGTGTTTGTCTCGTGGACATCACTGGGATGGATTCAATAATTAGTGGCTTACAGACAGATGGAGCACCTTATATGTTGTTAGAGGTTTTGCAGCTTTTTCTGTCTCTTTCTAGCACATTCTATCTCTGCCACAGCAACACTAATACCCCACATATTGCGAAAATAAACCTGAAGAGTAATTTAGTACCAAGTTTAAATGAACTGGCCTGGAGCTACAGGCAACCGAGAGACCTTCATGACCACCTACTGAGTGAGTTCATAGTCAATGACTGCATATTCAAACTATGTGCCACTTCAAATTATGCTTAGCATGAAAAAAGTTGAAGCAGGGTGACCAAGTACACACAGATATTCTAACTTGTGAAGTAATACACATATTCTGTCCCGGCCAGTACTGCCCAGCTTTGTGGGCCAAAATGTTGCAGTCTGCTCTGCTCCACGCTTGGCGGCCACTGTGTCTTGGCTCAAACTGCTGCTCCGGTCCGAGGGTCAGGATCTAGCGAGAGAGTCCAAGAGGTAACCTGGGTCACGGATGCCTTCCTAGGGTAGGCTGCACCGTTTTTGAAATACTGAAGACATTTTCTCCCTCTTGTAGATGTTGCCAGGTTCTATTTCTCAAGGTCTTTTGGAGTGGCAGGAGGATGACCTTCGAGTTTAAGCTCAGAGGCTTATTAGGCACAGTCACTAGTTAAAAGGCAGTCACTTTCTTTGTTGCCTTGGAGATAAGTATGCTAGAAAGGATTTCTCAGTGATTTCCTGATTGCTTGCAGCCTTAAAACCAAGAGCTGAGTCAAATATATTTTCATTTTTTCATCAGTTCTGAGCTTTCAAATTGCTACTTAGTTTAGAAAAGATTGGTTGTTTTAGGAGATGTCAAGAAAATATTGTCAGTTTCAGAAAAGATATTGCTCAGAGACTATCTGTCCCTTTTGTGGTGTACTTTGTATACAAAGTCCCTTGTTTGGGTTTGTTGCTTGTTCTATTAGTAAAATATTGCTAATAATCATGACCAGAAACCATCTGGAGATCCAAGAACTGTGCTCCGGTTGACTGTGAAGAACAAGAAGGCTACTTTTGCTGTGATATCAATGACTAAAGATTCATGGTTGAGAAGGAGGGACATGAAAACCTCTGTGACAATCCCTTCTCTATCTCTAAACCCCTTGGCCAGAAAGTAACAACTTAGAGAGGAAATAACAAAAGTGAGCGCTTAAAAAGTGTTATGGGAATGTTGAGATGTGGGTCTCCACATTTGATGGCTTCTGGCAGAGGTGAGGGAGTCCAAGGACACTATTCTATTTAAGGGACAAGCAACTGAGAGTTTGGCTATGCTCCAGCAAGTACATGAATAAAAAAATTGGACTTTTTTAGTTCTTATTTTTACTCATACTTTTTTTTTTTGAAGGGAGAGATCACAAAGGTGGGGAGTAGACACTAAAAGACTGGGAAGTGCATATAATCAGGATGCATGATATAAAATTCCCAGAGAATCAATAAAATGTCATGTTTTTTAAAATGACATTGTAAAAACCAGGGAAGGTACGAAGATTATCCTGTCAACAAGTAGAGCTTCTTGAAGTAGAAGCCACATGAAGGGATGGCAGAATAAGAAAGGGTCTCAATGAAATAGCAGCAGAGATAGAATTTAATTAATGAATTTAGGTGTTGCACTTACAATGGATTGACTTAAGATAAAAGAACTTGAATATGAAGTTGATATTAACTGGATTACATCAAATCACATGATAATAACATAAATTTGTGATTCCCATAGTCTTAATTTAAAATATTTTTGGAATGCTAAAAATACAACTTGAATATTGAAAGTGCTTGGTAAAAAGAAAAAACAGGGATGTTATTGTAAACTGAAGAATATATATATATATATATATATATATATATATATATATATATATAATTGGACTAAACCCTCTGCAAGATTTAATATGAAAGTGAAAATACTGTTCAGAATAGATTAAAATGGACATCACCATAGTGACCAAAAGTGTTTTCTCAGTTAAAGCCAAGGTCTGTAAAGAAAAGTCAAAGTATCAACAATTTGAAAATGGTTATACATAAAATGAAAATCTATGCATGTAATTTCATGTAACTTAAAAAGTATCCTTTTAAAAAATATATTCATTTATTACTGAAGAGCATGATATCAGAGAGAGACCCGAATAAAGGCATTAATAAATGTATATAAACATGTGATACAACTAGTTTTAATTCATACTATGTTATTTTAGATACTTAAATGGTAATTATTATGCTTTATAGATTATATTATGTTAAGAGATATATTGCTTTGTACTCTTTAAAGATTTTTACTCTTAAAATAATTTTGGAATATGCATTTTCATCTCTATCATCACAATAAACTAATCTATTATTCACTATTACAAGACCATGTAGTTTCATTATTTTCTGCATGCTATTTCAGAGTCTAAAATAAACAGATTTATATATACCTTAATAATATCAGTCATTTGAGCTTATAATAAAAAAGTGTTCTGTGAGCAGTTATATGTGAGTTATACACACATACATGGAAAACATATATTGCTCTCACAAAAGATAATACCATTTTAAATTCATAAATTTATATGAATTATCAATTTTAAGTTTGTGTAATTTACATTTTCACTCCCACGTTTAATTTTACTCAAGGAAAAGGTTTATACAATTAATATGAATATTAAATTATTTTATTTTGTGAATGTTTACTGTTTGACCTACCCTCTTTTACTAAAACTATAGAAAATAAATAAGTAAATAAACAAACAACAATGACAAAAGCCACCAGCCCCACAGGTTTTGTTGTAATTTGGTTTTCTCTTTGGAACTTCCTGATGCCTTGCTTGTGAGTACATTGTATGCAATGAAGCATGCTGACAGTCACCCTAGGAATAAATATTCAATATAATTTTATATTTTGAGAAGTATGGCGTTAGGATTCCAGGCTATGGAGTTAATTAGTGACCTATCTGAATTAAAACCCATAAGAAAACAACTGCTCATGTTAGCAGAGAACAGGTGCAAGACAAAATTGTTTCCATCTGGCCACCCCAGTGTAGGTAGAGGGAACTCTTTAGAAAGATTGTTGGAAAAAAAAAAAAAGCTAGAGCCCAAAGAAAGAACAATAATTCATCCTCTTTCTCATGGAAAATATCTATATTTCAAAAACACAGTCCATGTTAGAGCGATTCACATTGCAAAATTAATATATTGTATTGCTTTCTTCACCTTATTTGTACATTCTCCTTTACATAGTGTGCCCTGCTGCAACCCATTAACTCAAACATAATTCTCAAGCAATTCAAAATGTAAATCTTATTAAAGTAATCTGTAAAATATTAGTCAGAGGAGCTTTTATAGCACTGGTGTATTAGCATGTAAAATTTGAACCTTGGATTCACTAGAAAAGTAGCTTCCTTGAATGCTTCCTCGTAAATGTTGATCCTAGGCTCACTTTGTTCTGGTTTGCCCAAGGTATCCCAAGAGCTTGTTTTGAGAAGCAATCAATCACAATCTAACAATTGATTAGCCTTCTGTGTTTTTCAAAAAGCCAACATATCACTCAGAAAGGATTTGTAATACCGTTTTCATGAAGTCTTGATCTACCCAGGATTTGATAGATTTAAGAAAAAGAAAAAAAAAAAAAAACAGAATAACTTGTCACCTACCTCCGGGTAGAAAATAGACTGTGGGGAAAGTACCAGAGATATGAGAAATTGAAGTCAGGGAGGTGGCTCACTTAGTACTTGGGAGACGGGAGCAGCGCAGTGATGAAATTGTCTTCTATAAACAACACTGGCCTAAACTGGTACCCTCCTTTTTATGAGCAATACATTTGTTCTAAAACTTCCCCATGCACCAAACAGCAACTTTTGCTATTTCTTTATACATCAAGAAAACACATTTGGGGGCTAATCAACAGATGTCTGTAGCTTCTTAGAATGGTAAAGTGAGTTCTTTCTTCTCTGCACTTAAGTTATTTTCCAGGTTGTTAGAAAGGGCTGATATGCTTCCTGGTTTGGTTTCTGCTCTTTTGTAGAGGAACCAAATGTGGGCTTAATTCCCTGCCTTGAAAAGTTATACTGAAATCACTTACCACATTATGGTAGCACAAGGTAAATCTAAGGGCTCTGAGAGTCTGCAAGTCACAGAAGACTCAGCAGACATTTGACCTTGTTGACTGATGAATCAGATGTTCCAGTCACAGAACACTATTTGTGGCTTAGAGATACTTGTCATGAAATAATGTGAAATAATGCTTTTCTAAATTTATTGTAATAAATGATTAGCTGTATTCACTAATTGGTCGTAAGTTACCCAAGATTTTCAAGATAATCTAACAACAACAAAAAAGTAGTTGTCATGAAGAAGCAGGTCCTTTAAATTTGGAGTCAGAAAACTTAGCCAAATTAAAAAAATAGAAATAAAAAAGAGGATCTGAAAGTGTTTAGCACAGTTAACAAGGAAATCTATAAACCTCTGGTCCCTTGACTAGAGAATGCATAGAAACTTCATCTCATGGGTTATGTAAAAATTAATTAAGGGGCATGCAGTATTTGGAAGTAGTCCATAGAACACATTTGTAATTAAAATTAAGATCTCATTATTCTTTTTGAAATAGTTGCCATTATAGTTGTTAGAAATAAAAATGCAGCTTCATGAAAGGAGCTGAGACACAATTACCCTTCAGAATAAGCTTCCTTAGAAGACAGCCCTGCACGAAGAAACTGGGCCTCCAGGTCCAAAGATGAGCTTCATTAGAAGAGAGAGTGTTACTAAAGCTTTAGGTAAGATAGACACCATGTTCAGCATGACAGCATGTGGAAGAAGACCCTTCCAATCTCCTCAACAAAGAAGGTTTCTGATTCATAGCTTTTCAGGGGGAAATTGATAGGAAATTGTCTACCATGTGACTCAGTCTAGCCTAGCATATGTACCAAGAGGCATGAATGCAGACACTGTATAGAAGCATGAACTTTTCTTGATGATAGAAAGGGAGAGTCTGGGCTTGCTTTTCCATCTAAGACCAGCATGTTCTAAGAACAGACTTTAGAAAGCCTGTGGCCTAATTTCTCTCTGGCTGTAGTATCTGGTGTTAGAGTGACTTTGTCTTAAGGAAAATAGATTTGTGTTTGGATATAGTATTTTAGATTTGCAGAAGACTAAACTCTCACGGATGCTAATGGACTCTGACTGTACATACGATATTTTGCCATCTGACTTGGCTTCCTAGTTTGATGAGTCATAGGGCATAAATAATGGGAAAATGTTTCCCCACTCAAACTCTGATGACCCAGTTATAAGTTATAAGTTGATGTATGACTATAACAATTGAATCTTGGACATAAGAGTCAACATTGCTATTGTTTCTACTTTGTGTGTGGCTGTCTCTTAGTTGGCAAACTTCTTAATATCTATATTCAGGATATCCATATTCTTACTAATCCATATTCAGAAAGTGATTAAGGCAATGAAAACATGATCTGGGCTTAGAACCTTTGTTTGATAATCAGTAAAAGAAAGTAAATACTCCTAGAACTTTATGTACATGCTAGAAAACAGTCAGTTTGTTGAAACATTCACTGAGTCATTTTACCCAGAGAATAGGGCAACCTTATTACAAATCACACTTTGTTTGTTTGTTTGTTTGTTTACTCTGTAAAAACAAAGAGTGTCTTATTCTACAGAAGTCCAGCATGCTGGGGTCTCCCACTACCAAGATAGAGACCCCCCCCCAAGTGAGCTTTCAGGTCTGATTTAAAGCACATTAGGGGTTTCCATAGTATGTTAATCTGTTAGGTCCATCTCTGTGGACAGTCCATTACCTGGGTGTGGGGGCTGGAAACTTGCTGGGGAGGTCCAGAACTGCTGCTGAGGAAGTCTGGAAACTACTGATTATCCTTGCTTCAGACCAGATGGCTGGGACATTCTATTACCTGGATGTGAAGGCTGGAGCCTGGGGCTTTTTATATTAATAATTGACTTGCCTGAGCTTGCTTGCACTTCCCCAGTTTTTAGGCCTAGTCTCCTTAACTACAAGCAAGCAGGACTAGAAGCTCTTAAGTCCCAGTTTCAGCAGATCCGACAGGGTGTGGGGTGACCTCCTATTGTTCTTATGGCAGTTCATCTGGAAGTCTCCTCTGCTGGGACCTCAACTGCTGGATCATCTCTGTCCTGGCAAACGTAACATGGGAGTGGTATGATCCTTTCCACCTTAACACCCATAGGCATGGTCAAAATCATGATGTGAAGTCTTTCCAGAAAGGTTCCAAGGTCTTATGGTTATGTCTTAATCTAAACTTTATCACCTGGTTCAAAACAATGGGATTTGGGGAGAGGAGCAGACTCATAACATGGCACATGGCAGGCCATAATTGCTTCTGGACCCAATGGAGGGCTTCCAAGGATTTTAAAAACTTATTTTGCTCATACTCAGCTAAGATATGAGACTAGAGGTTAGGCAGCATGGGAGGGGACTCCCATATAGGACCTCAAAGACTGGAGGCCTAAAGTATAAGTACAGGGGTATTCCTAGCCCTATATAAGTCATAAGGTAAAAGAGATGTCTAGTCACCATCAATTCAGGGGTTAATTTGGGTAGATCTCTTTAAGGGTCACCAAAAACTAAAGAAATTGCTTTGAGGATTAACATATAAAATAACTGACTTAGGACACTCAGTTGATCTTGTAATCTCAGATTGTGCCACCTGTTAGGCTGTGAACTCAATCAAGGAGCCACTTCAAGAACCAGAAACAAGCTCAACAGCCAGGGGGTAATTGGGAAATAGATTATCCAGAAATAAAACCAGGAATATATGGGTATAAGTATTTGCTAGTTTTTATAAATGCCTTTTCAGAATAGGTAGAATATTACCCTACAAAAAAGACTGCCAATGTAGTGACAAAGTAGCTTCTGGAAGACATCATACCCAGAAATGGTTTGCCTATCCTGCTTTGGTCTGACAATGGACCAGCACTCATCTCTCAGGTAATTCAATCTCTAGCACAAGTTCTGGGGACAAATTGGAAATTCCACTGTGCATACAGATTCCCAAGTTCAAATCACACATTGTTGAGAGATCAGATAATTATGTAATGTCTAAGTAATTCTCCATAAAATATTTATTAGATGCAGGAGTAAGTGACTAACTCTGCTGAAGAAAAACTTGGTAGAACTGACCTTAGTCAAGCATTCAAAATAAGCAACATCAAAACTGGAACAACTACAATCTATAACTACCACTTCAGTGACTAATTTATTACAGAAACTAGAAAGGAAGGCAGTTGTAAAGAAACAGTAGACACACCTAGACTGAGAGATAAGCCTGAATTGTGTTGACTGATCAATTTCCAAAATATCAGAGTCATAAAAGTAAAGGAAGACCAAAAGACCTTTGTAGAGAAAGGAAACTAATTTGACTTGGCAACTTAATGTGATGTATAATCTTGATTTCCATGCTTTCTTGTGAAGTTAACTAGTGGCAAAAATCGGTTAGAATCTAAGAGTTAATTAGAAAGTACTAGTCACTGTCCTCCTCCCTGTGTCAAAGTACCTGGCAAAAGAAAGTAAAGGTGGCAATCTTTTTCTTTTCTTTGGTATTTTGTTTGTTTTTGTATATTCACTATCCAAGGGAGAGCATTCCTTCCTCTAGGTCCCAGGGCTGAAAATTCGCATTTGAAGCACAGAGTTAACTTGTATCTTCAGTCAGGAAAGAGAATGATCTTGTTACTCCCCTTGTTACTCCTTCCATTCAGTTCAGGCCTCCAGCGCATAGAGTGGCACTGCTCATGATCATCGTGGGTCTTTGCTCTACAGTTAAACCTTTATTGAAACAAACTCATTGACACATGTGTTTCCAAAGGAAACCTAATCCCATCAAATGGAATGAAGATTGAAAAACAGCAAGAGTAGTGTCTTTATTTATAAAAAGATGTATTGAATCAATAGCTTATTCTGACACTATTTTGTCTGATTAATGCATTAAAACTTTCATAGGATGACAGGGCATCATGCCAGCTTATAATTCTCAAATGTTCCTGAAAATATAGTTAGTAGTACCTTTTTTTTTTTTTTTTAAAAAAAGTGAGTGTTCTTTTAGGGCTACTTTAAATGTAAAAGAAGAAAAAGGAGACACTGACCTAGCTCCTCTCTCTCTGTACCTCCCAATCCCTGTGTCAATCAAGATGTCTCTATGAAGAAGCTGAGGCTACAACCTTTGGATGACAAGAAAGACATGCCCAGCTCTGTGTTTCAGAGATCTGTTAGGTCCTCCTGCAATGCATTACTTTCTGAAAAATTCTGGGCACTCCACTTGTCTTAGTAGGGATAAAATCAGTCAAGATGTAAGATTTTTTTTGATATACTTTGCAGTGCTAAGATTATGAGAGCCAAACAAAGACATCTGAAAAATTGTCCATAGAGTTTATAAATTTCCCAAGAAAGAAATCTATATTTCTTTCCTATTCTATTCCTTCTTCCTTGAGGCATTTTAACAATTATAAAACTCAGTTTCCTTACCATGAAAATGGGTACAAATAAATGAACCAAAATAGCAATTAAGTTGGTTAAAGAATAGAGGAGGCAATTGGTTGAAAACATTTGCAGGCCTGGAATCTTGCTTGTGGGCAAAACACTGTTTTAGCATGTATGAGTCTCTGAGTTCAATCTGTGGTACTAGAAGGATGGATCTTCTGTACCTCTCAAACTATTATATGGCATATGTGATCCTATTTTTTTTACTAAGATATGGATTGCCTTTATGATTAGAATATGAATTAGAACAATATAAGAAATCCTTCCTCATGGATGGGTTGACCCCTAACCTGGTACTTTGTTCCCTTATTGAAATGTGAGGCGGTGGCCTTACTCTTCTTTGATTGGAAATTTCTTTCAGTCTTTCTTGATCCCTGATCTGTGCCCCTGGCCTTAAACCCATATAGTGAGTTCACACTGATATGGTGCTCTTGACCCTTTCAGTTGCTCTGATCAAGGTCCCAAGCACAAGCCTGAAATTACTGTGCTCCCAAGGTCCCAGTACAAGCCTAAATTTATTCTGTCTTTTCACAACAAATGATTGCCCAGGTCAGCCCAGTCCTCAGAGAAAGAGATAAGGTGATTGAGGTTAGACAAAACAAACAAACAAACAAACAACAATCATTACAAAACAACTTTCTTACCATGGATGTTCCAATACCTGACACATGGTTTTTACCCTCAGAATCGAGTTGAACATTGGGAATGGAGGTGAACCCAGCAAGAAGAAAGACTGGTTAGTTTCATAAACAATTATTGTTCAACGTCTCTGTATAATACATGACATTTACTAAAGAATACACTTACACTTTGAAGTAGTGGGACCATTTCCACAATTTTAAAATAACACTGGAGTTTACAAGACAACATTTTCATCTGGCCCTTCTAGTTAAAACATTCATTTAGATTCCTCTATTCACAGAGCAGCCTCACACTAGTTTATCAGAAAGAATAGACTCAGGAAATAAAGTAGAAACTACTCACAAAATTGATTGACTTCACTTAAACTCCCCACTCTACTTCACATATCTCCTGAATTGAGTATGAAAATACAGACTTAAAGACAGGTCACGGGCTGCTGTTTGTGTCTGAAAATATTTCAGCCACCTCAGAAGTTTTCTCTGACTAGATAATGTAAGATGACTTTCATTTGTACACTATGCTTAATTATAATGTTGTTTTTGCCTTTAATACCACATTTTAGCATTCCTTAAATAACTGAAATTATAACAAATAGTGATTTAAAAAAAAAAAGTCTCCCTTTTAAATTCGTGAGGTAATCTTGCCAAAAACACCTCTTCATCCGTTTCTGTGGATGCTTTGAGTAGTGCTATCTTCCTGGCGGCAAAATGGATGTGTTTTTCTTGAGCATAACATGTAACATTAACTTTTAAACCATCTCATCAGTAATGGATTTTGAATGGCCATGTTGCAAGGGGAATCAGCAATGCTGGAGTCCTGCTTTAGAAGGCAAAGAAACCTTGTTTTAAGAGAGCAGAATTTGGAGCTAGTATGCAAGCCAGGTTCCAGTTTCTGGCAACAGCATTTTGGAGAGAACACGGGGCATGATTGAACTAGATTTCACACTCAACTACTCCTGATTAACAGTCATGGCATTAAAGAATAATCTGCCTGCATTGCAAATAACATGAGCATTTGAGTGTGTGTGTAGCCAGGTGTCCATATTGAGTATCTTTTTGCTATATCTCTATCTTATGCTTTTGAAACATGGGCTCTCACTGGATCTAGAACTCTCACATTGGCCAGATTGAGTGGCCAGTGAGTCCCATGGATCTTTCTGTCTCTATATACCGTACCTGGGTAACAGATACAAATTGCCACATCTAAGCTATTTTCTACTCTGTCAAGATAATTTACTTTCTAGAAATCAAATCCTATAGTAATTATGGATTAATGTAAAGCCAACAAACTAAAAGATCTAAGAACAATGTCCTTGCTTGGCAGTCACCCACACACTGCAAAGATCTTCCATGATAGTTTGCTTGTTGACTATGGCTTACTCTTTATGTACTGTTAAAGAAAACCTGTGTGAAACATATTGAAAGGAAAAATGGAGAGACAATAGTATTTATAGTCTCATTTTGCGATGACTTAGATCCGGATTCCTAATTATCCTTGTCTGAAGTTATGAAGATATGTTTCAAGTGAATCTTTACCACATGAAAGCATTCGCTGGTCCACTAAGTATTGTAAAATTAGCTTCCACGCAATCATCCATTTCCACTTAACTTTACCACTCATCCATCATGTCTGTGTGAATCATCTCTAATTGATTTCCAAATGTCACATCTGGCAATGCACTATAAATACAAAGCTAATCAATCACATAGCAGAACTGCAAATTTTTCCTCGTTGTGCGCAGTAGTTCATGCATCCTTGATAGCATTGTTGAAAAATTACTTACAGGAGGATGTTGTCAATAATGAGTTTGAAAACAAGAGAACAGGAAAATGAAATAAAGATGAAAGAGAAATGGGAGAGAGGAGGAGACAATGTGATGACCAATAAAACACTAAGACTGTCAAACATCTAGCATAGTTCTGGAATATTATAATACAAAATGATTTGGATTATTTTCTAAACTGGCATATTTATAACTAAACTGACAAGAAAAGTATTAAAGGAAGTATATATGTATGTATGTATATACATATATGTATATATATGTATATGTCATAGATATGAGTATGAGTCGTATTCAGAGAATATGCAAACATTTTAGCATGTGATACATATTTTGTTATGAGTATCTAAAGTATTTTTTCTAATCCTTATCAATCACGAATGAAAAGAGTATATTTTCATATTAAGTTGTATTTTTCTCGCTTTGTTCTTTTTTTATATTGAAATTGTGCTCTTTAATTGTATTTAATTTGTGACCCAATCTAGTTTACTTTCAGATAGAAGTCTTCTAGATAGTCTGGATATAAAGTACATACAATATATACATGTATAGTGGTATGTATCAACAAATTTACATGTGCGTATGTTTCCAAAGAAAACACTAGATTTTTCTGGAGCTTCTCTACCCAAGTTAAGGGCAGCCCATTCTTCCTCAGCCTTACCATGGTGATTTGAGTTCAGTATGGTGAGGACAAAGAGATATAAAGCCATGTTTGCTGCCCAAAGGCACTTGGAGTTTCTAGATCATATGTCATATATATCATATATCACATATTACATATTATATATTTCACTTTTTATTTATCTTTATTTTATATATTTTTAAAATAAATATATTAAAATAAATATAAATGTATTTTATATAAAATAAATATGTAGAAATAGAGAATGAACAGCAGAATCTCAGAGAATCGATGGAGTTGTCCTCTGAATAAATATTTAGTCATAAACAATCAATGGTTAAATTGTTTTACTAAATGGAAGAACCTATTGAAAGTAACTTGGCTGTGAAGTGAACATAAACAGAGATAAGAGAATAATTTAATAATAATGAGACAGAAAAAGTGATCCACCCAATAGTTCTATCATTGAGGGAAGCCATACTTTTAAAAATATTAATTATATAGTATCTATAATATATAACTGCTCTTATGTATATGTATTTATCTACACATCTTTTTCTACAATGTATATATTAACGATAGACCATCTGTGTCTAGTAAAATCTATTGAGTACCAAGTTCTTACTTTTCTTTAATGGTTAAAAATTTATATCAATATTGAGATATGAAGAAAATAAAGTTGAAAGTCATTTTTAATCATACTAGCGAAATCACTGTTGACTATTGCAATCAATGTTAGGGTGCAACAAGGTCTAGGTTAAAGGTTCTTTTTCTATGTTAGTTCTGAGGTAAGCAGTGTAAAAGGTCACAAAAAAATGTATTGCCCTCTCACACTAATACTTATTGTTCTGAATAATATGTCCTTGGTGCCTATTGCTTTGATTAAGACTACAGCAGCAACAACACAAATAATACCCAAATAATACACATGTACATGGCCAGCCTGGAAAACTGTAGATCTTTCACAGCAGAAGGCAGAGCCAAAAGCAGGTATCCAGGAGGCAGTTTTGCCAGGTAGGTTTCAAGGCTGCTCAAGAAGTAGAGCCGTAACCATGTGCAGTACACACTGAGATATAGCCAAGGGGACAACACAAATGTATCCTGTATCCATACAGTGATGTGGGAGGAAGTAAGATGTATCTTTGAGTCTAGAATCCAGGCAGAGACAGATGGCAGGCATCAGGGAGCAGTCAGGACACTCACAACCATGATGGCACAGAGTTGGCAAGGGTCAAGCAAACTCTTATTACTATGGCTTCTGGAAACCACAATAGAACAATCATTGGCTCTGAGCAGAACCATCCTGGTATAAAGTCTTCATTATGTCATTTACTAATTGTGTGGCTGGAATAAGATACCTACTTCATCCTCTATGAAATAGACAAATGTCAGGTCTTTACTTACTTGGATATCAGACGAAAAATGCATGCAAAGCACACAATATAGAAATGTTTGTCTGAATTACAATGTAGGTCTTAATCTACTTTAATTCTTTTTTGCTTTACTTCAGTGCAAAAAATAGAGTTGATTTTGACACACAAAGGGAGAAATATCACATGATTTTAAGTGATCTGAAGCTTAGACTAGAGAGGTGAGAAATCTGGAGGCTGGAAAGCCAGTCCCAACAGTTAGTCTGCACTGGCAGATTGATTTTCTACAGAGAAAGATTTTTAATTGAATTCCCTTTGCACCTGTTCCTCTACCCAGGCTCCTGTTGTATGGAACTCTAAAATAGCTATTATCACCATTTGTTATAAAGCTGATACAGAATAATGGAGCAGGTCTCTGGAGAAATTATACAAGAAATTCCCTAATTTTTCAGCATTATTCAGAGTCCAGAAGGAGATTCCATATGCTTCCCTATTTTCTGGTCAATGCTAGACAATTAGGTTTCTGGGTCGAGCATACACTTGTAGATATTAGTGGGGTTGAGAATGGTCAACTAGGTGATATCTGAGTGCCAACAATGAGGAAACAACATTTTCTATTGTATACCTATAATCAGTATAGTGCTTGCATATGAAAATACGTTTTTCTTTGTCCTTCCGTAGACATTTCAGTGCATGGCATGAAAGAGATTGTCAGGAAAGATGGGTATGATATATATAAGAGGTCTTAGCTTCCATACCTGTTGCTAACAGCAACATAGGATGGCTTTCCATAGCTAAGGGGATTTCCAAAGAGCTGAAGCAGAATGAACATGATATATACTTGATAGACAGGAAGTTTCTTCTAATTCACTTCTTGATGTGACGAACTCTCATGGTGCTACACATACAAAGTTATGAAAACTGTCTATGCCTTGAAAAATCTGGGAAACAAAAGAGAAATGGCTAGTTGCCATTGATAATATATAATATTCACTGTTTTTTTTTTTTATAATCCGCTGTGCATACCTTATGAAGACTAAGTTTCCAGATAGCTGAGGCATTCAATGAGGAGGCATAAGAAGTAGGAGCAAGCTTAAAGGTACAGCCTACATCAGCCTGAGGATTGTACAGTAACTTTGTTTCTTTTACCTTTGGGTGTGTTTTCTTCAACTGAGATGTGGGCATTCTTTCCTACGTTTGCCTTAGACTTGTTTCTCTCCCTTAGATTTAGGTAGGAAAACAATAAATATACCTGTCTGTACCAAACTGTCTTACCTGTGGTGCTAGATACTCCTTTGGAATGTCCTATGCATTATCTAGATTATGCATATCATAAACATGGAAATGTGGCAGCCACAAAGCTAAGCACATCCACTAATAGTTCCACTCATGTTCTGTCTACAGACATGCTGTCTCCATTAGCTAGAGACTGGATGATTAGGTCTTGATACTTTCTGGAGATAACATTCTAGTTTGTTAACATTATGTTTCAGAAATCTGAATCCTAGCCATATCTACTTTGCTCACATACTCCAGAAATAGAGAATTATATTCCCCTGCTAGGAGCTTATTAGTATATGAAAATTATGTTTTAATAAAGTCTAGGACACACTGTAGTCTTCACCTCCCTTTAAACCTTGCATTTTTTTTGAGAAGCATTTTATGTTGATCTTGAAAATATCAAAGTCTGATCTCTTTAATTATTTATTCAATACCCCATAACCCATAATATAATAACTGCCTCAGACAACAGAAAGTCAAACACTATGTATATATATAGTGGATGCAAGCAAAAAGTCCCATGAGGTTAAAATACAGAATTTTCAGGTTAACACCAATATATATAGAGAGAGTATATAGAGATAAAAGCAGATGTCTTAGAATGTTTACTAGAGAAAAAATGGCTAAAAATACCATTTTAGGTAAAGAAACGAGTCTTGCAAAAATAAATTTGCATTCTCAAGAACTATTTTTAACGTTAGCTTTATAGCATTTTGTATTTTTAAAAAAGCATCTATGGATAAGAAATAACTTACAAAAGCTTTCTCCATTTCTCTTCTAACAGCAGAAGTGAAAGTCTATAAATATTCCCAGGGAATACCTATGACAGTCATATTAGCGTAGATGTGAAGTTAGAAGAAGGTACCCTAGTAGTAATATGGCCTTTGGATGACTGTAAATTATTTTTTCGTGATTTTTTTCTGGGTTTCTTATATATACAACTAGATAGTAACAGCAAAAACAGCAAGATTTTTGTTCTTGCTTTTATTTAAGAATTGTGCAATTCCTATGAGGAAGTATGACCTTGTTGAAGTAGGTATGCTCTTGTAGGAGTAGGTGTAAACTTTGGAGGAAGAGTGTAACTGTGGAGGCGGGCTTTGGGGTTATATATGCTTAAGTTATACCCAGTGAGAAAGACAGTTTCTTTCTGCCTGGGGATCAAGATGTAGAACTCTAGCACCCTCCAGCACCATGTCTGTCTGCAGTCTGCTATGCTTTCTGCCATGGTGATAATGGACTAAACCTTTGGGGTTGTAAGCCAACCTTGATTAAATGTTTTCTTTTATAAGAGTTGCCATAATCATGGAGTCTCTTCACTTCAAGGAAACCCTAACTAAGGTATCTCCAAACACCAAAGGATAATCCAAACCTTCAGAAACGAGCTCAAACAGCACTATAGGAGGGTTTCTGGGAGTGAGATAAAAGCCAGCATTCCAAAGGAATTTGTGAAACCAGTTCTGACTACCAAAAGGATTTATTTTCCTTACCTCCTGCAAAATGGAATAAGGCTTTCTAATTAACATAGACACGTGGTACCTATCACAATCAAGGTCCATGGTAGCCTCGAAGTTCTCTCAACCCATGTTCACAATTTCAAAGCCTTCACATCAGTCTCCTGGCTCCTCCCTTGTTTGGAGCCGACTTTAGTAGAAAGCGGCTAGATCAACTTTGCAGCCATCTGGAACCATATACCCTGATGAAAGACTTGGTTTTCAAAAGCCTATAACAGCTGAAGCACACTCTGATAAATATATTGTTTATCCCACATAGCTTGTTTTGCTGTTTAGTGACCTCAGCTGTATGGTGCACGTGGCATGAGTTCATGGGCTCCTGGCAGGGTTTATAAGCTGCGCCCAGGAAGGGCTCGCGTGGGCTTGCAATCTTGACTACCAACTGCTAAGCATCCTGAGTAAACTGCTGTGAGAAGGAACCGGTTGTTCCGTGTCTTAATTCCTGCTGGTCAGGGTTGGCGTGGCACACTCCCTCCCCACTGCTACTCATCCTTCCTTTAACCCTGCTCCTGCTCCTCTCACTGTGCTCTCTCCATCTCCTGTTCCCTGCTATTCTCCCCTCCTCAAGATAGCCCTGGCCATGGCCATCTGCTGGCCATGTTCTGTCTTCTACTTTATCTTTCTGCCCTGGACTCTTCCAGATGCCTCTGCCTCTTACCCCTTTAATATCTACAATAAAATCTTTCCAAAGCATGAAAACAAAAAAACCCAAAGGATTGTTAAAATTATTAAAAGCCACAATAAAAGTGTAAAACTCAAAAAAAAAAAAAAACCCTTTCAAGGCAAATAACTACATAGCAAATAACTACATAGCCTCTTTGCCAGTACCCTAAGTCTCTTTCCTGTGAGCTTTATCCCAAATAATTACCTCTCCCTCACACATACTTCAGTAAGTTCGTACTATATGTAATGTTTTTCTATACCTAAATCCATACATACATGTGACAAACTTTCATTTGGAAACTAGAAAAATATTAACATTAATAGAACCATATCAACATTAATAGAACCATATTAACATTGACAAGCTAAAATGGGATAGACATTGATAAAATCCATGTGTCTGTAGCCTCTCTCTTCCACTTTTCTCCCTCAAAATGTCTTACTGTTCTGTACTGACTATTCATGGTGTGATTATAAGAGATGATGTAATGTTTATAATATGATGAGATGAAGGAAAGTGAATGACATAGGAAGTATGTTGTATCATTAAGCCACTCCTTAACTGAATATAGACACTTATGTGACGGCACACTGACTATCAAGTGGGTAGTAGAGAAAACGCAGATACACTGAGTGGTATCATAATTTCTAACTTGAGCAGAATAGATCTGTATAGTATGAGTTTCATGATATTTCACAGGATGTTATATAGATTGAGATCTATGAATTATTTTCAAACATCCATTCAGTAACTTTGAACAGTGTTTGACTATGAATAACTGAAGGCCATGAGAAACAAGGCACAGGTAAACAGAAACAGCAAGAACATGAGTGTTGATCCTAATGATAAAAACTGATGCTGTGATTACTGAGAGAAATGGAATATTTAACAAGTGTATAATCTATTCCTGGGTACTACAGATGCAAAGCCAGGAAGTAAATCTGATTCTAACTAGAAGTAAATGATCATATATGTGATCATTTATTTGTGTCTGCTAGTACATATAGTATGTATGTGTTTTAGTGTATGACTTTGAGCAAAGAGGAAAAACTGTTCAGTTTTGCAATATAAAATAGCACATAACAAATGTAGCAAATCTGAAGATTTAGTGAAGTATTTTTAAATGAAGTTTAATATAGGTATGTGTAGGTGTGTGTCACGACATATAGTTTCCTCTTCAGGTTCATATGCTTAATTGTATTTTCTGTGTCTGTTTTTATTTCCTTCTTTTCTAAAGATATGTGTAGCTATAAGGTAACTACTAATACACCTTTTCTATGATCAATTTATTTTTTCTAATAAGATGGATGTTATTTATAAAATATATGTAGCTAACTTGGATCTTTTGTGTAGCTTTCCATAAGTGTCCTGTTCCTTTAAACACATTCATGCTACTCCTGTGACTCGGGGATGATAGATTTATTTTTTTAATAAAATAAAAGCTTTCTTAAGATAAAATTCAGTGATGAATTTTGCATTTGTCTACTCTTTAGATACTTTTTATGAGATAAGGAGAAAAATACTTAATATGTCAGATATTTTAAACAGAGGGCACCAATAACAGAACATGGACTATCTATGAAAACTTCTGAAGTTATATGCTGGATTTGGTGTTCAGAATACATCAGAGAATGACTCAGAACTCTATGATAGAAGAAAATTCATTAAAATACAGTTTCTCATTAGGTGTTTGAAATAACAAAAGATTTTTTTCACAATACTAGAAGTTACTTAATTTTAGTATTCAGATATGTCATCCTACATCCGTCTCATCCCCGATATGTAAATTTATACACCTGCAATAGATATTTTGCTTGTTTGCCTGCAAGATTTAATTAATGCACCTTACAAAAGTATCGACTCATGAGAGTTATAATATTTCAATTTAATACAAATATACAGAATTAAATGCCTTATATAGTAGCAACATCGACTACATTTCAAAATCTTCAGGATCAGTGATTAGCTGTTAATTGTGGATACATTTTACCGGGTTATGACAGAGTAGATTTACAACAAGACCATATACCAAATGTCAGTACAGTGTGCTGGAGAATTTAAACATTATTTACTCATTTATCTAATGTGTAGGTGGATTGCTTGTGTGCCAGAGGGTGCAAATGGAATTCAGAGGACAATTTCTGAGAGTTCATATTCTCCTTTGCATATGTTTCAGGAACCTAACTCGGGTCATCAAGTTTGGGGGCAGCAAGTGTTGATACCTACTGATTTATCTTGGTGAACCTAGAATTTAATTTTTGAACCAATATGAATTAAAATAAAAAAGTACATGAGCGACAGATGGTAGCATATGCTTAGAAGAGGCAAAGGTTGATCTGTGATCAACCTGGACTGTGTGGCAAAATCAGGGCAGCCAGGGATATATAGCAAGATCTGTCTCAAAAAAATAGCTAGCTTCTTTTTCTGGGCTATTTATAAGATATTTTCAACAATTTCTTCTCTGGCTTTGACTCTCAACTTTCACAGAAATATAGCTGAAGTTAAAAAGCAGTGATGATAGCACAGCCTGAGGGCTAGGCAGCATCGGAATTGTTTCTAACAGGTAAATTAATTAGTCTTTCTCTTTCAAACAGTTTCCCATCATATTGCAGGTCGTAGAGAATTCTTTGCCATAATATAACATGAATGACATCTAATCCTATAGCCACTAGAGACATGAATCACATCTAGGATCCAATAAGTCCAGGAGCATTGCGTCTCCTTCCTTCATGCCCTCTTATTCTTTTTCTTACCTATTGTATTGGTCAGGTGCACATGAATATGGGACGATGCACTGGGAGAGGAGCAACCTCCTAGTGGGCACACTCCTGAATAAAATTGATTTTTCTCCTCCAACATCTATTAACTGCCAATAGTGCCTCAGCTTAGAATGAGTCTGATGAGCCCTTTCCACATTTGTGCTGGAATTGTGACCGGCTAGATTTTGTGGAGGTAATCTTAGCAGCTAGGAGCTCACGAGTACCATAGTCTTGTCATGTCAAGGAAAGGGCATTTGACAGCACTTCTGCTCATCCTCTAGCTCTTATATATTTTTCTGCCTTTTTTTTTTTTTTTTACAACACTTCCAGTATTGTCGATGACAGGAATTCAAGTAAATTTCTCATTTAGAGCTATGCACTTACAGTCACTTACCTTAGCACTTTGACCAGTAATGAGTCTCTGCACTAACTGTTACCCAACTGTAAAATGGAGCTTTTCTAACAAAGGCTGAGAGCAACACAAATCTATGCCTGTACACATATATAATTATAAGGTAGTTGATAACATCTCAATTTAACAAAATGATGCTAGGTTATCCCCTAAAGACTATTACCTCCATTGCCATGAATTTGGACAAGCTTTGTTCTACTAGGCACAGATTCTTTCCTATGAAAAAAGATTTAAATCTAACCAGCAAGCAGCTGTGTGTCCCTTTAACAGTCATGCCCCTATTGAACTAGAGGTACATCTTTCTTTCTCCAGGAGATGAGTGGAAATGATTTAAACATGATTCTTTGACTGTTTCTCAAATACTCCTTTCCACATCATTTAAAAATTATGTTGCTAGGACCGAGGTAGTTCCTGGCACATGTTATCTTCCATAACAAACTTTTGAAGTAGCATGAGTTACTGCTCCACACAAAGGCCCATACGTGTGCATTGATTTCATAGCACAGAGTCCAGCAGCATGGCAGGACCAGATACATAGACCTCATAGAAGCACACCTGTAAATATATTAATATTAAATTAAATACAGATGTGGCTATTTCACTTGAACTCTGACATCACAGTTGTTTGCTGTATCAAGCCTGGGTTGCTTGCTTGTTTTAAGTCTGGCTTGTGTTCTTGTGTTGGTCTTTTTTCTTCAATCTCCTGTTGGATATATATTCTTTCCTTTTACATTTTTCTACTTAAGAAAATGCTCCATTATTTGTCATTATTTATTTTCTACATGTTCTTCTTAAAATAATAGATGGCACTTAAAATGTAACTATGTTTCAGCAAGATGAAATCTTATCACTGTGTAATATTCAGCCTTAAAATCAAACTGGCTACACTTTCACCTATGTGTTTGTGCATGTATGCGTTTTCTTACATGAGTATGAGATTCAACAGCACTGTGATTATATTGATGTATATTATTTTGTGATATATATATATATATATATATATATATATATATATACTCTCCAACTCATTTCTCCTCTCATTCATGTGTATCTTCTCTACTTCCATCAATCTGAGCCACTGTAGGTTATCAAGTGAGACTCTGTCTCAAATAGACAAAAATAAGGGGCTGTAGATCTATTTGAGTATACTTCTTGCTCTTCCAGAAGACCTAAGTTTGGTCCCTAATGCCCATAATAGGTGACTACCCAATTCTAATTCCAGGAGGATCATAAAACTCTGTCCTCTACCAATACTAACTGCACACACACACACACACACACACACACACACACACACACTGTTAAAAAGAGAAACTTTTAAAAGACAAAAACATGTTATTCAAGTCATTTCATATTAGTAATAGTTCTCTGAAGGGTGTAAATGCAGGACTAAACTTGGCTTTTTTTAGTTTTGCATATGTCAAATGAGCCAATACTAACTTTTCACCATATTCTCCACCTACTTCACATCCATCTGTGCTGCTGGAATTATAGGAAGTCATGACTTGATCAATGTGGGTGCTGGGGAACAAGCTTCCTCTGGAATAGCAGCAAGGAGTTTTAACCTATGAGCCATCTCTCCAGTCCCATTCATGCAAAACATATGTAACTGCAACATTTAGAATAATTGAGAAGGTTTGGGAGATAGGAGAGATGCGTCTCATGGTAAACTGTAGATTTCAATAGAAGAGCAATGCTGGAAGAGACAACTAAAATTTGGGCCATTTTAAGAACAGGCTAGAAATCTAGAACAATGGTAACTCCAGGAATCTATGATGGTGACCTTAGCTAAGACCCTTAGTAATGGAGGTTTATGAAACCTGAACCAGCCATCTTCTGTAATAAGTCAAGTCTTCTCAGTAGAGAGCTTCGGGCACCAATCTAGCCACAAAACCTTCAGTTGTGTCCTGTTTGCAAGACTTGTGGGAGTAACCAACCAATGACTTTTCCAACTTTCATACTCGTGCCACGGGAGGAAGCTCATGTCTGACACTGCCTAGATGGCCACAAATCAGAGGCTGGATAACTCATATATCTAGGATAGAACCAAACATGACCTGGCAAAAGAAAAATGAAGTCAATGAAATGACTCCTAATGATATTTTGCTATACTATATTACATAGGAGCTTGCCATACTCACTATCAGAGAGCCTTCATCCAGCATCTGATGGAAACAGCTGCAGAGACCCATAGCATTAGGTGGAGCTTGAGGAATCCTGCAGAACAGGGAGAGGAAGGACTGTAGAAAACAGACAGGTCAAGGATAACATAAGAACATGGTCAACAGAGTCAACTACCCAGGGTTCAGAGTGGCTTATAGAAACACATCTGACAATAATGAGGGAACTTCTATGGCTCTGAAATAGGTTCTCTGCAAATGTTATGATTGTGTAGCTTGGTTTTCCTATAGAATTCTTAGTAGTGGAAGTAGGCACTGTCTCTGACATGTTTGCCTGCTTTTGGAACCTTTTTCTTCCTAACTGGGTTGCCTTGTCCAGCTTTAATATGAGTGGAGGTACGAAGTCTAATTGCAATTTGATATGTCATGTTTGATTGATATTGCTGATAACTTTTCTGAAGGGAAATAAAGAGCTGATGGATTGTGGAGTCTGTGGTGGGTAAGATGGAAGAGAAACTGTGGTCAGAATGTCAGAAGATATATAAATACATATACATATATATATACACATATATACACACATATACATATATAAGTATATATATACACACATATATATGAGATATGTATATGAGAGAAGAATAAATAATAAATACAAGAAAGTATAACTAACAATTCTATACAGTGCTGGTTAGAATGTTAGAAGAGCCACAGTACAGGGAAATTTACTGCTGGAAAATGAAATACTGAATGTGAAATTGGGAAGTAAATTATGAAATTCTACACCAATATACTATCATTGTTTGGGAAAAATAAAAAGGTTAAAGGTGAAAATGGTACCAATTTTATTTTTAAAAAATTTATTAAGCAACTTAATTCTATAAAGAGATTTTACATTCTCTACTTGCTTTCTCTTAAGAATCATGTTTAAATCATTAATCTTAAAACTGGACAAACCTTATACCTGTTAGCTTTATGATTTTGAGCCCTAACTTCTACATGTGTAATATGAAGTGATTCCTTTTCTTTCCTTATGAGAAATATAAAATAATAACAATAAATATGTAAGTGCTTACTGCATAGTATGTAAATCTTCCAGTGATTGTTTATAATGAAATGTTCATCATTAACATCTTTGTCACACCATAATGTTAAGATATGTGTATACTGTCATGATAATGAGACATATATTACCAGTCTTGATAATTGGAATAGGACGGAGAGAGAAGAGTAGACCTGAAGAATCCACTTCTACTAACAAATGATGAGCTGTGTCCAACATTTTGGTTTTAGTTTAAGGGTCTCTCTTTTGGCTTCATAGACTGCTGTAAACACAGAATTCTAACTACAGTGATATCAATGTCTTTTGATGAAACAAATTGATAGGAAAGTTGTGACAACTAGGAAATTTCAGCCTTTAAAATTTTATAAATATAATTTGTAACTGTAATTTTTAGATAATCTTTTTGTAAGAGAAGATTAGTCAAGGCAACTATGACCAGCATCTATTTAAAATAATCCTAATCCAATGCCTCTAAGTAAATTAAAACTACTAAGTAATTATAAACATTTTTCCTCAATCACATCACAGTTTAATATGAATTGGGGAGCTATCTCTGGGGTGAATATCTATCTAGTCCTTTTCCTTTATTCTAGCTCTGTTGGAAATCTGTCTTCCCGCTTCAAGAACGAGGAACAAAGTAGGTGGAAGAAACATTCTGACTCTTTCTTCACTCATCATCAATATGTACAATCCATATGTCAGTGGACAGAGCTTTATCACTTCTTCATACATCCCTCATATATGCAAGACCTTAATCTCATGTTCATATATACCTCATATGTATTAAATGTTCATAATATAGTCTATATATCTCATGTACATTTCATATTTACCACATGTCTACATGTACCTTAGATAAACTACTTCATCACATGTTCATATATACTTCATGTAAATTAGACTTTCATCACATATTCATATATACCTTATATACACTTCATAACATGATCATATATATATCATATATATCATATATATATATATATATATATATATATATATATATATATATATCCTCATATACATTAGTCCTTAGACAGGCTTTCTTCATACTTAACAGAATCTCATCATATGTTCATGTATGCTATGCGAATAGCTGTATATTTCAGTTGATACATAGCCTTCCTGTGTAGGCTATGATTTGAAAAATAAAGCAAGTTAGTTAACTTTGAGGGACAAATAAAAAAGTGAATATCTCATGTATGTAACAAACCAGCAATGACTTAATAAGAACAAAAATATGACATTCACATCCAAGCACAGTTTAAAACTTCAATGAAATTATTAATTTCTTAAGAAATAGTCTTCACTAAAATTATAACATTCTGAAAAGTGGAATTTCCCATTTATTTAATTTTTAAAAAAATTTAAAGGACTCAGTGGTTTACATACAATAGTGAACTATTTTCAGCATAATTTCTACTCAGGATTTCACTGAGAATTTTTAACTAAAATATGTCCTCATGAATGAAAATGAAATGTAATTTACCTAGTCAGTAGCTTATTTTGCTTTGCATTAGCAACTGCTGTCTTGGTGATTTTATTGTGTTTAATCACCCATATAATATTGTTATTTCTACTTCTGATATCAATCTGTGATAGGAGACATCCTTCAAGTTGTAATGGTACTAACATTCTATTTCTGCCTCATCTTGTTATTTTAGAAAATTTCAGTATTTATATATAAAATACTTAAGAGCTGAGGTGTCTTTAATTCATGTCTCTTAGTTCTGTTGATGCATTCTTATGGATATCATATAATACTACAATGCTGCTTTCCTTTTTTTTTTTTTTACAAATATCCAATATTAAACAAGCTACATTCTATCTCTGTTTTGTAAGCTCTAAACAGAGGATTTATTTTGAAAAAAAAAAGTTTGTTCATTTGACATTTCACAGGTATGTTATAAGATTTTAAAAGAAGTGACTAAGAGAACACAAATCAGTTTTCCATGTGTATTCATTCTTTGGATAAAAATTAACTGGTTGACGGTACTTATCCTTTTAATTAGAAATTCATTTGTAGCAAAGAAAATGTGTTTCTGAATGTTTAAGTTGAAACTATCTGTGGTATTATTTTACATAATTATATTGTCTGCTGATTCATTTTCCATATTTCTTCTTATGGTGTATCTCATGAATTGATTAAAATTTAAATTTCATTTGCTTTACAAAAGTATTTCAGTTTCATAAGTTCCAATTATTAATTGTTGATCTTAGGGCCTACATTATTAGTGCTCTGTTCTGAAAGCTATCCTCTGTCCTCTCAATAGGACAGAATATCAGCACACAGAATGGAAAATAATTTAATCTACTCCACATCTGACAATGGGCTAATATCCAAAATATACAAAGAACTCAAGAAACCCAACAGTCCATTTAAAAATTTGGTACATATCTAAACACAGAATTTTTAACAAAAGAATCTCAAATGGCTAAGAAACACCTTAAGAACTGTTCAATTCCCTAGCCATTAGGGAAATGCAAATCAAAATAACTCTGAGATCTCATCTTACACCTGTCAAAATGGCTAAGATCAAAAACACAAGTGACAGGTCCTGCTGGAAAGGATGTGGAGCAAGAACACTCCTTTATTGCTAGTGGGAATATAAACTTGTACAGCCACTATGGAAATGAATATGCAATTTCTCAGAAATAAAGAATTAATATACCTTATATGTCAAGACCAGCCTTGGCTTGCAGAGGGGTTCTGAGAGAAGGGATATTTGTGAGTGGTGAAACTAATAATGACTTGACATCAGATTGTGAGTCCCAGCTGATGGCCTAAGTTCTGCTCAAGGCGACTTTCCAGATTGCTCTTTCTCTGTGTTCTGCTCTTCACAAGACAGCTTTCTTCTGCTATTCCAAAAAGTCTCTGGATAGCTCATATCTTGTAGATCAAAAGCCCAGTTTGTTTATTTTACATATTAATTCAGTCATTATCTCAGGCTCCTTTTTTATTATACCATGAATTAGTATCCAATTATCCTAGCTCCTTGATTCTTTTTTATTTCTTTGGGTTTTTTTTGTTTGTTTGTTTGTTTTTAAGATTCTATTCTATTTTCTTGGTCTGAAAAATTGGTGTTCTCTTAAGAATATTTACCCTGTGCCAATGAGTTCAAGTCCCCTTTTCACTTTCTCTTCTATTAGATTCAGTGTATCTGGGTTTACATTGAGATCCTTAATCCACTTGGACTTGAGCTTTGGGCAAGGTGATAAATATGAATCTATTTTCATTGTTCTTCATACAGACTGTCAGTTAGACTGGCAACATTTATTGAAGATGCTGTTGTTTTCCACTGTATGTTTTTGGCGTCATTGTCAAAGATCAAATGTCCATAGTTGTGTGGGTTTACTTCTGGGTCTTTGATTCTATTTCTTTGACCAACCTGTCTCTCTCTGTAGTGTCTTGATCTTGTAGTTTTTAATCACTATTGCTTTTAGTACAGCTTGAGACCTAGGATGGTGATTTTCCAAGAAGTTCTATTCTGTGTTTTTTTGTTTTTCTATATGAAGTTGAAAATTGCTCTTTTCATGTCTGTGAAGAATTGTGTTGGAATTTTGATGGGGATTGCATTAAATCTGTAGATTGCTTTTGGTCAGTTCACTATGATCATTATGTTAATCCATGAGCATGAGAAATCTTTGCATATTCTGAGGTCTTTTTTCAGGGATTTGAAGTCCTTGTCATATAGATCTTTCACTTTCTTGGTAAGAGTTACACCAAGATATTTAATACTATTTGTGGCTATTGTGAAGAGTGTTGTTTTCCTAATTTTTTAAAACTCATTTATCATTTGTATAAAGGAAGGCTACTAGCTTGAGTTAGTTTTATATCTCACTACTTTACTGAAAATGTTTATCAGTGTAGACGTTCTCTAGTGGAATTTTGGAGATTGCTTATGTATACTACCATATCATCTATAAATAGTGATACTTTGATTTCTTCTTTTTCAATTTGTACCCCTTGATCTCCTTTTGTTGTCTAATTGCTCTGGCTAGAACTTTGAGTATTATATCAATAGAAAAAGAGTGGGCAACCTTGTTTTGTTTATGGTTTTAGTGGGATTGCTTCTAGTTTCTCTTCATTTAATTTGATGTTGGCTACTGGTTTGCTATTTATTGCTTTTATTATATTTAGGTATATGTCATGAATTTCTCTTTCTCCAAGACTTTTAATATGAAGTGGTGTTGTATTTTGTTGAAGGCTTTTTCAGCATCTAATGAGATGGTCATGTGAGTTTGTTCCTTGAGAATTTTTTATATAATGTATTACATTGATTGGTTTGAAATTCTCTTTCTTTGTTAGGTCTTTGTGTACATTACATATCATAGAAACTGTGGCTTCATAGAATAAATTGGGTAGTGTTTCTTCTGTTTCAATTTTGGGAATACTTTGAGAAGTACTGATATTAGCTCTTCTCTGAAAGTCTTGGTAGAATTCTGCACTAAAACCATCTGACCCTGGACTTTTTTTGGTTGAGATGTTTTTAAAGTCTCTTTATATTTTCTAAGGGTTTATGGTAGTGTTTATATAGTTCATCTGTTCTTGATTTACCTTTGATATATAGTATCTGTCTAGAAAATCATCCATTTAATCTAGATTTTCTAGTTGTATAGAATATAGGCTTTTGTAGTAGGTTCTGATGATTTTTTTTGGATCTCCTCAGTTTATAAGTTTATACTGTTAATTTAGATACCAACTCTGTGCCCTTTACTGAGTTTTGTTAAGGGTTTGTCTATCTTGTTGATTTTCTCAAAGAACCAGCCAGCTCTTGGTTTTATTGATTCTTTGTATCATTCACTTTGTTTCTAACTGATTAATTTCAAGCTTGAGTTTGACTCCTTCCATCTACTTCTCTTGGGTTTGTTTGCTTCTTTCTGTTCTAGAGCCTTCAGGTGTGCTATTCATTTACTTGTAAAAAAATCTCCCCAATTTCTTTATGAAAGCACTTAGTGTTATGAATTTCCCTCTTGATACTGCTTTCTTTGTATCCCATAAGTTTGGGTATGATGTGTCTTCATTTTCATTGAATTCTGTCAAGTCTGTAATTAATTTATTTATTTCTTCCCTGACCAAGTTGTCACTGAGCAGAGACTTGTTCAGTGTCTGTGAGTATGTGAGCTTCCTGTTGTTTTTGTTGTTATTGAAGTTCAGCCATAGTCTGTGGAGATCTGTTAGAATGCATAGGATTATTTTAATTTTTTGTAACTGTTGAGGCTTGTTTTATGTCCAATTATATGGTCAGTTTTGGAAAATATTCCATGAAGTGATGAGAAGAAGGTATATTCTTTTGTTTTTGAGTGAAATGTTCTGTAGCTGGATGTTAAATCCATTTGGTTCATAACTTCTGTTAGTTTCACTGTGTCTCTGTTTAGTTTCTGTTTCAGTGACCTGTCCATTGGTGAGTGTAGGGTGTTGAAGTCTCCTGCTATTATTGTGTGAGGTTTTGAGCTTTAGTAAAGTTTCTTTTATGAAACTGGATGTGCTTGCATTTGGGGCATAAATTTTCATAACTGAGACTTCTTCTTAATCGGATTTAACTTTAATGAATATGAAGTGTCCTTCCCTACTCATTTGATAACTTTTAGTTCAAAGTCTATTTTATTAAATATTAGAATGGCAACTCCAGCTTGTTCCTTAGGATCATTTTCTTTAAAACGTTTTTCCAGCCTTTTACTCTGAGGTAATATCTATCTTTGTTACTGAGGTGTGTTTCTTTTAGGCAGCAAAATGCTGGCTCCTGTTTACTATAAAGTCTGTTAACCTGTGTCTTTTTATGGGGGATTGAGTCCAGTGATGTTGAGAGATATAAGACAGATGATTGTTATTTCCTGCTATTTTTGGTACGGGAGGTGATATTATGTGTGTATGATTATCTTCTTTTAGGTTTGTTGTGAGATGTTTAATTGGTTCAGCTAATCTGGCTGGCCGGGAAAGTGTCCCCTTCCTCCTTCACTGTTCCATGTGTGTCCCTCCTGAAGCTGAGTGTTCAGTCAAAGGGGATAAGCTTCCCAGAATGGAGGAGGACTGGTCTTTGGTCAACAATGTACTATTAGCTGTGCTCCCCTACTAGAACCTCCAAACAAGCTCTCAAGGCCCCTTGGTTCTTAGAAAGAGATAGCAAGCACAAGCACAGATAAGAATATAACTGAGTAGGACACTGCCCTAAAATTTTTATTCTGATCCCAGCTGTACCTAAATTAGCTCTGTTCCAAGCTGACCATGAACTCAGGAATCTACATCCCTTTGTAAGTATAATCAAAAATCTTACTTGGATGAGATCTTACCTTGTAATCACTAAGCCCTAAATCTTTTGGTCTCCTCCCTTATCACCTTTGTGAAAGGCTGTCTTATAGTTCAGCTGCCTCTGTTCCTTTAGATCTGTGAAGTTCCTTATACAATTTATATTGCATCCTTACATTTTGCATAGGTAAGAAATTATATATTTTTAAACTCAGATTTTCAGCATTTATGACCATAGCTTTAAAGGCTATTCTGAAGGTCACAGTGTTCTACTATTTTTCTGAGACATGGACACTCCCTTACTTCCTGGATTTGTGCTGTTTCTGATGATCCCTGAGTCACTAACCTTGGCAGAGTAGATACTCCTCAGAGGAGGAATAGTATACACTTTTATGCAGACAGCCCTTATGCTCACAATAACCATCAGCACTTGTGGAGGTACATGCTCTTCTGTCTGTTCCTGGGCAGGAAATCATGAGGTACTATCCCATACATATCAAAGCAGGACTTGGTACTTAAGACTCAGCAATACCACTCCTGGGCATAAATCCAAGGGGTGATCTAACCTACCATAATTTGCTCAACTATGTTCATAGAACTTTTATTTATAATAACCAGAAATTGGAATCAACCTAGATATTTCTCAACCAAAGAATGGGTGAAGAAAAATGTGGTACATTTACACAATGGAGCATTATTTAGCTTTTAAAAACAATAATAGCATGAAATTAGCAGGTAAATGGATGGAACTAGAAAAAAAGAAAATCATCCTCAGTGAGGTAACCTAGACACAGAAAGACACACATGATATATACTCACTTATGCATGGATATTAGCTATAAAGTATCAGACAATCAGGTTACAATCTACAGACAAAGGGAGAGTAAGTAACAAGGAGGGCTTAAAGGAGAACACATGAACGTGACTTCAAAGAGGAAATAAAATAGATTTTTCTGGTGGACTGGGAGTAGATGGGGTTGGGAACAGGAGGGATCAGCTGAGGGTGCAAAAAATGCTGACAGAAATGATTAAAATTGGGGAGGCATTTCGTGGGGAACATAAAAACTTAGTGCAATGGAAGGTCCAAGGAATCTATGAGTGTAATATAACAAAACACTCTTAGTAATAGGGGACATGGAGCATGAACTAATGGGCATCTTCTGTAACTAGGAAAGACTTGAAGTGGAGGAATGAGGACACTAACCAACCATAAAACCTTTGACCTACAGTTTGTTCTGCCTGCAGGTTGTTCTGGGAGGAAAGCTTAGTGGAATCATTGTCAGAGAGACTATCCAGCAACTAAGGGAAGCAGATGCAGAAACCCACAGCCAAACATTAGGTGGAGCTCTGGAAGCTACAGAGAAAGGGGAGGAAAGTTCAGGGGAAGCAGAAGGGTCAAAGATACCACCAGAACAGGGCTCACAGAATCACCTGACCAGAACTCAGAAGGGCTCACAGAAGTCAGAAGGCATGTAGGGGTCTGACCCAAAACATGTGTATATATGCTATGGATAAGTAGCACGCTCTTCTGAAAATCTGAATAGTGAGAAAGGGGGCTGCTCCTGACTCTTTTACCTACTCACGGAACACTTTTTCTCCTGCTGGGTTGTCTTGTCCAGCTTTTATGTGATGGTACATGCACGGTCTTCTTGTAGCTTGTTATGTCATATTTGGCTGATGTCCCTGAGATGCCTGCTCTTCTTGGAGGAGATGCATGAAGGGGGAGAAAGGGAAACTGTGAGAGATGGCATGAAGGAGAGGGAGACTAGGGGAGAGGAGAGAGGGAAAACTATAGTAGGATATAATCTATGATAAAAATTTTTAACTTTTTTTAGAAAATCAAATACTATGTTCACTAAAAATAACAAATTTCATAGTCTATTTGAATTCAAATAGTATCTCAATTATTCTGCTTTGATAAGGACATGTGTTATAAAAGCAAGAAATAACTTAAGGACTGAATACATGTGGTTTTCCAAGCTCCTTAAATTCGGGCCTATTTGGAACAGCTTCATACCTGTCTGGCTCCTCTGATGAGCAAGAGAGTCAACAGGTTGTAATGCATAAACTCTACACATCAGATTTTCTCAGCACGATTCTGCTCTAACTTTCACTTAAGGAAAAAAAGTAAGACTAAGAATTTTGTGATGTGGTGTCCTGGGTGTCTTTTGTCTTGAGTGAACTGAAATGGAAATTCTTTATGTGTATCTCACCTAGCTTACTGCTCTTGAGCTTCTGCCTGGTTCTAGACACAGTGCCCTTTTTCCACAATAGGATCCTGTGGTGCTAAGTGTGTCTGAGCATATCCTGGCACTTCATAGTTATTATTGTTAAAAGCAAGAAATACGAGGATGGATTCCTTGCAGTGAGATGATATTTCATGAACACTTCCTATCTTCACAGCTCAGTAGGGGTACTCTTGTAAAACAGAAGAAAAATGCAAGGCAAAGTCATTTTCCAAATTTGTAAGTTTTTTTCCTGATTCCCAATGCAACACTGAGTGGCTCCATGGTGCCAGCTTCTGTATATAATCCTGAAATGCAGAGAACAAAAACTTCTATGGGCTTCCATGATGGCTATTAGCACCTCTGGCTTGCTTACAAGGAGGTCATAGTCCGGTCCTCAGGTTTAACAGAGAAACATGTTACCAACTGAGCTACCTCCTAGGCTTTGATTTTGTTTCATGATAGCCAGTGCCTCTTAAATCTCAGAAGATAAGATAGCCTGAATGTAGGCAAGGCTTTCATCCTAGGACAGTGGGAGAAACACATGGGCATACCCTTTTCATGTTATTTGACTGCAGGCAGATGAATCATGACTGTTCCATTATTTCTACCTCTAGGCCTGGGATTACAACATGGATATGGAAGTCTTTTGTGGTATCAAATGGAATGAAGTGCCATGGCACAAATGCCAAAACAAAATAAATGAGTAAATAAAACCACAAGGGAAAAGTCACAGACATCTATGGAGAAGTGGATCTGAAAAGCATAGCTTTGTGGACAGCATCTGGGATGGAATTTCTCTTACTCTCTATTATTAGCCAAAGAGAATATTGAACAGTTTTTTTTAGCTTATACCTTTGTTTCTTACTCTGCAAAATGAGTTTGTATGTAATTATGCTTACTGTGATAAATAAGAATATTAATTCATGAAAACCTACTTTTATTATTCTTGCCATTTAGCAAATGCTCAATAAATACTGACAATTCCTCCTATTTTAATGACCTGGCTTTTAGTTTCAGGAAGCAATGACAGCCGTAGCTCTTTTCAGATTTTGTTTTGTTTTGTTTTCCTTTGTTTTTTATTTGATTGCTAAGTATGGCAAAAGATAGTTGTAGTTTTAATACATGGAACTAATTTACATGGTTTTAATATTTTTTTTCTCAACTGAGGAAAGAATATTTGCTCACAATGGGTCATGCCATAGCTTATCTTAGTTATTATCTTATAATGTTATCTTGGGTGTTAGACCACTAAGCAGCAGTAGATTATCTTTCACTTTTAAAAAAATTCTGTGAAAAAGAAAAACCATATATGATGACAGCTTCTGAAATTTTGTAATGAAATCATCTCACGTGGCTATGGAGATGACTAAATGGATAAAGTACTTGCGGCACAAGCATAGGCCCTGGGCGTGAATCTCAGAATCCATGCAAAGCCCATATGGGGTGGCAAGTCGTGGAGAGCGAAGATAGGCAGATCTTTGATGATAGTTCGACAGACATTCTAGTCAATGAGTAAGCACCAGGTTCAGTGAGGAACCCAGTCTTAAAAGTCAAGATAGGTTGGCCACTCTTCATGAGAAGGCTATATATTTAAGAATATGTGGGAATCACAAGCTGTTCTTGATGAATGAAAAAGAGAGGGTAGCAGGTTGATACACAGAGTTATGTGGGGAGGGAAGGGAGCATGGATCTGGTGGGAGTAGAGAGCAGATGGTAATATGATCAAATGTATTCTATACAGTTCTTAAAGAATTAATAAAAGATGAGGAAAAAGAAGCAAAGTACGGAACAATAGACAAAGACACCTGATGTTGACCTGCAAATTCCACACATGCTCAGGCACATCTCTCTCTGTCCCTCTGTGTCTCTGACTCTTTCTCCCTCTGTCTCTTGGTCTCTATCTAGTCTCTCTCCTCCCTCTCCCTCTCCCTCTCCCTCTCCCTCTCCCTCTCCCTCTCCCTCTCCCTCTCCCTCTCCCTCTCCCTCTCCCTCTCCCTCTCCCTCTCCCTCTCCCTCTCCCTCTCCCTCTCCCTCTCCCTCTCCCTCTCCCTCTCCCTCTCCCTCTCCCTCTCCCTCTCCCTCTCCCTCTCCCTCTCCCTCTCCCTCTCCCTCTCCCTCTCCCTCTCCCTCTCCCTCTCCCTCTCCCTCTCCCTCTCCCTCTCCCTCTCCCTCTCCGCCTCCCTCTCCCTCTCCCTCTCCCTCTCCCTCTCCCTCTCCCTCTCCCTCTCCCTCTCCCTCTCCCTCTCCCTCTCCCTCTCCCTCTCCCTCTCCCTCTCCCTCTCTCTCTCTCTCTCTCTCTCTCTTTCAAACTCATTTTGGCTTATAATGTTTCAAGTTATCCATCGCAGCATCAAATAAAAAATATTTGAAAGACTGGTTGTTATACTCCAATAATCTGTTGAACTTAGAATTTGAAAGCAAAGACATGTAGGATGCCGTCACAGGAATGTCTCAGTTGTTTCCCTATGATGTGCTGTGTTGATTGTACCATCCAGTTTCGACTGATGCATTAACTTCCCTGGCGGTAGATATTAAATCAATAAAATGAAGAACTCTCTAAAGAAGAAGAAAAAAAAATTGTCTCAAGCATAATAGGATTTTTAGTGGGAGGCTGTTTAGGTCGATATAAGATAATCACTCATGATGGTGTTTAGCTGTGCTGTGATAACAATAAATTCCAATGTTTTTGTAGCTGTGCAGTAAGAGAATTTCTTTCTTGATTACACAGAGTTGCTCTGGGTTTAGCAGCTCTTTCCTGAAAGCATATCCCATGCAGTTCCTGAAGAAGTTATGCTGTTTGAACCATCACATCCACCTTTGTCACCACTATGAGATGGGAATCCCACCCAAACTGAATGTTTTAAAATGGAAATGAAGAGCTGATACCCAGAACATCTATTACTTATTCTTAGCTCCAATCCTAACAAAATGGTCTAGAAGAGTTGTCTTCCTATAACATAGGAAACACACACAGCATCCAGTCAATAACTAAAGATAAGATGTGATGGTCAGACTCTAGGACAGTCTTAAGTTTATTATATAACTAATTATTAATAATTGATTAATTACTAATTGTGATTCTTAAAGTTACCAACCAGTCTTTATCTAAACAATGCTTACAAAAGAATTGAAGAAAAATTTATTAAGTACAGTTAAACTTTGTGAGCAGAAGCAATGTGGGGTATCTTGCCTCACATGTATGAGCAAGTTGGCCTTTGCATATAAATTTCCTCTGTGGAGACAGGTGGTTACACCTGACATTCCTAGTCCAGATTCAGAGACAGCACTACTAACTCTGCGAGGGAGATAATATGTTAAGACAAATATATGCATATCATTTTTATGCTTGATACTTTTTTCATTATAAGTATTCTACCCTCTTCCTTGCCATCTTTAGGAACTGATTTTTTTTCCTGCCCCTTTCACTGAATCATTTTAAACCCCACTGGACAGTAATGCTTCCAGATGTCCTATTTTATCAACACTCTCCACGAAAATTCTAACTCTTTTTTGACTCAGGGTATCTGTTTCCTTCTGCTAGCCAGGCCAAGCTGAATTACTTGACTTTCTCATCAGGCCATTGTCTGACTACATACTTTTTGTGTCTTCCTTGTTTCAGTGTATATGCCTTTACCTAAGCTGTACATGTGCACCCATCTTCTTTCATATTCTCCTTTAAGGTCAAATGGAATAAATATCAATTCCCACCTGTAGGAGCTTTCATGTTGTGTTCCACTGTCCTTTGTGAGAGGATTAACAAATCACTCCCTTCTTCTCACCCCAGCTTCCTCTTCTGTCCTTACTCCCCTGCCATTTTCTCACCTTTCCTTCTTTTTAGACAAGACCTTACTGGCCTCTACAGCTTTAAACTTTTGTTCTTCTGTCTCTGTCTCCCACTTGTTCAGGTAAGAGGTATGCGTCATCATGGGCACCTTATATTACTGTTATTTGTACACTTGAATACATACGTTTCCAGCCTAAAATATTTTTTAAGACAATACATTCTTGAGTGACTGATGTTAACCTTTTAAATAGGACTTTATTGAGAGCAGCTCAAGGAATAGGCCATTTAAAGTAGCAGCTCAATTGACAAAGAGAGTACTCATTATCCTAGAGAGAGCACCTGACTAAAGGTAAGAAACACTGACTTAGTTGCTCCTCAGTTATTAGCTATATTGCCATAATCAATCAGATAGCCAATTGTAATCAGTACTTTATTTCTTACATGGGATACATTTTTCCTGTTCCTTCTTACCTTCACTCATGGTTGGGAGATCTTTTCACTCTGTTCTCACTTCTTTGTATATGTTTTTTCTCTCAAATCACTTTTAAAAACTCTTTATGTTTTATGATCCCGCTTACTCTTTGTTTTGTTTTGTGTTTATTTTTTTGTTGTTGTTTGCCTGCCTTTCCTTAAGTAGATGATTATATTTTGGAATTTCTTAAGGCATGATTTTACCCATTGTTAATGCAAAAACAGAACCCTCACCTCAAAATAGATGACAGATAGTTTCTTCTGGAGCCAAATATAAAGTGAGCATCGCCCAAGGAAACAAACTCAAGTTTTGCCAAACTTCTTGTCCATGAAGGGTTTATTGTAACAAAGCATAGAAAATCATAACTCAAGAAATTTTAATAATAAGATCGGGTAGATCGCTACAAAATTTGGGACGTGTCTGCTACAGCTACGAATGTTCCCTGATGACATTCTCAGTCCAGAGTTTTGTGACAGGCAATTATAAGCATGTGAAGTCAGTCAAATAAAGGGGCAGGCGAGTAATGACTGCTAAGAACTGCAACTGATGAATTGTAATTCAGCTTCAGGTATACAGCATTCTATTTTCTCTATGATCGTTGCAGTTCTAGTCATAATAAGTGTTGGGGAGACTCAGTGTAAGATGCAAATTATTCCTAGGAATTTTCATTCATACCCTCTTCTTCTTTATCTCATTTTCCTGTGTGCTTTAGTTGGATGTGTACTTTTTCTCTGCAACATAAATGTTTATTTGCAAACAGATTACAAGAATGTTTACATACTGCCTAGATCTATAACATGATCAGTAAATCCTTAAATCTACTTACTTGACTTGCTATCATTTCCCAAACCCAACCTTGCCTGCTGGATTGACACCACACTTCTAAGCCTTGCTGTGTCCCTCTGTTTATGGATCAACAAACAACACTAAGACCTCCTTAGTTTCAACATCCAATTCTAGATTTCCTTCTCATGTTCAGTATATTCAAGTATAGAAATTGTATAGCCCCCACATGAATTTATTGTACCCGTGGTTCTGTCACCTAATTCCCTACAATGCTTTTTGGGTTCCATGAAAACACTTTCTTTGTGACTTGAAGGAATTTCATCAATCTGTTCTATACTGAATATTTTCAACTTATACATCTTATACATCTGAAATTTTTGTTCTTTCTGGTTTATAATCTTGCCTTTAGCTAGGTACTACAACTTACTTCTTTCCAGGAGCTATCATGGTTGCTATTTTTTACTCTCACTGGTTTGATTTATCGCTTAATATGCACTGTCATTGTTGGAAGCATGGAGTTTATTACAATGGAAAGATTTCTTTTAAAGGTATATGTCAAATAACCAGAGCAATGGTTGAGCAGATATGTACTCAGAACACTCTTAGGTGAATAAATGTTAAAACAAGTAGAACTATTACCAACCAATTAGTATAATTACCAAAGTATTATACTAATACTTTGAGGGTCCTAATACATTGACAAAGCAAATGGATATGAATGCGATATGGTTTTAGATGCAAGGATGTTAGAACAGGCAGCTTACAGGTCACTGGTCAGTTATGTTGAGTCAAGGGGAAGTATAAGCACTTCTAGCAGTGTAAACTGACAGGGGTCATGGAGGAGACTTCCATATTCTATTTAGGTTTTCTGCAGAAGACATGTGTAAAATGTTTTGAACCTTGAAGCCCATGCTGTTTAAATATTTTAACTATCTCCTGTTACTAGTTTTCTTTCCCTGTGAGAATTCTCACAGATGTATCAAATCCTAGAAATTTTAAAGTCTTCAACACACTTTTGATAATATAAATTCCATTTATGTGTGCTTTGGCCATTCATGAAGAAAGTTCTTATTATAGATAAGCTATCATATGTTATAAGCACTACATTCTCTATAGCCAGAGTTTTAATGTCTCTAAAATCTTTATACTGTGCCCTTTAGGAAAGAGTATTGAAGCTGAATTTGGTTAAACAGCTTTTTTTCAAGTCATATAATTAATAAATACAAACCAATTCTTTGCATGCTTCCCTCAGCATTTAGAGAAATCATTTTCTTCTCTCATGCTTAGTTTGCCCTTGCAAACTTTTATTTATTTTTGTAGTAGTTACATGCTATTAGTTTTGGGTGTGGTTAAGGTTCCAAATCACTTTTCTATACTCTAATGTAGTCTAATCTAATGTTTTATAAACATTAGATGTAGGTGGCCCATTTTTTCACTGGTAGATGGTTTCAAGCTATGATTCTAAGAAAACTGTTTGGGTTGAAGCTCTTTTTTGCCCACAAACCAAATTAATATTGAAGGAGAAGCTGTCTGTGTCTCTTCCTTGCAGAACAAAGATCGATTCACTTCATAGTTCATTTTTAATCTAGATTTATTCTCTTTATATGCTGGACTTTTTCTTGTTTGCTTTGGGAAATAACACAGTTTTTATAATTGTTTACATAGATGAGTATTTCAACAAATCAATTCATCTTGTATTTATTGCACCTAGGTTATTTTCTATTAAGGGAATTTTGTCTATACTGTATTACTAAACTGTTAGATATTTGCTGCAGAAAAATAATTTCTTTAGTTATAAAGACCTTGAACTAATCAGTAGAAAATATCCAAACTAACAGATAGAAATTAAGCAACAGACTGTGTGTAAAGCAAAACAGATAAACAATTTTAGAGAAACTAGTTAAGTATCAGAGGGAGTAGCCTGAGATTTGTTATTTGCTCATATTTTAAAAGAGTGATCGCTGCATTAAAAATAAACAATCAAGTGAAAAATAGACAGAAATAAAAACTTTAAACTCTGGATTGTGTTCTGTGTACTTTGAATTTAAAGCACTCATTTAAAAGAAAACAGGGGGTATTTCTTTCTCCACATTTCATTAGACTTCTTGTATTACAAAGAAATAGTTCTTGTTTTCTTTTTCACTTATCTATGCAAACTTCTTCAAATTGTCATGTAAAAAAGGCAAATACTTGGACCTAGGAGTTGGTTAAAAATGTCTCAGTTGAAGCCCATACCTTAGTGTGAGTGCAAGATGCTTAACAAGTCAAGGATGTGAGGATCTATGAATAGAGAGTATTTCATCATGAATTATTCAGCTAACTATGGGATGCTGTTATCTCCACTCCAGTGGCTTTTAATTGCACATGTAAGGATTCTGCTTATCTAGCATTCAATTTGATGCCAAAGTGCAGCTTGCCCAAGCAGGGCAGAGGCAGGAAATGAGGATCTCATCAGACAAGCAGATGCCATTCATAGGTGCATTAACAGGGAGAGCCAGGAGTGCAGCAGTGATGGCGCCAGACAGACTTGGATGGTGGCAGCAGTAGCCATAGGAAAATATGTGACTCGAGTTGTCCGCTTCTTCTGATGTTAGGCAAGCTGCTGAGCGTTGAGTGACAAGCTAAACAGTGCTTGTTACTTCCACCTTCTGCAGCTCTTTTGCTAGAAAGGCAAGATTGATTCTGAGGGAGACGGAATGTCAGTGTCTTAGTTAATGTCCTTTTGCGGTGAAGATACAGCAATATGGACAATATGACCAAGGAAACTCATAAAAAAAGCATTTCACTGGGCCCTCGCTTAGAGTTTCAGAGGCTCAGTCCATTATCATCATGGCAGAGACCTTGGCAACACACAAGAGTGGTTCTGGAGCAGTAGCTAAGAGCTATTTCCACCACAAAAGAGTGGGAGGGAAGGAAAGAGGGAGGGGAAAGGAGGGAGAGGAAGAAACTGGGCCTGGTGTGGGCTTCTGAAAACTCAGAGCCCTCCCCCAGTGATCAAAAGGGGAGAGAAGAATAACACTTCCTTTAATGAGGCCACACCTCCTAATCTTTCTAATTCTATGAAAGGACTGCACTCCTGGGTGACTAAGCACTCAAATATTTTCAGCCTATTAGGGGCTATTATTATTCAAACTTTCTTAGGCCATAGGCTGAGATAAAGTTTTAATTCTTAAACTCACCTTTCAAAGGATCCAGTGGTTTGTTTGTTTGTTTGTTTGTTTGTTTTTGGTTTTGTTTTTTGGCTAAATGGAGTCTTGGCTCAATTTTGAGAAGCTGTTTGTTTTAAAAGTCTATTTAAGATTAGCTTGTTAATCAAGCTAAATAACTTTTTTTGAAAACTTGTTATGCATTCAGAATTCATGCGGTAGTCTCATCTGGCACCTGTACTACAAATTTTTGATAATTTGCTCAGAAAAATACAATTTTAAATGTTTTGAGTTAATTTGTAGCATCTTCCCTATTTATATCTCCCTCCATAATGGATGACTTTGGATGGTTAGTATACATATCTGTTTCCAGATTCCATTGCTTGTGGAGCAGAATTTTTACCTCAATCATTTGTTATGCATTTTATTGTTCAAAGAATATATAGTGATTACAAGGATGCATATATTTCACCATATGAAGGTCAAAACCAAAAGGAAGACAATACTAGCCTATGTTAATATATGTCAATTGTTGTAACCATTTTGGCTGAAGTGAAGATATAATAAAGGCACTTGTGCCCCTCCCTTTGGTTTTCAGACTATTGAAACAATAGATCCCTAGAAATTTGAATTTCTTTATAATTCGAAAGTTGAGAGAAAGTAAAGCCTTTTTCTTCCTGAAAATGATTACAACTTCTCAGGTCATCTTGCAAGGAGAGACTTGACATCAAACCATAATGATGAGCAGAACTATATCTGGATTAATTCTGAGTGCATTTGCACCTGTCTGGCGCCTTTACCTAAAACTATGTCCCATGTTCAGATTGGGAAAAATAACTTGTGAAATCACTGTGTTTCCCCAAGTGTGTTAAGGAATTTGGGTGTTCTACTGTGTTGTGTTCAGGTTCTTTTTGCCTGCATAATGAATTGACAAGACACAGAACAGTGTTAGTAATAGTATAGATGTGTTAAACGTTAGACCAGAGGCATAGAATGCAGTCAAAACAGTGGCAACAGGCTGATATACGCGTGTGACTCAAGAACTTAAGTTTTCAGAAAGGAATATTTTTTAATCCATTAAGCAACACTAAATGAACTCAGTAGGTTGTATTCATATATTTATGTATTTAAATATATGTGAAACAATAATAATCAAAGAAAAAGAGGTCATCAATTTAAGAAGGAGGAAAAGAGAAAAAAGTTTGATAGAGCTTAGAAGGAGAAAATGTAATAACAAAGTAATATATTTTAATTAAAATATAAAAGAAAAACATACAGATTCTGAAAATATGAGTTTCAATCTATACTTTTTCCATATCTATATCTTTTGTCCTCCAAAATTTATTTTCCTCTTATTTTTATTTAGTCGTTTTGTACAATATTTCCTTGCAAACTTTACTAAAAGTAGTAAGGAGATTAATCCCACAAACTCTTCTGGAAGTGTCAATTTCCATGCCAATGATGATCTGGTTTGCATTCTTATAGATAGGTAGGACCCATACTTTACTCCCACATACATTCAAAGTCAGTGATGGATTACCACAATCAATTGTTTCTCCAATATATAAAGTCAATGGGATGTCAAAATCCTTCACTAAAGATTTAATTTAGCAAATTTTTAATATTCAGTATAACATTTATTAGAGACAAGAGGCTAAATTATTGATTGAAAACAACCAGTGAGTGACAGTGTAAATTCTTGAAAATGGATTCAGAAGTTATTTGAATCTAGGTGTCCACAAATGTTTTCTAAGAAAGCCCTGACAGTAAATTAGTTAAGCCCTGAATGCCATGTGGTATCTGTATAACTCCTTGGACCTAAACAAACATGACGTTCTCTATTACCATAAAACTTGATTTTTAAAAACGTCAATAAAAGGCTTGGGATGAAGCTTAGTGGTGGCTTGCCTGCCAGACACGCGTAAGACCCTGAGTTCTATGCTGAGGTGCATGGACCAGAAGAAATGCCATGGTCAGTAATTGTCTGGTGCTAGCATTTCAACTGTTTTCTAGTGATGTGAAGGTCATGTTGACTTTATTGTACAAGTGAGCAAATTTAGGTCCTGAGCATTAGGCCACCATACAGAATCAAAGCACTGAATTCCTGTTCCTACCGCTTCTCTTATTTAGTGTGACTGGCAGGCATGTTACTGACAGAGCAATGTTCTGAACTTTGTATGCCAGCTACTTCATTTACTTTATAGTGTTCCTACATTATTTGTCTTTCTACTGTGAAGAAATACTTTGCTAAAATGAATGTAAGTCAGGAAGGGGTTTCTTTGGCCCATAGCTCTAGGATACTGTCCATCTTGACTGGGAAATGATGGTGATAAAGCTCATAGGCAGCTGATCGCATTCCATCCATACTCAGGAAGAAAAGTAGATGCTTGTGCTCAGATACTTTCCTATCTGATACAGTCCAATACGTCATGCTGTCACCCACATTTAGTGTGTGCCTTCCCACCTCAATTAACCCAATCTATGTAATCCTTCAGAGGCATTCCCAGAGGCTAACATAATCTAAATAGTTTCTCACAAGCATGCTTAGAGGCTTGTGTCCTGGGTTCTTTATATCTGGTCAAGTTGAAACATGAGCAACCACAGTACATGGGAGGCAGGTACAATTAGTATGTACCTCTGTTGGGAAATGAAGACCAAGACTTGGTAAATCTCAAAGTTCTCAAGGTCAATAGGAAGAGTGACTTCATCTTTGTTCACATTAACTTATTCTACTTAATTCAGTGATGGAAATAATGAAATCATTTTTTAAATGCATCTGCGATGATTTTTCAAGTATATGAAGAGCCAAGCATATTCAAAGAGCTCCTGGAATCTGGTGGATGTTGACAGATTTGCAATGCTTATTTTTGGTCTGCTGCTTTACTTTGATTGTAGCTCAGTTTCCATTCACACTGCTTTATGAAGAGTAATTTTATGAAGAGGTAAAAAGGGTGATTGTGGTGTGTAGTTAATTAGAATTTCTAATTAAAATCATCCTGAGGTTTAAAAAAAATGGGAAACAGCCAATGCCAATGGAAGAGTAATTGCTAATCTGTAAATTAAGGAAACTGTATACTATAAGTGCTTTCCCTCCACTGGAGTGAAAAACACCCAGGTGCAATTATCATGCCTTGAATAAAATACTTACCTTGGATAAAGATTCAATACACGTGAATCAAAATAGAGAGAATTTTATTTGCCCAAATGCAGTTTGGTCAAGTGTTGAGGAGTCTCTGTCAGTGGCGACTATTCTTGCTTCTCTCCCACACCCCTTCAGCTTTGAATTTGAGCACAAATTTGAATTTTTCAAGTTAGAGTCTGGTAGCTTTCTAGGTTTTTCAAAATTGTAGCCCTGTGTTTCTATGTGAGCACACATGAGAACACCGGCCTCAATGAGGAAAGGGGAGAAGGGGTATTTGTGCATCATACTTTGCTACTCAGGCTATAGCTTCTCACTTCCCCCAAGCCTCAATGTTTCAATGATAAGTATTCCTAACATAATCTTATGCCATTAGCCAAAAAAGCCAACCAACAAGCCAAACAAACAAACAAAAAACTGCAGCAGCAGCAGTAGCAGCAGCAACAACAGACTTCAGAATTTACCTGCAGTGGTATATGTTGTGTTTATAAAAAGATAAAGAGAGAGAGAATATGTGTGGTAGAGGTGTAGTCAGGTATGGGGGGAAGGGAGTGCCTCAGGGGTCCCAAGCAGTGGCATCCCTTCCACCTGAGGGACCAGCCATATGAGGACAGTATGGTATAAAATAGAGTTTATTCGAGGTAGAGGAGTAGAGAAGTAGAGGGGTAGAGGAGTAGAGGCAAGCCATGAGCATGTAAAAAGAAAGGGGGGAAGGCAATGGAGGGGGTGGGGGAAGCAAGAGGACAGAGCAGGAGCAAGAAGGCCAGAGCAAAAGAGAACAAAGAGGACAAGCAGCCACTTTTACAGTGAGTCAGGCATACCTGGTTGATGTAGAATGTCATGTGATTGAAATAACAAAGGCATGCCATCTCTGAGATTACATCTTCCACTTAGTGTGATTTATTTATGATCTTCCCTATCTATATGTATGTTCATATATTTCCATGTCCATGAGCAACATCTTTTCAACACTCAACGTCTAATTGCATACATGTATGAGAGTTTATGTTATTTCCTATTTACAATCCACCCACTGAAGAATGCCTTGGTTCCTAGTTTTTAGTTTTGACCATTAGTTATAAAACTATTTTAAACATTTTTTCACATGATTGTGGGATGATAAATTTCCAAATTCATCTGAGAAAACAACTAAGAGCATGATAGTATGAGATGATTATCTTGACTATGAAAAGCCTACAGTCCTTGGCTTTCTCTAAAACAGTAAGTGAGAACTCCAATTCTTCCCTTTATTCATCAGCATCTTGCCTTTTCAGTGGCTAGGGTTTAGTTACTATAATAATCATAAGATGGATAAGGTGACTTGAGAGATGGCTCAATGGTTAGGAGCCTGCAGTGCTCTTGAACAGGACCAAAGTTTTGTTTCCCAGAACCCTTGCTAGACAGATTGCAACCACCTGTAAGGCCAGCTCAAAGGAGATCTAGTGTCTCTGGCCTACAAGAGTACCTGTAGTCATATGCATATATTCCCACACATAGTCATGAAAAATTTTAAGAAAAATAAGCATATGAATGTGTTTATCATTATTCTCTAATAACATGATATTGTTATTCTCCTTTTCATCATTATTCTCTAATAACATAATATTGAACATGTTTTCTTATTTGTCATCCATGATTTTAGTGAGGCATCTATACTATTTGTTCAATTGTTTTAAATTGTTATTTCCTGAGTGCTAGAAATACCTTTTATGGTTTATGCAACTTCTGCATCATTCAGAAAAGTATTTTAAAAATACCTTCTTCTTCTTTGTTTTTTAAGTTTTGTAACACTATTTTTATTGGTAAAAATTGTGATCTTTAATCAGTTGCATTTTAATTGATAAAACCTAAGACTATTTTTCTCTAATAGATGATACTTCTGGTAGTTCACATAAAATGCATTGACAGGATTATGGAAACAAAAGGTAGACTACTAAAAGCCGAAAAAAAGGCTGAGATTAGGTGATTTGCTATTTTACTTGCTTAGAGTTTCAGTGTTAGCATAATAAAAAAATGAGAGGAATGATGGTGGTAGTTTTACAACATTAATATTGTATTTAATTCCACTGATCTATATATACTAAAGAAATTATATAAAAAACCTGATAATATTAAACAAAAATAATCATCAATTCTGTGATACACAAGGGTACCTACATTTTCTCTTATGTTACCTTCTATAGCTTTGCCATAATTCTGTGTTTCATGTCTAAATTTGGCATCTACTTTGAACTAGTATTGATGAAAATTAGAAACCATGCATTTATCTATATATATTTCACTTTTATTTGCGTGTAGAATTGCTTCATATTGTAAAGCTATGTTGGTTTGTTTATTTATTTATTGTTTATTTATTTTTGGCCTTTCTTGGGAATAAAAATATGTTTTGTTTTATTTTTATGAAAAACAAGTTTTAAATTTATTACTTTTTTGTTGGCTATTTACATATGAGGCTAAGCTACAATCAGGTACAACAAAGTCAATTTATCTTACAGTTATACCCACTTATGAAATCGTAGTCCAAATTCATGCCCATTGGACCATCATGAGCTGTGGGGTTGTGTGAGGTGTTGGGGACAAGATTAGGTTCTCATACATATGTGCTGTGCCCTGTTCCCGGGAGTGAAGGTCATAGTGGGAATTGGTCCTCCCCAGGGAGACAGGACAAGCCACCTATCACAGGTAAAATCATAAGTCTCATCTGGTTTTCTCGCTACTAAGCCTTGCTGACTGCCAGTTACTCTTAGTGTCACAGATATCTAATGCTAACAGATATCTATTGCTAACAGTGGTCACAGGCAGGCAGCATCTTTCATGACACCCTGGGTTTTTGCCTTGACAGCAGGTCAAAAGTAAATTTACTTTTATTTGGTGTATTTTAATATATTATAGTATCTATTCCTGTATAAAATAAGAAAATCCCATTAAATGTCTGTATTTGAATGTTTGCAATAGGTTTAGTTCCTTTTTCTCATTCTTGGTATTCAGTATATAGTCATGAGTTAAACATAGATTTATCAAAAAAAAATTACCTTCTCAGTGCAAGTGCCTTGGTTGTTATGGGCGAGAAGTGTAAATTTGGAGATATTAAAATATTTGAGATTGTGAATAGAATAGTTTCATAATCCATTTCCCAACAGAAGAAAACTGAAGGCAAATGGTTCAGCTGGGAAAGGCACTTGCTGGCCAGCTTGAGGGCCTGGAACCCACGTGGTGGAAGGAGAGAACTGTCTCCTGCTGGTGGCTCTCTGATTTTCATATACCCAACATGGCACACTCAAGCAAACACCCCTTCCCCCAACACACACAAAGCAATTTAGTAAAACTTTAAAAACAACAAATAATGGGTAAAGCAAAAGGGAGTTAAGGATATACAACCTATCTGAAGCAGACGTAGTAGAAAGATACACCCTATAGGACATTTGTTTTTCACAAGTGTTGAAGATGGGTGGACACAAGGATAGACCCTTTTCCACCTCTGCCTGGATAACTGATATTAAAGGGCAGGGCTCTGTCCTTATGTTATTTTAAATAACTTCTCAGTGAGAAAGTTCTTAGATATTTAGGTCTCTTAAAAATCTAATGTATCAATGAAATACTTGGTCAAATTTGTATTAATTTTATAATAAATAAAAAGCAATAATACTGTTTTTAGAGTCAATTTCACTATGTCAGCAGGTAGACAAGGAGCAATAATTGATGTGAAAGATTATAAATAAAGAGTGAACCAGTGTGTGTATGGATATTTTATGAAAATATTAATACTCAAACATGATTTCTTCTTCATTCTGTTCTTAATATTAGGACAAAGTAGTTTAAATAAATGTCTTGGCCCAAAGTGTTTTTACATGTGATAATTTCTAAATCCAGTGTGGAGAGATAGTTCCCTTTAAATTATCATCAAAGCTGAAGTTTATTTTGGCTTAGGAATTCAAACATTTGAGCTTGTTTTCTACTAGGCAACTCATTTTCTGCCCTAGGAAAGATAAGAGGCCATTAAATCTCACCCAGCAGACTGTGAATTCAGCAAATCATATGACAGATAAGGAATTGAAATAGAAACTGCATATCAAATTCTGAACGTAGGCAGTTTAAGGAAAGAAATGTTTCGATGGGTTTAATGTAAATTTGTGTTTAAAAGCATGTGTTCAACAAATACTCACCAGAGGGGAGAAAGGAGCCAAGACAAGATTATAAGCTCAGGATTACTCCTCAGTGGTCAATGCCTATGTGTTTCAGTATTACAAAACAATTGATAGCATGAGCAATGTCCTTTACCATTTCCTTAAAAAGTAATCCTGATTCAGTAACATCTCTGAAATGAGTTTCTCTAGCAGTCCTATCTGTAACTCACATCAACAGGAAACACCATTTTCACAATTAAAGATGAAATATGAGTGGAATATTGACCTGGAAGGAGGTAGCTGCCCTTCATACTTTGGTCTCATTTCTTTGGTGTTTATATGAAGCTGGATTTTCTTTTCTTTCTTTCTTTCTTTCTTTCTTTTTTTTTTTTTTTGTATATTTTATTTACATTTCAGATGCCATCCTTTCCCCATCCCCCCCCCCCAGAAAACCCCTACCCATGCCCCGTTTTCCATTTTGCTTTTATACACTTTTTAAAAATGTTAATCAAAGGCTTTATAAGTTTGGTTCTACAAACTTCCTACTCTAAAAACACATATCTGAGGTTGCCTGTATCCTTTGTGCATATATCTTGTGACATCTAGCACATACTACTACATTGTAACCATCTGCGATCTCTAGATTACTTACAGAACCTAATGTAGTTAGGGATTAATGCAAAGTGAAAAAATAATGTATGTTCAGTATAAATGCAAGTGGGAATTTTGTAGTACTTTTAAGTTTATTGTGTGTGCATGTGTGTGTACACATGTGTGTGCGTTTGTATGTATGGTATATACATGTGGGTGTTGAACTATACATGCAAGTGTTAAAGACAATGGTTTATGCTGGTGTCTTTCTCAACCAGTATCCACCTTATTTTTTAATAAAAATGTTCCTTTTTATACATTTTATTTGTTTATTACTTGTGTATGTGTGTGTGTGTGGGGGGGGTGTGGGTGTGCGTGCCCACACACATGCATATTACAAAATACCCAGGGCATCTTCCCAACTCTTTGTTGAGAACTATAGCCCTTTCAATCCATAAATGTGGAAAACCACTAGACAATTTACTCTGTTTGATTCTGTGATGGTCATAGCTTCTGCATGATTCTTTATGGTCTATAGCATTTAAAATTTTATTATATATTATTTTTGTTATTTCAGTAACATTCCAGAACAGGCCTTTACTTGTTTGTTTGTTTGTTTGTTTGTTTTGGTTCATGTAGTGTGTCAGAACTTCACTCAATCTCACAGTGAAAACAGCATTAGCCTTTTAGTATCCCAAGGGTTATTCAATACGTCCAAACATAAATTTCAGTGACAAAGAAATTTTGATCAAGCTCATCCCATGTCTTCTAACCATGTGGTTATGGAAATATATTTTGCCTCAGTGACACTATTCTGCTCACACTAACAAAATGAATATTGAAATTGCTTACCTGAACTGAATGAGATAGAATGTAAAAAGAGCCAAGTATGGATAAGGCAAGCAGAGTTTCCATTTTAGACTCCATCTTCATTAAAATTACATGATGTCATGATAAACTGTGACCAGGAAAGGTAACCCTGATGTACTTTCTAGGTAAAATATGATTTATGTCTCAATTGGGTCTCAATTATTGGTTTGATAATTAAAACTAGTGTGAAATACTTTCTCATCAATCCACAGTTTCAATCCCTGCCACTCACTGAGGCAGGAATTTGCATTATTTTTCTAAATTTTCTTAGTGTATCATTGAGGAAGGCATCAGTATTAATTCACGATCATGGCTACTTTCTTGACTATAGTCATTCATACTATGACAATCAAACATACTTTACTATCTTGAAGACAGGGACTGGACCAAGAATCAGAGCATGAGGGCCAGCATATATTGCATGCACTACTTCAACAGAAAGTAACATTTGATGACTCATGCATTCAATAAAATCTATTGAAATTACAGAACATGGGTGACATACAACTAGATTGTTCACATCATTTGACAGATATATATTAACAGGTCAAATACTGTGTAGTGGAAAATGAAAATGAAACAGGAAATCTACTCTATTTTAACTAAATTGTGTGACCAACTCATTGTACAAGGCAATCCCCTGTGCTCTAAATGACCATATATCTTTATTTATTTAATTTTTTTTTGAGAGGCATTGTCCCCTCAGAATTTTTCCAACAACAAATATCACTATCTCAACCCAGCAAGTTGGTCAAAACCTTCTCCACAAGTGGGCGTGTGAGACCCACAACAGATTACTTAAGGTTCCCGGCCAAATCATCCAAATTCCATTTTGATAAAGGCTGACTTTGAAGAAAGGTTTCTCCTCCATAGCAATTTATCTAATCTCTTCAGACTCAGAATTCATTTGTAAATTCAGCATAATGATGATAATTTTTGCTCTACTGCCTTCAAAGCTCTGTGTTAATGAATAGCTTAGAAAATATAAGCCAAAGACTTTCTAATCTGCATACATCAGCATTAACACTGGCCCAGGATATATCAAGTATAATGTTAGTGCTATCATTTTAGTATTAATTCAATGGTATATCAAAACTATTAGAATAAGATAGATATAGGAAGAGTGCTTGACAATACCTTATCTTATACAAGAACTTTAATTATTTTATAGTTCATGTACTAGTCAAGTAAATTTTAAAATCACAAAAATGGAGAATTCTATTTCTGTTTTTCAAAGAACCTATTGATGTATAGATCATAGATAATAACTACAAAAGAAATAGCTTCAAAACTATTCAAACTGATTGAAATATTTTTACTCTCCTTAAGGGAGTGCAGTGGGCCTGTTTGGTGCTTTAGATAAGTTTCCAGTCCCCCCAAAATAGCTGTGGAAGCCACCACACTGATGGTCAAGGTCAAGGGCAAAAACATGATGTCCTGTTTATTAGATTCAGAAGTAGGTGTTTTATTGATTGCTCTACCATTTATTGTGAAATAGTTGGAAAATATTTAATTTCTTTGTGGTTTACTTTTCTCAGGTAACTACAGTTACAATAATAATAGTCTGGGCTGGAGAGATGGCTCAATAGTTAAGAGCACTGGCTGCTCTTTGATCGTACCTAGGTTCAATTCCCAACACACACACACACACACACACACATCCATGGTAGCTCACAACTGTCTGTAGCTCCAGTTTCGGGAATCTAACAGCTTCACCCAGACATGCATTCAGACAAAATGCAAATGGTCATAAAGTAAATTTTTTTTTAAAAGTAAGTAAAAAATAGTAATTGTCTAATTGGGTGGCTCTTATGAATGAATATAAAAGGTAGTGATTAGGACAGTACTTGGCATTTTATTTATTAAATATAGCTCTTAGGGTTTTTTTTTTTTTTTATGAATTCGACCCCATTTATTAGCTTTATTTCGTCTTAGTGTTTTTCCTGGACCAAGTTTCAAAATTAGAGAAATAAATCTAATAGCTTGTTATCATATCTATACTCCATCTAATCTGTTTTACCTTTGGAATCTTTCCAAAGCTTTAGTTTTAAAGCTTATTTATATTGGAAATAAGACAGAATGAATAAAATGATTGTTTATTTGATGATTTTATGTTGCCTCTCTAAAAATCATTGCAAACTGTGCATTAGTTAGGACAGTGGCTCTCACAAGGTAGTTGAGGAACCAGTAGCTCTCCAAAGCATTTCAGAGTTTCATGAAGAGACAACTATTTCCAGAATAAAACTGATATGTGATTGTCTTATTCATTGTTTCAAAAGAATATAATGATGCTTACCTCAGGTCACATGACCAGTGAGATTGCAAAAGTGTGAGCTTTAAGGAGAGCTGAGAATCCAACTATGTATCTATCGAAAACGTTGTGAATCACAATAACTCTTCTCACTAATTGTGTAGTTTTAAAATATATTTTCATTGAATCATATATTCTTTTTTTACATTTTTTTTCTTTTTTTATTAGATATTTTATTTACACTTCAGATGGCATCCCCTTTCCCCATCCCCCCCCCCACCCCTCTTAGGAAACCCCTATCCCATGCCCCCTTTTCCTTTTTGCATTTATACATTTTTAAAAAATAATGTTAATCATAGGCTTTATAAGTTTGGAATTGTTTAATCAGAGGTGTAACCCACTGACCAACCTAGATATAACAACTATCTTTGACTGGTGGAGATACTTGAACATCTAGCTCCCTGTCTTCCCCCTCTTTCTCTCTTTCATCACCTAGCTTCTCCTCTTTTTCTTCTTCTCCTCTTCTTACTCCTTTTCTTCCTCTCAGTACTCCTCCTACCTTAGCTCCTCCTACACATCACCCTTCCTGTTAAAATGAAACTTTTCTCTCAAAATACAACTAGAGCATAATTATGCCAATTTGTACCAGTGACGTACAGGATAGTCCTAATACCCAGTCCATCCTTTTGTTGACTAACCAGCTCCTCTGTCATCTATAATAAATAAAACATTTAGTTCTGAACCTGGTTTTAGGATGAACATCAGCTGACGACCATCCACTCAAATCTTTTCTCTTAAGGTCAATAGCTATATGTTTTCAACCCCATCAGAAATCCAGAATGACTGAGTTAACTATAATTGTGGGAAGCACAAATCATAGTTTCTAAAACTTAGCCAATTTATAGAGACCTGTGAACACCTGGACACTCGCTCTACTTCAAAACGTTGGAGCATCTGTTCTGCCTTCTGGCCCAGGATCATCTGACAGATCTTAGTGCTGCAGAGTTATTAAGGGCTGATTACTCTGTCTAGGCAGATATAATCAGTCGACTATTCTGCAAGTGTGTCCTTTTCTGGACAGTAATTTGTCTGTAGAAGGGAAGTGGCAATTCTTGCCTAGTGGCTGTCTCACCACAACTGGAGTAACTCCAAGGATGCTCAATTTCTTCTTAGAATTCAATATAGGAAGCTGTCCGGAGCAGACAGGTCTCTAATGAAAATGAACATTAATACTGTACAAAGCTTAGACCCAGTCCTTCTTTAACTTTTTTAACTGATTTGAGATGGTCAGCCTGTGAGTTAAGGGACTATAGCAAATTCATGACTTGGAGTTTATTATAAGGGTGTTCTCTATCTTTTATTTAGAAATAGCTGAGTGGAGTTAACAGGCAACAGTCCAGATTACCTTACATGGATAGCTGGTTTTCAAAACATCAGAAATCCTTAGAATCATATATTCTTTTATCTGGTATTGAAGATTAAATCCAGGCATTCTCTCTGAACTACACTGATAACCTCTTTCATCAAATGTTGGGTTAATAGTGATTTTCTTTAAGATTTATGTGTTTAAGTAAATGTATGTGTGTGGGCCTGCATGTGTATGCCTATGAGTATAGATGTACTTGTAGTGCAGAGGAGGAGTTCAGATTTTCTGGGGCTGGACGTACAGCTGGTAATGAGCTACCAACATGGATGCTGGAAGCCAAACTCAGATCTTTTGCCACAGAAGTATGTGCTTTTAAAGTTTGAGTCATCTTTTATCCCCATTACTATTGTTTTAAATAATTAATACATTAAAGATGAAAATTGTTCACAAACATGAGTGAGTTAAAGAAGAATCTTTAGAGTTATCCATAGGTTCAAAGGGTTATTTTACAAGGCCCTTATGCCCAATCTTTTGAAGACTAGTGTATCAGATGATCTTTAGGCTTTTATATACTCTCCTGGGGCAAGTGGTTTTTGTTTCTGTTTTTGAGTTGCAAGGTTCATCGATATAGTCAAGAAGGATGTTGAATATCATATGTCTCACCCAGCCCCAGATGTTCAGGACTAAGTGAGTACTCGGCTGCTGTATGTTGTTCTTTCTGATTACAGAACCACTGACATAATGGGCAAGCTATACAACAGGGACCACTGTGATTATGTCTAGAATCAGTGAAAATATTACCTTGAATGTCATGTTGTAACCTCAGTTTCTCACTCTTGAGAGCTGTTAGCAAAATATTTTTAAAGAAGCATATAGTCACAAAAGAAAAAAAAAACTTTTAGAGCCAGAGACAATTAATGACCACAAAAAACCTGTGTTCTGGGAACAGCAGGACACAACAACCATGCAAGCCCAACCCAGTACAAATCCCAGCATGATGTGGGAACTGGGCATAAAATTCTACCCACAGTCATGGAGCTATTGACAATTGTTACTAGCTAGAAGAAAGAAAGATGCTTTTCTCAGATTGTAGCCTCTGGTAAGCTGACCATATGACCAATGGAATACCACATCTAAGAATATTTACAGAACACAGATCGGTCCTTATAAACTTACAATTTAAGAGAAAAAAGAAGGGGACCCAAAGATAGGAAAAAAGAGAATTGGGGGTAGGTCTAGGAAGAGTAGGGGATAGAGGGTGAATATGATTTTTAAAAAGTATGAACTCAGAGAATGACTATGTTCTAAATGTGGAAGTTTAAGTATTCTACATGATGATATTCAGAGAATTGCATGATTTTTTTTATAATTAGTATACCTAATTTTAAGTATAATTAGTATACCTAATTAGTATATGCATTTGATGGTTGGATATGGTTACAATGAATAAACTATTTTCTTCTTATATATAAAGAAACTTCTAGAATAAAATCTAAGGGGTAAGATACACATGAGGATACCATTGGCCATGACTTACGACTTTTGGTTCTGAGTATGTATGATCAGTTTCGTTGTTGAGATCTTCCAAATGTCTTGACATCACTGAGGAACCCTAATCTCCATTTCCTCACTGGAACTCTCATATTTGATCATTTTGAGAAGGAATAAATCTAAGAATCTATTGCACAATTGTCCTATTTTAAGACTTACACTGTATAAAAGACACTGATTCCATTCTGGCATCCCAGAAACTATATGGGAAACTGCTGTTCTTTAGGAAGCCATGGATGTATTCCTCAAACCTAGGAATGAAAAGAAAGGTCAATATTAAGAGGCATTTGCTATGAGGCCAGATCCACATTCTTTGTTTGGATGTTCAAGGCTGGGCAGACAAAATACCAACTCAAACCCTGAGGAAATGGTGCCAATTGAAGATGAGTGGCCCAGTTTGGACTCCAGGCAATGCCAGCTGCAGTCTCAACCAGATGTTCTTTCAGGCATGTGGTATCACTACTGGGGAGAACTTTACTGACTCTCATAATGAGCCTATTGAGGCACCAGGTGGGATGCATTCCTGGTGTGTGATCACCTTGCTAAGAGATGGGTAATGAGAAGCAATTTTACTTGATTTAGATAGTTATATATTTTGCTAGGAAAACCTTCTGTTAAAGGTGCTTCTTAGCATTTGCAAAACCATAATAATAAGAGTAAAATTTTTAAAAATGAATTAAATGGACAGAGGGCTTAATTTTGTTTTCTTTTCTCCCCTTCTTTGGATGGTAAATGCATGACTCCACAAAGCTGAAACACAATCCTCCAAGTATTTGAGCAAATATTAACTTCTGAGCTTAGACTACAACCAGATTCACTCTTTCATACATTGCTCATTTGTAATTTCCCATTGACTAGGGTAATTGCAAATTCCAATGAGCTAACTTAAAAATCTGTTCTTCTCTTTAACTAAAACATAATATGAAATCAGGATCAAATTTCTGCTTTGTGCCTGTGGAAATGGCTTATTTCCAGAAATGCTTAGAGAGTGTAATAGTTTGCACCCAGATGTAGTTGCAGAACACTCAGAAAAATGCTTGTTTTCTTGTATATGATTCCAACCTTCCACCCGTGCTAACTGTGAATGAAGATTTGGGTTGTTTTTCAACATTTTAATGAGAATGAAAGCTTCATCGGGGTAGTATATCATCTTTTATGCAAATATATCAACTATTGATTCCCTTGCCAGTAGTCAAAGGATGCCTGACATCCAAGGAAGAGCATACAAGTCAGGGCTATGGTGCACAATGTTCCAGCTCTGAAACCACTAAAATAGAATCTTGATCCCACATGAGATGTTGTGGAAAAGTGATGGAGCACTTAGGAGTTGTTAGAGGCTGTGAAGTATCCACACCCACTCAGAGCTGCAAGATAGCTCATAGTAGAGCAGGTTAACATAAAGTCTGTCTATTTGCTTTGCTCATTTTTTTCTTAAACATTTGCTTGAATTTTTGTGTACCAAATGGATTAATCAAACCTAAAACTTTTCTTACAGAGTCTAAGAAGACCTAACCTTGAACTTCCAGGAGCTCAGTATTTTTAATAACATAGTTATTATATATTATACAATGTCAAGCAGTGTAATTCTAACAATGAGAATTATGTGAGAGCCATTAGGAAAGTTTTGAATATAGCAAAACTTTGGGTGATAGTTAGTAGTCTTGGAAATCTGAATTATGAACCTCTCATGGACATGTGTCAAGGGAGAAAGTCCACAGATTTACCATCAATACCTGAGTATAATTTACTAGAAGACACACAAAAATTTAAGACAATGAGATACTAGAAGAAAGTAAGTGGCTCCCCAGTACAGCTGAGGGACTAATATCAAAGCGTGTTGGATAAAGAAAATGGAGGACCTATATAATATATATTGTGTGATCAAATATTGTCCAGCAACATTGGTATCCATAGGGAACTTGTTAGTTCTGTGCCCATTCCAGACTTACTGAGTTGACTTAACAATATTCCCAAGTGGCTTATATACATACTGGAAAGTTCTATTAACAAGGGCTTGTGGTGCATTTCTACTTAGTCTGGGCTACTGTGGAATATCAGCTGGCTGTCAACTAGTAAAATGAGTGAGATAATGGGCTTATAGTACTGGTGTTGCTCCAGAAAGGCAAAATGAGTTATTGTTTGAAAGCAATAGTGCCAGTAAATTTGCAAAGTGTTAAGGAAAGTATAATCACTAGCAAACTGAGAAAGAAGTAGGAGTCTATAGTGGTCAAAACCCCCGATACAGGGGAGGACCAGCATCCACGATGGGTGACATACGTCACATTCATTAATATATCAAATAATTAAGACACTAGTGTATAAGCAGCTTCATAGTTGGTGGCACATAGCAAAGGGACAGGGCTATAGGAATCCTTGGCATAATGAAGAGACATTTTCACTTTCAGTCTTGGACCATATTTTTATTCCCCTTTTAGTGATGGTGAGCAGCTTAGACATGTCTTCCCCACCTGGTGAAATGGAGGAGCAGAGAATATGCAACTCAATAGACAGCAGCCTCAGATTCCAGAAATTTATGGACAATACCCACCCAAGTTGCCATTTCTATATATAAAATTGAAAATATTTGCTCAGAATGACATTAATAATATTAAAGTTTCAGCATGGAATTAATAGCATCCTTGAGTTCGAAAGAATGTGAACTGTGGTACCAATCAAACGCTAAAGCTTGAAATGAGTGTCTGCTTGCATCTGAAGTTGTACCCTGAACAGTTCTAACACTTAGTGTTCTCTTAAGAAATTACCACCTATTTTCTTTCAAACACATTGATGACATTATAATACTGGCTCTCCTGGATGCATTATCTCTTTAAATCCTCTTACTAACACAGTGATATAAATATTTGTTGTGTTCCCATTAAAGCAAAATAATGCTTAGGGGAAAAATAATAGTTGCAAGACCATAGAATATTCAATAAAATCACAGGACAGTTTCTATCTTTTTTAAATTAATAAAATAAAATATAATAAAATAAACAGAAATTAACATATTGGAGATATTATCTATCTACAAACAAATAGAAGGGAAAGTACCTGAGAGAAAACACAGACACCAGAGATCCATTCTTTCGTACACTCAGAAAGTAAATGAGTGGTCAGTAGAGAGAGATTTAGAGGTTAAAAACAACTCTGTGAAATCCCAAATTACTCTTTCTCTCCAAGAATGATGTTTGAGCTGTGGGTTAGGATGTTGCTTAATGAGTCTGTCATAGTTTGCAGAGATAATGATCTACTGTACTTGGTTGATGGATACACACAAAAGATTCTGAAAAATCAAATCTCAACTTTCTACCCCATGTTTTTTCTCATTTTCTCACCCTCTTTTTTTACTTGAATTCTGCTACCAATTTGAAACTTCCCATGCCTTTTGTTTGTATTGTGAATATATTCAAGTTCCTATTGTTGTGACAAATGCTAAGCTAATGCCATAGTCTAGTGAGGCATTAAAATATAAGGAAATGAATCTGTAAAAGGTTTGTGTAAATCTATGATTATGTAGAGTTGGACCAAAACTTTGGTCTTGATCCGATAGTACAGGTTACTTTTGGACAATAAGGAACACCATGGCACCAGCTGATACTGATAGATGATTCTTGTCTAGAGTTCAAGCTTATTGTATCAGATATGGTAGAAATATGATGTTAGAAGTTGAATTTAATTGTAGAAACTGACATTTATAAAAATGAGTAATTTATTAGGCATCAGAATTTTGTTCAAGTTATTATTGATTCCATTTCCTGTGTGAACTTTAACAAGTTAATCAAATATCTAAGCGTGACTTTTTTCTATGAAAATGTTCGAATACCACACATGCTTGATTTGAGAATAGACAATGACACTAAAGCATTTAGCATAGTGCTGATCACCATGTTTAGTCTGTTGTCAATGACTATCAATATAAACAAATAGATAAATGTGCAACAAAGTGGAGCACTGCTTTGACTGTGTAACTGAAGATAACCAGCCATTGAACACTTTAGATAATAGCATATTAGATATTCCATACTTATATTCTTTCAGTAAATGAATACATAGAAGGCAATGAAAATTATTTCTGATACTGATGACTCTGGCATGAAAGTTATAAAGCATTTCATTTTTCAGCCATTTAACCTTTAAAGTAGTATTATTTGAGGGTATTTGGGGGGGGGCAAATCCTTGCTTTCTCAACTTTCTTTGAGTAGACCATTTTTATCTCAGTACTGTATTTGTTTTATGTCAGACTCAGTCTACCATTGATTTATGCTCAATCTTTTTTTGAAGCTTTAAAACATCAGCTGGACCAAAAAACACAACAAAAAAATGATTCTTTGAAAACTGATTTTCTGAGTAAGAAATACAGAATGGTGGATGGTTTAAATAATGCCCATATTATAGTCTTAGGATACAGAAGATACATGCAGCTTCTTCAAAATGAGTTTCAATGTGTAAGAAGTGAGTTTATGTTTTATTAATTTTCTGTATATGAAAAACCCTTAAATTATATTACATCTCTGTCCAAATTCATAATAGGTATCTGGCCTAGCCTATTTTAATATTGAATTATAAACAGTGTAAGAAATACAATAGGGTTTTTGTTATTGTTTATTTGTTTTCTTTTGTTATTTTTTACATTTGCCCATACAGAAAAGTACTAGTTCTAGAATAATTGTTTGTAATCTCTAGAAAATGTAATACTGACACTTTCCTAAGCCTGTCTGCTTTCTAACTATAGTCTAAATGCTGAATCCTGTTCCCACAATAAGTGCAACCCTCATCAAAGGAGCTTCATTTTGACATACACAGAAACCACTACAGAAAGCCACAGTAGATCAAATGCAGATAACTAAATGTGGTGATATCCAGCCCCAACTAATACATCTACAACCCCTAAATCTCAGGGAGCATCATGGGGTGGGAGTGTGAAATTTCAAAAAGTCTGAGGCTGGGCAGTGGTGTCTCATGCCTTTAATCCCAGCACACTTGGGAGGCAGAGGCAGGCAGATTTCTGAGTTTGAGGCCAGCCTGGTCTACAGAGTGAGTTCCAGGACAGCCAGGACTACACAGAGAAACCCTGTCTCGAAAAACAAACAAAAAAAAAAAAAAAAAAAGAAAGAAAAAGAAAAAGCCTGAGAACCAGGAAGTCCTCTCTAGGATAGTATCTTCTATATGCGACAGAGAACCTGAAGGCATGAAATTTCAAAAATATGGTCAATTAACCATGACCTATACAAGGACAATATCAGCTGACATGTATATAGGTGAAGTCTCCCAAGGTCCCACCTTTACTTGAAGAGCTATAGACAATTAATCATTGCTAAGCAAGGGAGAATTAGTATTCGTCAGTATGACCCTCATGATAGGTCATGCAGTCTCAAATTGTCTTTCTTAAAGAAATACTCTTATAGACTGACACCAAATTGACTCATCATGTTATATACACAGATATAGATATATAAACATATATATGTATTTATGTAACTATAATTAATGAAGAGGCCATGTGTTTGAGAACTTGAGTGGACACTAGAGCTTGAAGGAGAAAGGAAAGAGTGAAAATATTGGAACTCATATATGGGATTTTCAAAAACATTAAAATAATGTGAAGACTTCTCAAAAAACAAATTTACCATTAAGTTCCAATAAGGTGTGTGTCTACTGAAATATGTAAACATCTATATTGTTAATTGATAACTTATAAAACAGTATTATTTATATAATACTATTTTATTAATAGCCATGATCATTAAAATATGTATTATACATACCTGCTTGAAGACATTAATGTATAAAATATATGTTATGAGACACATCCTAGTTAACTATGTATTACAGGAAAGGACACTGAAAGAAAAGGCTGCATGGTGTGTATTAGAAGGTAGGAGCTGGAATACCAATCCAGGAAGTTTGGCTACACACCTGAGCTCTGGGTCTAGATGCTGTTGTGCCTTCCTTGGCAACAATGATGGGAAAGAGTGCATATTCTTTTAATATCATTTCTCCATCTTTAAATTTAAAAACTATAAGAGTTCTTCAGATTAAAATGATGTAAACAAGGCACGTACTTTTAGGGCATGTCAATTTAAGAGGCCTTGGAGCATAGCAACTGGCTCAGACATTTTAAAGCACAGGAGACTTTTTCAAGGCATCACCAGTATGTGACAGTCATCTCCACTAAGATCATCAGATAGACCATACATTTTAAAAAGTAGTTCCTAAGTACAATCTATTTCTATTATTGTTTACAACAGCATACAACTTTATGCCATGTCTTATTTGGTACTCTTACATGTTCTTTGTTATATATGGCACAAGAGCCTTGGATTGATTATGATCGCTTCTGTCCCTGATCATACGGCACAGAAAAAGGCAAGAATGTATGTGGTTGTCCTCTTGGGATAATCCTGTGTATGTACATGTGTGTGTGTGTGTGTGTGTGTGTGTGTGTGTGTGTGTGTGTGTGTGTGTGTGTAGTTGGGAGGACATAAGTGGTTTCTACTGGAGAATGGAAGAGAAGAAATGGAAAAAATACATATACAGTTGCTCCTGCCCTATCCCATTGTCTCATAGACTATGGATTCATTTATTTTAGCCCAGGACATGTAGAATCTGTCCCTGATTTGTTTTTCTAGCCACCTGCTTTTGAAAGCTTTTTGACCAGGCTTTGGGCTTCTATCTTTTTTAACTTTAAGAAGACATTATCTGTCTCATAGGGTACTCATAAACACATCTCAATTCTGCACACATTGTGTGACTGGGATGATGAAATTGTTTAGAAACCCTGCATCTGAATCTTGGCCAGTGTTGATATTCTTGTATATAACTTCATCTGACTATTCTTACAGAACACTTATGGGAAAGAAGCCGACCTCTTTATGACCTCGTGATTATTCTTGTGGGAATGTACATGAGTTTTTGAAATTTTATGATTTTTTTTAAATTATTCACTTTACATCTCACTTACTGCCCCCATCCTGGTCAGCCCCCTCCCGCAATCCTTGCCCCATTTTTTCTCCCCTTCTCATCTGAGCCTGTACTTGAGATACGTTCTTCTAGATGGGCTGCTTTGTCTGACCTCAGTGGGAGAGGATATATCTAGCTTCATGGAGACTTGATGTGCCAGAGTGGGGTCACACCTATGGAGAATGTGCAATCTTAAAATTTCATGTGAGTCTCTTCTAGACCTGTTAAAGCCTGTGGATTTCCCTTTTGCCCATTTAGGGTAAACGCCTGTAAGGATATTGGTGAGAATGTTTCACAGAGTAGTTGGTTTCTTATTTTTCAGATTCTGGCTACTTCAGCTAAATCTTAAGGTTTTACAGTTGAACTTTATTACTTAAAAATAGAGTTGAACAACATATTGTGGAAGCAAAGTGAATTTATATGTTATATTAATTATCTCAGCTTGGTATCCATGTGACTGTAGGTATGTCATTTAAGCCTTGTAAGAACCACCCTGTAACTGCAACCACTACTCTTAAGTGAGGCCAGAAACTGAATAATTTAAAAGGCTATAACTTTCAGTTGTGGAAAGAAACAAGAAAATGCTTTTACTATGAGTCATTATTTACTCATCTTATTTTATGATACAATAATATGGTATGCTATTCAAAATATATCTTAAAATATGTGTGGGATTCCTTAGTTTCTAGGATGGATCATCATAAATAAGTCTGCTTGTAACATATGTTTCTATTGATTTCCCAGAAATATAAACATGATTAATAAAAAGAGTAAAAATATAAAACAATGTTGTTGCTTTGCTCTACCTGATACTTGATGAATGAGAAGCTGGACTTCGTAGAAATGGAAAACATTTACTACTTTCAGGCATATTTACGATGGACAGGTATTGTATAGAGAAGCTTTCCTTCTCTTCACCAATTAGAAGAATAGAAAGACTTTGGTTGTATCTCCCTATAGGAAGTGTAACATACTAGGTATTCAGTGGTTGGGAAAGTGACTGTTCTCTACTCTGCAAAGAAATGATTAAGGAAAGTTGGGTGATCTTTATGTGTATAAGAAAAAGCCATCTGATGGAGCATATAGTTGGCTATTTCCTTCTCTCAAAACCAAAAAATGTTTGATAGGATTCCTCTCGGTTGTGTCCTCTGTGTGTTTTGTGGTTAACGCTCAAAGGTGATTTGGGATAATGAGCCCATAAAATGGGTAAAATAGATCCTGCTACCAGGATAGAGAACATGTCAGATTAGAAACAGGAGAGTCACTGAATTCTTTCTGATGATAGAGCAAAGATTTGTGAAGCTCATGCCAGATGGAAAACTACAGATATGATTCTCAGCATAGGGTAATTCTATTTTGTTTTTATTTAAATTATTTTATTTTAAGACTACTTTAAAATCAGCTCCTTTCAACAGGCAGGCTTCCAAGTTCAGAGAATCCCAGCAACAAAGCACCAGGGAATGAATGCTAGAGAGAGATGAGACAGGCAACTTCTGCTGAGGCTCTCTACCCATCAGGCAAGGACACTAGGAGCCTGTCAAAAACTACAGAACAGATGTGTCCAGATGTTTCTATAGAAGAGAGCTATGGCAATCTCCAGACAGAAGTGGGGCAAGTTCATGACTTCCTGCCTTCTCCTGCTCGTACAGACTTTCTTATTACCATTTAAATTCTCATGTTTACAGAAAGAGCATGACACAACACTGAGCGAGTGGAATAGGTAAGATGCCAGAAAGGGAAGGATGTGCTGATTTTATAAACTGTTCATTACACAAAATGGATATGGCTTAGTAGTTTTTAAGCCTGGCTCCTGAGAAGGAAAAACACAGGGAGAAATGCCACATCTATTAGGCACTCATGTCTACCAGCACACTAAGAGAATCATCAGGATAATCAGACATTGTGTTTGGCCACATTGAGTATGAACTGCTGAAGAAAGATATGCAACTCCATGTATACTCTGCTTTACTGATGGCATTTTCAAAAGCAATGGTTATAAAAATATATGATAATAAGTGAAATCATCTGGAAAGACCCCCAGCCCCCAAATTCATTCAGTGGTGTGAGTCAGTGTGACTTTAGTAATAGCAGGAGGCCACAGCAAGTATAGACAAGGTTATAGTCAGATAAGGTAATGAGAGGAGTCAAACTGAGAAGGAAATTGTTTTATAACCTCTTTGGCATATAGATTGACACTCATTATAGATACTTTAAGATGATATGTCTTCATGAATTGATAGATGCTTTAATAACCTATTTGGACTTTGGTTTGTATTAGAATTAAGGACATTTTTTCTTTTCACAAATTCTCCTGTATTTTGTTACAAAATTATGCTATAGTTGATTTTAATTTCCTTCTTCATATCCTGTTAAATGCTACTTGCTTTAATCTATAACAGCAAACTTACTCTGCTTTATAGTACATGTACTTAGAGAATGAGGTATGATTTGTGATCTTTCTAGGCATGCGCATGAATCTCCAAGAGCTGCGTTGTGTGGCTACCATGGTCTGAGGCATTACAATGAAGCTGTTTATATTAATCCCTGCTATAAGCAAGTGTGAGTGACTTTATAGGGTGGAATTGGGGAAATTGTACTCAAAATTGAAGGTCTTAGTTTGACCTTGTTCTTATAATGCAGTAACTTGCAGATACCCAATTATTTCTCTCATGGGTAGATAAATCTAGCCTGTTCTCCTGAGAAAATATGACAGTAAATATCTTCTTGTGAGCAATAAAATCAGATTTCAAGAAAGGCAATTGTGTGGTTCTGTAAGTGAAAAATTATAAAGACCATTTTATAAAATATATGTAGACTTTTTCTTTGCCCTTAGACCTGGGCAGAAAAATGCAGGTCCCAGAACGCAGAACTGAAAATAAGATTTCAGGCCTTCACTACCCCAAGACACATTCCGGGTGAAGGACATTATGGATTACATTCCTCAAGCCTCAGGCAGTAGGTCCACCTATGGGTGGGAAAGGCCCAAGGCAGGAAGACACATTCCTGACCACAGATAAAGATGCAAGCCACCTAGGTGGAGCTATAGCCAGAAGAAGTGAAGATAGTTAATCTGAAATAGTTGGTAAATGACAGGGTGGGACACAATGACATGGTAAAACCACATTTTTGAGAAAAATGATTGTACTGAGTAATTTCCATAGCTATTAACCTTTCAGGGTGGGTTTCTCTGGAATGTTTCACTATTCTTATGTTATGTATCCTTGGCAACCCCTCATCCCCTTCCTACTCCCTTGGTTTGTGGTTTTTCCCTTTAAAACCCTCCTCAGACTGGCGGGGGGGGGGGGGAGGGGGTCGAACTCTACTCCTGTGCGAGTATGTAGTCCAGAGAAACCCACCCTGAAAGGTTAATAGCCATGGAAATTACTCAGTACACTCATTCTTCTCAAAAATGTTCTTTTACCATGTAATTGTGTCCCACCCTGTCATTTACCAACTATTTCAGATTAACTATCTTCACTTCTTCTGGCTATAGCTCCACCTAGGTGGCTTGCATCTTTATCTGTGGTCAGGAATGTGTCTTCCTGCCTTGGGCCTTTCCCACCCATAGGTGGACCTACTGCCTGAGGCTTGAGGAATGTAATCCATAATGTCCTTCACCCGGAATGTGTCTTGGGGTAGTGAAGGCCTGAAATCTTATTTTCAGTTCTGCGTTCTGGGACCTGCATTTTTCTGCCCAGGTCTAAGGGCAAAGAAAAAGTCTACATATATTTTATAAAATGGTCTTTATAATTTTTCACTCTACAAAGCCAAGTAACAGACAGCGGTGAGCTGAAGAACGGCCTGTAACATTAATACCATTTGAATATAGAGGTACAGCTAAGTGTCTCAGAGTTATAGCTGTGATGCTAAGCCATAACATAAAAACATTTAATTATTCGCCAGGATTAAGAAGATGATGTCCTGCTCATCCAGCACAGCTTGGTCCTTGAAAATGGACTAGGGTAACAAAGGAATGAAAAAAAAAAAATGGCAGAGCACAGGGACACATGTACAGAAAAACTATGCCTAGGTGGTGTCACTCTGATGTAGTGGAACTGAGCAAGCCATTGTTATGCTCAGCAGGAGAAAAGGAGCTCCTTCTTCTCAGTAAGGGGGCTCTGTAGGTGAAAGTCTCTGGTTGTAAACATGGAGAAAGAAGACTTCAGTTACAATTGCATAGGATCCCCAGGAGAATGGGACTAGTGCTGAGGCCTTGGGGTTTTGTAAGTACTACATATGTGCTCAGGAATTCTGGGGCTCCTTGTAAACTCAGCCAGGGCTTTCTCTGCTCCTTGCAGATGTCAGGTGGCTGAAAGCAAAGTAAAATTGGTAAAGTACAAATACTTATTTATGTCATCTTTAATACTGAATTCATACTATATTGAATGGGGAATTAGAATATTTTATAAAAGCACTAGAAAGATGGTGAAGAAAAGCAAATTGCTGTATATTAGCAGTATATGTAAATATTGAACTATAATTAATTCCATGTATACTGAGTACCTTAAAAGCAAAGGGCATTAATATTTACAATTGAGTATGAAATCTATTTCAAAATAAATTGGATAATTATGATTAAATTATACAAGTTGTAGTAAATAAACAAAAATGGAAAGTGTAGAATCCAGGTGGTAGATATTTACTGTTCAAATGCACTTGGGGGTTTTAATATTCTTTTATATTTCAAAAGAACTCTTTTGGCAGCATCTTGCTATGTATCTCAGCTTGGCTCAGGATCTTCTTGCCTCTTCCTTCTAAGTCAGGATCACAGGCATGTTGAAGTATTTATAAAAAGATAGGGAGATAAAGAGAGTATGATCTGTGGGTGTGTGGAGAGGTATGGGGAAGGAGATGTCTCAGCTGGTCCATGTAGAGACATCTCTTCCCGTGAGGGACCAGACACACGGGTATAGTATAGAATAAAGTTTATTGAGGGCATGGGGAGGGGAGTCAGGAGGGTAGTAGAGGCAGAGAGGGAGAGAGAGAGAGAGAGAGAGAGAGAGAGAGAGAGAGAGAGAGAGAGAGAGAGAGAGAGAGAGAGAGAGAGAAGCAGAGAAGCCGGCATAGAGAAGTAGAGGCCAGCCATGACCACGTGGAGAGGGGGGAGGGGACAGAGAGGCAAGAGGGTAAGAGAGAGAGAGGGTAAGAGAGTAAGAAGAGATTAAGAGAGTGAGGAGGGGGCAAGCAGCCCCTTTTATAGTGGGCCAGGCCTACCTGGCGGTTGCCAGGTAACTGTAGGGAGGAGCATACCTGGCTGTTGCCAGGTAACTGTGGAGGTGGAGTTTAGACAGAATACTAACACACGTGCCACCACATCCAGCATTTGTACGCAAACTTTTTATAGAAAACACACACACACACACACACACACACACACACACACACACACACGCACACGCACGCACATATATACACACACATATATATATCACAAAGAAAAAGAAGAATGAAAAAAGAGAGAGAGAGATGTGGAGATTAGAAATCCCATCATGCTACATTTCTGTATGGTAACAGGAACTTTGTTAAGTTGAATTAGCTAAAGAAGGGGCAATTAGAATTTATAATTCAGTTATTAAGGCAGTGGGTATAAACTTTCAGAGCAGATTAGATGTTATGTGTTTTGCCAAGTGCTTTGCAGTGCTGGTAAATTTTGCTACATGATGCTTTTGTGTGTTAAGACTTGGTTGCTCAGGTTGGAAAAAAGAAGGATCCAGATTATTCTTTATATCAAGGGTAAACTCTCTTGCCTCCCTGTCCCTTCCAGATCGTGTGATAAGTCCCCTGTCAATTACTGATTAGATAAGAGTTCTGCAGATGCCCTTGTGGACAAGTCAGTAGAGGAGTTACAGCAAGGAGGGTTGAGTTTTGTATGCTGTAGGAGGCGTTGTAGTTTTGATTTTATTTACCATTTTCCCCTCCCTTTATTTGCCCACATTGCATTTTGGGCTAGAGTTGTTTTCTATACTGTATGACTGAGTTTGATACTTCACAATCACCTTGTTGATTTTTTTGCCAACTTCCTGGTCTCCTTGCAATATTGAGATTCACCCTTCCCTGTCAGCAAATAGAAACCAAACTCTCCCTGCCAGTGTCCAGTTGGTATTGGCTCCAATCCTTATGGCTCTACTTTAGCAGCTGTTTGAAAGATACTGATGAGTAACAATGAGTCTACAGATTCACACACATGCCTCAGGAACTCCAACAGCCCTCTGCCATCATTTTCATATGTGATTTTTCTATACAGTCTTTACCCACAATACTTTGCAAAAGCCCATTGATTAGCAGTGCTCTGATGACACTTTCTATGTTTTTTAATTCAATTGGTTGCATGGCTTCTAATATTAATTCCTAGATTTCATTTGTATGTATCTTAGAGGCTTCTCATAACCTGAACATATATATATAAATGTTTGTGTATATTTCTCAGAACTTCTGCCCACAAAATAGGCATAGATTTGTGGTGACATGAACAGAAATAGAGATCTGTGCTCAATAGTCCATCTTAGGACACTGGACATTCCATCAATAATTTTATTCCATCTTAAGTAATATATATATAATGCCAAATTCATAGACCATTGCATGTATGTAAGATGCAGTTTTTCACCATTTCAAACAATTTAATTACTTAATAGCATTATAGTATTGTTTATTTTCTTTCTTTTTTTTTTCTTTTTGCATTGGACCACTGTTTCCCCTCTTCTTTTCTCCTAGCTCCACCCCCATGTCCCCTTTCCTCACCCCCATCCACCCCTTGTATGGATATTAACCAACCATGCCATATAAAGTTGTACTAAGACTAGTTACTTTCCTTGTATGGAGTCTCAAAAAGGCAACCCAGTAAGAGGAAAGGGTCTCTAAAGAAGTCAAAAGAGTCAGAAACAGCCCCTGCTTCCATTATAATGAATCCCACAAGATGACCAAGCTAGACAACTGTAACGTACATTCAGAGAGACTCTGCAGGATCCATAAATGCCAGTTCAGTATCTGTGAGGCCCTATAATCCCCCATCTTGATTAGTTCAGTGGGTTTTCCTGAGCAAGAGGGGTCAAGGACACCACAATGAAACCCATAGAATCAATCATATATTAGTCTTATTTGGAGGTATTTTAGTATAATTTAGAACATTTGAATTTATACATTTATAGCTCATTTTCTTACTCCGTCATCAAGACTTTAATGTATTCATTCATAAATGTAATGACTATTCTGATGTTTATAGTTTTCAATAAACATCAGTTTTCTAGTTGTAAACAGTAAAATGAGTATTCTCAGTCATAGAGTTTTCTCAGACTGACGATATTCTGTGATTAGATGTTTCTCAAAAAATAGGAACATTGAAGCAAATGGTGTAGATATTTTCATTCTTTGAAAATATTTTTCTTCAAACTGTGTCTGAAAGTTCTTTCATTTTTCTTCTGCTGGCATCCATTAGTGTTCTAATGCTGCTCCATTATCAGTATTGGATATCTGAGCATATTTGTTGGGTCTACAATGTATTCATTTCCCACTCGCCTTGAATTACCCAGCTGTCTTTCTCACAGCTACAGCAAGCAAAGAATTATTTTTAGGAAAGGAATTCCTTTTTTTAATAAGCAAGAAGTGGTGACTGACTTCAGTACATGCAATTCTTTTCTAAGCAATTTGATATTAACAAGGGATTAAGTGTCTAGTTCACACCCTCTTATCCCTCTCTGGCTTTGCCCTTTAATTCAGTCTTTTCTGGCCTGCTGGGTTTGCAATGAGATTTGTGGTGATTATTTTATGCTTTCATTCTTGCTTTTCTGCTGATCTCTGCTTGCTTACCATTTTCACTAGAAATCAAGGGGGTCAAGTAAATATCATGTGACATCATAGGGAACACAATTAACTTTAGGGAAAATATAACAACTAAAAGAATGAGCTTCAGTTTTTACAATGGTTACAGAGATTCTCCCTGTTGGTACTTCATTATTTTGGGTTACTATAGCTTGACACAGGAAAACAAGTGCATTCTCATTTCACATGGAGGCTCTCGCACTTCCAAGATTAGATAAACCTATGCAAAGTATTTAATTCAGAAGAGTGAAATACAAAATTTATTTTCACAATATGATTTTATATTGAGAAATATATTTTGTCATATAAGAAGTCTGAAGTACAGTTACTTAGACACAATATTGAGCAAATTCTCATTATCTGGCCACTTACCCTTAAACAGTGGGCTAAGACAAGTTGCACTGTGAAGCATGGTGAAGGACACTGAAGGGTGCTGGGACCTACCTGAGTAGCTTCACATTTTCAGATAGTGCATCATGCCCATGTTTCTGTAGAGGTATTCTGAATGGTGGACATACTAGGGTAGTGATAGTGATTCTTCATTGTTTAATAAGAATAGAACTGGACTTCACAACCAATTCTAGTTCACATGGAGCAAAACATTTAAAGACTGAAGAGTCAAATAATGAAGGTTAAGTAAGAGGTCAAGTAGCTGAACACACTAGTAAGAATTGCTGTCGTTGTAGAGTAGTAAGAACCTAGCACTTGGAAGATAAACCTATTGGTATGTTTTTAGTTCCATGGTTATTGCAATTATTTCCTGATCCAGTGACTTTGTATGTCTTAATGTTAGTCAGCATTTGCTACGTTAATTGGAACAAAGTAAAATAAGTGAAATAAAATACCCTAATTGGGAATTGGCCCACTTCACAGAAAGGGTAACTTAGATTTTGTATCATCATTAAGCATATTAGAATCAAACTGTTAGAAAACAGGATTATTTTCTTATGATGCTCAAATACTTGTTTCTTCTATACCATACAAGCCATTTTATATTGTGGGTAACATTATTTCCTTCAATTTCCGTCTTTGTATGGATATAGAGGCAAATGCTGTTCGAATTTAGGATAAATCTTTCCTCCTCAGGTACACCTCTGAGAAAATGCCTTACAAACACCCTAGAGGATTTATTAATATTTGTTTGTTGCCTCATAGCCCATTTATTGATGAGTATTATGCCACTGCATTGATGACTCAGTTACATTTATCCAGAGATAAAAACATCTTTGTTGCTTGAAAGCTTTGTCAGTTAGAAATAAAGCTGTTCTACAGTCAGGATGGCCTTTTGTAGGGACAGTTTTCAGCTAATTTTGGTCAGTACCACAATTTATAATTGCTGGGTCACTGACAGCACCTGGTATTAGCATGGTTTGCAAAGTTAATATATATAAACCCTGTGGGTTATTGGGGGGAAAATCATGGAAACCAAAGAACTCAGAAATAAACCTTCTAAAAGAAAGTTAACTTTGTCAGAGGAGCTAACATAGTTTACTAAAGAAAGAATATGGTCTTTTGCACCAAACAATGTTCTAACTTCATGAAATAAAGTAAATTTGTTATTTTTTCCTGATCTACCATCAAGCTTATCCACAATGAGATTCCAACAACCTGTCAGTTACTGTTTAAATTTTTCTACTTTAGTAGCTTTCTTTCTTTATTTTAAATAATGAGAAAATTGCTTTGATATAATATAGGGTCTCCCCCTTTCTTATAAATAGGCTTTACAAAGTTCAGTTTGAAGATAAGAATTTAGTCACTAAATTGATTTTAAAAATTATGATGTTAGAAAAGAAAGGGAATTTTGCTTTAGACATGAAAATGACTTTGGGCTAGGACAGGGAAGTAGACTCAGATGTATTGGTCATCCTGATAAGCCCTTAGAAATAGTGATCAGGGGTGTTATCACAGAACTTTGGTTATAGCCTTGCTTGTCCTTTAACTATTTGTATTTATTGTCTTGCTTATTCCTTGACTATTTGCATCTATTATATTGTTAGTTCCTCAAACTAGAACTGACCTTAATACTTGTATGTAATTAAAATGGTATAAAAGCTAAAAGGAGGAGGGGGATGGGATAGGGTGTGTCTGCAGGGAATGGGAAAAGGGGGAGACATCTGAAATGTAAATAAATAAAATGTCCAATAAAAAAGAAAATGCACAGAAAGGTAGAATTTTAAAGGATCAAAATTACATAAGTAAAATGCTTATGTAATGGGCTTCAATCCCCGGCTTTCCGTAAGAGTGGAATGTTAAATGGGAAGATTGCAGGATTCTGTCTGTACTGAATCTAGAAGCTTCCACATAGTAGCCATCAGAGCCCAGCTGTGTTTCATCTTGATCTGTGAATCTACTATCATAGACCAACAGTGTCATTATTCTGGGCCAGTCTAAGAGCTGTGTTCAGCAAGGTTTTTGTTTCAATAGGGTAGTATATTCTTTTACCCTCTGATATTCCAGCCATGCTATTTTCTGGAGCATAATAATGGTGCCCTTCCACTGGGAGAGACAGAGAAAAACTCAGATTGAATTACAGTAGGTGATACTGTGACAATGGATTAATGCCTTTCTAAGAATAATTAGAAAATGTATTAGAAAACTCATCTGCTTACTATTACACTTAATGTGGTAATTGGTTTTCCATAAATATATTGAGCCTTATCTTTAAGAAAGCCAATGTCATAATATTAAATTTTAATTATTTTAAATTCTTCATTGTATATTCAGAAATGTCAAAAGGGCAAAGAATAAATTAGAATGAACTGTGTCACACAATTCCTAGATACTTATGATGTATATGGATATCTACTGAGGGCAAGATGAATCTCCACATAAGTGGCAGTGAAACTTATTCTCTCAGGACATTAGGTAGGAGGTGTGGTGCCCTTGCTTGGCTGATCTGCACAGTCTCTCAAGTCTGAGGACTTGTGTAGGGGATGTGGAAGGACAGATTCTTATAAGTTCACTTTGGAGAGCAGTAGATCGATCTGCTTTTGGCTGTAGCACTGTAAGCTCCCTGTTTTTGCTGTTTAGCAGCCAGAGGCTAAATCAACCCATTAGGAAGTGTGTTTCTTCTGATGCTTCCCTGATCATCCTTCAGGCCCTTCAGGCAGCAAGACTAGTTCATGGCCTCCTCATGGCTTAACCTTACTGAGGGCTGCAGCTACACTTTTTCTGACCACAATTGAAGTAGAAGAGGAGACATTTGGCATGACTAGATTGAGACAGCTTAAATAATCTCTATACTATATTGTCTATTAATACTATCTGTAAAAATCTGTTTTCTCCTTTAGATCACCAAGTTCCACTTTTTTTTTCTAGTTTGAGAATCAAGACTTTATACATATTGACATTATCAGATTACAAACAAAAATATTTTACTCCTAATTATAAACATTCTTTAAGATATTGCTTTTCTGTTAGTCTTGATAGGCCATGATTAAAGCTGTTCTATGAGAATCATTTTTTTAATTGCTTAGTGCAGTAGGGATTCATGTACTATATAAAACTTCCTATTTTGTGCATGAGGCTGTGCCTGTAATGTATATAATATTTTAAATGGTCAGAACATAATGTGGTTGGTTCATTAATTTAGTTATATTTAAAATAAAGCAAACATTAAAAATTTTACCACCATACCAACAACAAACCCCATTTTCGTGTTGTTAATTCTCATATTTCTGGAAACCAAGACAGAGCATTGCTGTTCTAGTGTAATGTGGAGACTGTGTTTTCCCTTGAGTGTGTTTACTTCAGACCTGTTGATTTAATGAATGGCATAGGTAGAAGGCGGAAAATGTACACTTTAGAGAGTTATGCCATGGGCAATGATTGATTTTCACAGATTGGAAAGTGTTTATAAATAGATTTTTTAATTAAATTGGATTTAAGAAGTATTCACTAGCTCTAATTTTCTGGATTAGAAAATCATTAATAAAATAATCAGTACTTAACACTAATATATACTGTTTAATGTTTTATCCAATTTTTGGGACAGTCAAAGAAACTGAATTTAGGTGAGACTAGTAGCTTGTGTGAACTTCAGAGGTTTGCAACTGTGTAACAACTGTTTCTTCTCCTCTCCTTTCATTCTACACAAATGTGATTCCCACAATACAGTCTCCCAGAAGACTTTTTGTTTCAAACAGGTTATGACATGTCCCTCCCAGAGCCTACTAGTTACTGTCAGTAGAGTCTAAGCATTGGAATCTCCAAGATCCTGGTGAGCTAAAGGTTGCTTGTTTGGAAACTTGTTTTGAAATTATGGCCTCTTCTCTTGTGCTCTTTCACAAATTGTTTATCTTCTTGTTTTGAGTTCCATTATCACTGTCTATACCTGATCCAATTAGAGCAAGTTGGGAGACCTATGACTCTAGGCATCATTGATTTGAAGATGATATTAAATATTCTGCTACCTCCCTGGAGTCCTAGTTAATTGCTTATCACAGGGAGGCCCTAATTAGGCAATTTTATTATTCATTGTACTAACAGATTGATATGTTTCTGTCTGTAGTATGTGTGTGTGTGTGTGAAGGTGTAGGTGCATAGTTATTGTGTGTAAAGGTAGCTGTGTTTTCTGGAGAATTCCCTGATACAGCTTCTGTTTACAAAACTAGATGTAAGGAAAATGAGTGTCTGGAGAGCCAGAACCTGTCTGGAGTTTCCATAAAAGATCTCTTTGTGACCATATATTCAACGAATTGAGTTATTATCTCTTTGTCTTTGCTTTTCCTGGTTGTTAATTGGAGATAGTGTTTTTCTTTTTACTTTGCCCATGAATATCTGTAGAAGATTTTGTGTGTGTATGTGTGTGTGTGTGCATGCGCGCGCGCGCACACACACACACACACACATAAATGTGTTTGCTCTTTGTATTTTATATTTATGCAAGCCTGTTTCTACAAATAAAAACTTTGTAGGATTGTCATTACATATTCAAGTAGAATTTTAAAACTGTGTAAATCTATTGAAGACAGATTTTCAATGTCTCTATTAGATGTTGTCATTGCAAGGGAGCATCTTTCACTGTCATGTCTACTTAATGTATTTCAGGCTTTAAGATTGATTAAATAAAACTGTGGGGAGCCAACACAAGGTGGCTATCATCCTTGCAGCCATCTTGAGCCATATACCATGACAAGAGATTTGATTACAATAGCCTGCAACAGCTGAGCACACTCTGATAACATCTTGTTTTATATACCCAGGATCTTCCCTTGGGTGTGTGAGACTTAAAGCTGTGATTTGGAGCAGAGACTTAAGGGCGTGACTTAGAGATCAGATTAGACATAAGACCTAAGTGTGTGACTTAAGGGTGTGGCTTAGAAGTGAGACATATAAAAGGTGAGAGGCAGACAGAAGAGTTCAGTACAACTTGGAGTAGGAATTAGGCACATGGAAGAAGAGCACTTGAGACTTGGAGCTGGAAGAATTATAAGGTATTAGGCAAAGAGAATTAGACATTAGGCACTTAGCACTTGGAAGAAGAAACTTGGAACTTGGAGGCACTAGGGACTAGGAACTAGAGACTTGGAGAGAAAAAGAGAGACTGAAGAATAAACAGGATTGAATCACACTCTGTCTGGTCTCCATTCCTCTCGTCCATCCTCACTCTCTCTTTTGCTGAACCCTGACCCGCAGACTGGAGCAGCTTGGGGCAGTGTGGGCTAACAAGTTAGTCCCCAAGGCTTTTGGCAGTGCGGGTCCCAACATTGATAGAGCAGTCCCCAACATTTTTGGCACCCAAATGTGGGGTAGCTCGGGCCGCAACATAAAACTGTAGAAATGGCCCATGGAGTGCAAAACTAAGAGTTTGATCGCAACACTTAAAATAAGTTTATCTTATTGACAATATCCTTTGCCTTACAAAAGCTTTTCAGTTTCATGGGTTCTCATTTGTCAATTGTTAGACAATTAGAGCCTGAGTCACAGGTGATCTGTTCAGGAAATTTTCCCCTGTGCCAATGTGTTGGATGATATGAACCAACTTCTCTCTATCAGATTCATTGTATCTAGTTTTATGTGGAGTTCTCTGATCCACTTTGACTTGAACATTGTAAAAAAAGATAAATATGGCTCAATTTGCATTCTCTTATATGCAGATTGCCAGTTAGACTAGTACCATTTATTAAAGTTGTTTTCTTTTTTCCCCCAGTGTATAGTTTTGATTCTTTGTCAAAGATCAAGTGTCCATAGGTGTGTAGGTTTATATCTGGCTCTTCAATTCTATTCTATTGATTGACCTATTTGTCTCTGTACCAATACCACACGGGTTTTATGACGATTACTCTGTAGTACAGATTCAGGTCAGGGATGGTGATTCCCCCAGAATTTCTTTTATTGTTGCGAAATGTTTTTGCTATCCTGGGTTTTTTGTTCCATATCAAGCTTAGAATTGCTCTTTCCATGTCTGGGAAGAACTGAGTTGGAATTTTGATGGGGATTGCATTGATTCTGTAGATTGCTCTTGGTAAGATGGCCATTTTCACTCTTAATCCCACTGATCTATGAGCATGGAAGATCTTTCCATCTTCTGAGGCTTCTTTGATTTCCTTCTTCAGAGACTTGATGTTCTTGTCACAGAGATCTTTTACTTGTTTGGTTAGAGTTACACCAAGATATTTATATTATTTCTGACTATTGTGAAGGGTGTTGTTTCCCTAATTTCTTTCTCGAACCATTTATCCTTTATACAAAGGAAGGCCACTAATTTGAGTTAATTTTATATCCAGCCACTTTGATGAAGTTGTTTATCAGGTGTAGGAGTTCTCTGGTAGAATTTTTGGGGTCACTTATGTATACTATTATATCATCCACAAGAGTGATACTTTGACAATATGCCAACTTACAGATTGGGAAAAGATCTTCACTAACCTTACATTTGATAGATGGGTAATATCCAAAATATACAGAAAAATTCAAGAAGTTAGACTCTTAAAAACAAAATAACCCAATTAAAAATGGAATACAAAGCTAAACAGAGAATTCTCAACTGAGGAATCTCGTATAACTAAGAAGCATTAAAGAAACATTCAACATCCTTAGTCATTACAGAAATGCAAATTAAAACAACCCTGAGATTCCACCTTATACCAATCAGAATGAATAAGATTAAAAACTCAAGTGACAGCACATGCTGGAGAGGATCTAGAGAATGGAAATACTCCTCTGCAGCTGATGGGATTTCAAACTGGTACAACCACTCTGGAAATCAATCTGGCAGTTCCTCAGAAAATTGGAATAATTCTAACTGAACACCTAGCTATACCACTCCTGATGATATACCCAAAAGATGTTCCATCATATCACAAGGACATGTACTCCACAATGTTCATAGCAGCCTTATTTGTAATAGTAGAAGCTGGAAACAACCCAGATGTCCTTCAATCAAAAATTGGATATAGAAAATGTGGTTCATATACACAATGGAATACTACTCAGCTGTAAAAATGAGGACATTATGAACTTTGCATGCAAATGGATGGAACTAGAAAATATCCTGAGTGAGATAACCCAGACCCCAAAGGACATGCATAGTATGTATTTAATGATACATGGATACTAGGCAAAAAGTTCAGAATACCTATGATACAACTCACAGACCATATGAAGCTTAATAAGAAGGAAGTCCCAAACGTGGATACTTCAATCCCATTTAGAAAGCTGAACAAAATAATCATGAAAGAGAGAGGGAGGGAGTGACCTGGGTTGGAGAGAGGAAAGGGGATTAAAAGGAGGTAGGATGAGGAATGGGGGAAATAGGAGAGAACCCAGAGGGCCAGGATAATGAATAGAAATATTCAGTGGTGTGGGGTTGGGGGCAGGGAGATCCTTTAGAAAGTCTAAGACACCAGGGATGTGAGAGGTTCCAGAACGCAATGGTAATGTCCTTACCTGGCATTCCCAACAGTGGGGAGATGAAGCCTAAAGAGACCATCTCCAATAGATAGATAGGGCCCCAAGTTGAGGCATGGGGCTACCCACTCATCTTTAAAATTTTTGACCCAGAATTTTTCCTATCTAAAGGAAATGCTGGAACAAAAATGGAGCAGAGACTGAAGGAAAGGCCATCCAGTAACAAGCGCAACTTGGGATCCCTCCCATGTATAGGCACCAAACTCTGACACTACTAGTGATTCTATGTTGTGCTTGAAGACAGGACCCTCACATGGCTGTCACCTTAGAGGCTCTACCATCCACTGATTGAAACAGATACAGATACTTACAGCCAAACATTATACTGAGCTTGGAGACCCCTATAGAAGAGTTAGGGGATGGACTGATGAAGCTGAAGGGGACTGCAACCCAAGAGGAAGAACAACAGTCTAGACCCATTGGAGCTCCCAGAGACTAAGCCTCCAACCAAAGAGCATACATGGTCTAGTGTGTGTATACACACACTGTAAACCTTCAAGGCACTAATGGCTTCTACTGCATCTTATAAAATTATTATAATAGTGTTTTCCTAGAAAACATTATTTCCATAGTAACATGAAAGCCAGTGTACTCAAAATTAAAACAACCTTCTTTTACTATGCAGGATATTGATTTATGTTATGTAGTCTTACTCAGATTTAATTGGATGCACTACGGCTTTCTTCATGCTGAGGACCTTGAATCTAAGCAGTCACCAATATCTCACTTAACCCAAAGGGAAAGGGTTTTCATATAGCTCATTTATGTGCAATATTTTCTGTTTTTTCCCTATTCATATTAATCTGATTTACTTACAGTAGAGCCAGGCAGAATGTGGTGTGTATATATTTGTCCCTTTCCTGTTAACCTGAGTCTCCTACCTCCAAGAACATTTTTCTGGATTCAGTTTTGACTCTAAATGTTTTTCTTCTGTACGTGTGCAATAATTACTCTAAATCCCATTAGTAAACTTCACTCCCTGAATGGCATCTATCCTTACCAGTCCATAATTCTACAGACATCTATTTTTACTTTTTCCGAAACCAATTTTTACTTTTGTAATGTATCCATTGCAGACTTTATTAGAGTATATAAATAACTAACACTGATGGATTTGTGTCATTATTAAAATGTCCCCTCCCTCTTTCCACCCAGTAACGTTCAGGCTTGAAGGACAGAAGAACACGACTTTTCAATCAAGTATGCCTCAACCCCAGACGTCTATCACACACCTATTTAGATCACTTAATCTGTTGCAGAGTTTTATGATATATGAGTCATCTCTACTTTTTAGATGAAAAAGTTTGGTAAATTCTACTGATGAAGAAATGTAAAACATTCCTCCATGCAAGGGCATTGGCAAATTAGAAAGCCCCAGTGCTTTCCTTGTTGGCTGAGAAGAGTTCTGCTGTGTGATCTTTTTCAGGGTGATGTGAACACATGTCTATTCTCTTCAGATCTGTCTGTGAAACAGTTCTGCCCAAGTCTTATAGAAAACTCGTGAGCTTATTGTGTTTATTTATTTGATGTGTAGGCAGAGCATTCTCTTTCAGGGAAAAAAAATGATTGAGTCAAAGTTATCTGCAAGCACAAAAATATCCACTCCAGAATGGATTAAGGATCACAAGAGCTGTGGCACTGTAAGTCCCTCACAATTTGCAATCAGCTCAGCTACTCAGAGAGTCTCCCTTTCCCAGCAATTGTTCCTGCTTATGTAACTTGTGAGAGGGACTTTGTAAATGTTGCAGCTTTCAGAAACTTACTTCATCTCAATACATTAAGTTTACTTCATAGATCTTGTATATTTTATTCATTTCTTGGGTCTTATGACTTTACTTTTGAGAGGTAATACTTCAATTCAGAGAAATCAGCTACCCTATAACACTTTACTCATGTAAGATGAATAGAAGAGCCCTTGTCTACATGATGGTCAAAGTTTTAGGAAAGAAAGGCAGCACAGCACAAGGGAAGTCTGAGGTCTGGTGCATAATGAGGCCAGAATGTCTGGGAAAGAAAGATACTGATTTAAGTGTCTGCTAGGAGTTAAAGCAAACATTCTTCTTGGTTTCTTTCCACAAGACATTTTTCTTAAGAATTTTAAAACGAAACCAAAAATTGCTTTAGAGAGATAGCATGTCTGATGAAAAACTGATAGATTAACACCATTTGGATCGCATGTGTGCTAGACCAGGCAGCAAACCAAAACCCGGGAAGTCCAGAGCTGCAGGGTGTTCTATGGGTGAATAGCATGGAAATCGTCTCTTCATCCTCTGTGGCACACATATATTCCCTTATGTTATCAGTTGCATTTGGAGGATTTGCTCATGAGACGAGCTGAGGAGCATCTGTTCACACCAGGCAAGTGAATCTAATATGCCATGAAGAAAGCTGGGTTCAGGTTATTTGTGGCTTCTATTAATGTCCATTAATGTGAAATATCACAGAGGGAGAAAAAACTGTTTCTGAGGACTCCTGTAAGGACCTGCACTCTGGCCAAGAAATCCACCTGCCATCCATTTATGCCCCCACCTTTCTGCGCCTAAGAGACTTCTGGGGGTGTATAGCTTATGCTGGATTTGGACAGATTTTGTTCAAATCATTACATTTTCTCTAACAGGCTACAGCATTATTGTGATTAATTTGACTATAATTGAATTATATTACAAGACTGACATTTGTCTTTGACTTTGGCAGGAAGCTGGCCTTTTTGTCATCGTAACCGCCAGCCAGTCGGCCAGCCAGCCAGAGCTATGGTTCCAGACACAAATGCCAGGAAACCTAATCAGGTTGATTGAGAGTGAGAGAGAGAGAGAGAGAGAGAGAGAGAGAGAGAGAGAGAGAGAGAGAGAGAGAGAGAGAGCTCGGTGCTTGCTTACAAGTATGGACATGTATGCATATGAGTGAAAAATTATGAAGAACCATGTGAATTTTGTCTCTTTGATTTTCAGATGTTGAAATTGTAACTGAAAACATGAATCACAGCAGGAGACAAGGCAATTAAACAGGTTAATGAGTTAAACTGAGGTTCCAAGAGAAATTTCTGCTCCATATGTAAATAGATGTCCTTTAAGACACTTCCATGGGACATTCTTAGGAAACCACCACCATGATATTTAAATACTCCTTGTACTAGGATTTTGAGCCAAATAAACTGTTTTACTTTCTAAGTTTACCCACATTCAATGTATGTTTTAGTAATGTAAAACAGATTAAACCCTACACTGGATCTACAGGGGAGAAGACCTGGCAGACATAATGTTCCAGCATTTACTTTATCCTGACAATAAATTTAGAGCAACACAGAACTCAAAAGGCATTCTAGGGGAAGAACAGATTCTTGAGTGGTTAAGGAGCAGGAAGGGAACCAGTGATGTGCAAAAGGAGCCAGACACATAAAGTGGCCTTGCTGTATATAAGTTCATTCACTCTAGAACTAATTCCTGCAAGAATAAACCTACTCTGGGAAAAAAGAATTCATTTTTGAGAATGTAGTCTCCAATAACCAACTACCTTCTGTTTGTCCCAATATAAATGGTTCCACCTTCTTACCATTGCCACACCCACCGGGACAAAATTTCTAGTGCATGGACATTTAGGAAGCATACCAAATAAAACCACACCAAGGGACCTCCAACTCTAACAACTGCTTAACTTAATAATACGCATAATTTTTCTGAACCCCAGTCTGTTTCTCCATGTTAAGCTGATGCTTCATGGAGTTGTGACAGATTAATGAAACCATCACATGAATGTTTCTGAAACATGTGTCACACTTGTTGACTCTGTCTACTTTCTTAAGTAGCATATGGATGATTATTCTCCCCAAATACAGAGATCACAATAAAAACATGAACAGACATTCAGAAACTATGACATGAAAATTAATGGGATTGTTTTAAAATAGCTTGTAATGAGATGAGGAAATAAAAGCCTCATTTTATCCTTATGGAAGACCTAAGATGAAGCTGACCTTCTTAGCTCCATTTCCAAACTGCTGAGACTGAAGATTGCTTAATTCTCAAGGTCACAGCTACTGAGAAGTGTAGTGAGCCTGCAAGTTCTGGCATGCCTGACACAAGTCTGTATTTTTTGTAGCTTCTTCAGCCAAAGGCTGACACAAAGCTGCTAACTCTCAAGAAGTCCATATGTCTTCTTGTTTCCTGAGAACCTTAGCCACTAGTAGGTGAGGAAGAACTAAAGGGTTTTTTTTTTGTTTGTTTTTTTGTTTTTTTGTTTTTTCTTTTTTTTAACCTGTGGTGTTTCCTACCTCAAGTTATATGTAACCACAGGATGTGAGAGGGGACAGAGAATTTTCTACTTCCTTTTCCTATCTGAATCAACAGATGGTGAAAATGGTCATGGCTGAAAATCAGGTGAATATATGTCACATTCTTGTAGAGAGGATTTTGTAGAAAGACAATGTTATCTGCTGCCTTTGGAGTTTCCTTTTGCTAAGCTATGACTGCACACATTAAATGAAAAGCTAGGCAGTGCATTAAAAGTGAGCTGTGCTATTTACCATACTATGGTTCTGCTTTCTTCTGGCTTTTTAGCCAATTCCTTTCTTAGGACAGACACTTTTATCCCTCTCATAATCACACTATGATCCTCATCATGTAGGGACTGGGTTGTTAAATTCTTTAGATTCTACAGAAGCACAGCCTATCAAAGGCAAACACCATGTTTATGGAATCACCTGCATCCAAGACCCCCTTTCTTTGATATTTATAACATAGAGTGAAGCTGTGCAAATAGTACAGTTTTATCTAGATTCAAGGCTCTTATCATGACCAGAAGGTAGTGTATTAAAGCACTCTTTCTTTTCCTCCCGCTCTTCTATTCTTTGTACTTCTTCTCTTGCAATGTTTTTTGAACCTTAAAGGGAGAGAACTGTTGTTAAAAATGTCTCATTTAGGTATCAGACACTTATTCTCAGCACCTTTACCAATTTTGCCTCTCAGCATGACCACTACCCACGAAAAGAAATATCTCTAACTAAAGTTGAGAGCAGCTCAAGTGTATGAGTATAAATATAAGTATTTGCAAAGCAATTTGAAAGCATGACCATTTAGCAAAATAACAATAGCAGGGTTTACTCAAGAGCCTCAGATTCCCAGCCATAGGCTTTTGTCCAGTGTTACAGTTTGAGGCACAAAGCTTCCATGTGTGGAGAAATCTTCAAATCCAATCAGTAATGGTTACTCCGTAACAGTCATGCCATTACTATAACTGTGGGAATATTGTGTCTCAGAGCTCAGAACTGAGGTAGTCAGGGACCAGTGCTTGTGCACACCCATTTATGTGTTTTCTTTCCCAGCAGCCTGCAGACACTATCATCTTTAGGCACTATAAAATTACTCTATGCCTTTTTATAAACTTTGAGATTCTAAATTTTATCTGACTAAGGCCAGTGACTCACAAAGGATTCCATGACACAATTATGAAAATGTCTATTAGAATTTAGTCATTCCATTGTTAGTCTTTTCTCTCCTTGGGAAAGAAGACATGAAAAGCTGACAGTAGTTAACACACACTTGTGTACTATGCTGTTGGTGATACTCCTAGACTACCCATTTCAATTCTGCTTAGCCCATATGCTTTTCTGCATGGTGATTTTACAGCCAGATTTATTATCTGCTTTGTCATATTTTCAGAATTGTTCAAACCCCTTGTTCATTAACCTGTCCCACACCTTAACATCTCCATCAAAGGCATTGTATTAGAGCTGCAGGACCATTACATAGAATGAGAAGACTGATAGGGGCCCAGACAGTCAGAAACTCTTAGCCACCCTTCACAAAACCAATAAGACAGATAAGTCTTCAATGCATACCAAAGCAGAAAGGGAATAGAGGAGGTATGAATCTGCAGTGCAAGCCTTCTATTTTTTCTTTTAAAATATGCACTCGGTGACTCCTGAATTCCTGAATGGAATTCCTTGTGTAGTCATACTGACTTTTCTAAGTTCCACACTCATCTTCTCTGGATGGCTGTAAAACTATCTCTTTCAAGTGCACACTGCATCATGGCTTAGAGTCCAAAAGAAGTGTTGCCAGGTCTACAACATACCATTGCTGAGCTTTTATTTTGCCATGTAAAAGATCGGATAAAAGACAAACCATTTTAGCATTGTTATAAATTTTAATGATACAACATCTAAAGCACCACCTCCATTCAGTGTGTCTTTACTTAGTCAGATTTTGAAATATTCAAATCTTCAGACCTTCTTAAAAAACAAGTAGTATTTATGTTATAACACTTGTATATGTTACTGATTTTCCATATTCAAGCGTCAAAGATTTATTTTTTTCAAAGATTTATTTTTAAGGAAGAAACTGATTTTCTTCATTTTATCCTGAATCCTATGTCCAATTTTCACTTTTTTTCATTTTCCACTTTACTACTATCATTTTCTCTGGTGTCAAAAACTAGTGACATACATTCTTATTTTTTAATTATTTTTTGTGAGTTTCATATCATATACATCAATTCCATTCATCTCCTCATCTCTTCCTATCTACTCTTTACCCTTAGAACTTCCCCTTCCAAAATACAATAAAAATAAGTAAATAAACAACACAAAACAAAAAAACTCACTACAGAACCCATAACATATAACAGTGTTTTCCAAAACATACCCTTTTGTCCATGCATCATTATTTTCAAATGCTTATTGAAATGAGGCATTAGTTTAGTTAAAGGCCTCTGGCTTCTGCCACATGATCAATACTGAATTCTCACTGTGACTCCTCTTGGGTATCTTTTTGTTGTCCTGTGTCATGTTGATCCTGTAGCTTTGGATCTGCTAGGATGGCTCTTTTCACATTGCAACAGTTCATAGCTGCTGTAGATGTTGGTGCGTGTCAACTCCAAGCCCTGGGTCTGGGCCTAGATGGGAGCTGAATTGGTCAGTCCTCCAGCTCTCCTGCAATGACAACACCATGTAAATCTCTACAGCAGTGGTCCTGGTAGCTCACCCAATGCCAAAGACTTCAAAGAGCAAGGCCTGATTCCCCATTCTTATGTGCCCAGGGCTGGCTTAACCACATCGATGCCACCAGTGCCAGATCTAATCTCCTGTTGAGTTGAGATGTGGGACCCACTTCCCTGAGTGTTACACCAATGAAGGGCAGAGCCTTCAGGTATTATGAACTCTCAGCCAGCTTTCCTACCTGCTGCAAATAGCTAGGGATAAGGGAAGGGAAGGGCATCTCTCCAGCCACACATTATTTATCATGGAGAGTTCAGTCAAAGTGAGTTGTCTCTGTATCTCTGCAATGAAAGGATCCTTATACACTTTCTAACACTATTACTAGTATAAATCATAAAATAAAATATTTATCAATAAAATATATAAATTAAATTTTAAATTAAGTTTTAATATCACTTAATTCTGAGCTATTATATACCTATATACATTATTTCTATTATATATAGAAATACACACGTAGACATACATATTTATGTATGTATAATATATATTCATATATACCATATTTATCATGTAATGCTTGTTTTCATAAAACAATAATGCATCATTTTAACATATTGTCACAGCAACACATGTAATAAAGTGCTTATTCAATTCATAGCAGATGAAGTCAGACCCAGTATTTTGGAATCTCAAATATCCTATTAATATCAGGAAAGGATAATATATAAATTATATGCATTTAATAATGTATCATGTATGACTCTCTCTTCTCTCTCTCTCTCTCTCTCTCTATATATATATATATATACATATATATGTGTATATATATGTATATATATGTATATATATATACATATACACACACACACACACACACACACATATATATATATATAATCTCAAAGGACCCTAAATGTATTTCCCATTGTACAAAAGACAGAAGCTTTGTGTATACATTTTGTAGGCATCATAAATAGTGTGCCAGTTTCTTAATTAGTATGTGCCCATCTCATATGCCAGCAGAAGTGTTCATACAAGACTTGAAGACAAGGAAACCATGTTGCTCAAAGCTATCATCCCTCACATAATTGGGAAGTGTGGAGCAGAGCGGCTTGTGCAGTATTTGTGCCTATTCCATTTATCCACTAACCTACTGACTTTTCTTTCTTCACAAGTTTTAGTAGAAAAATAAATCCACATACCATCAATTAATATTTATATGCAAGAATAATATTTCTATTATCTGGAATCATACAATAGCTTTCTTAGTCCCAAAGCTGATTTCCATGAAATCTTAACTGATTTATTTTTCATGGAAATGCATGAAGATTAGGGTTTAAAAGTTATTCAAACACTGACATTTTCAGTCTTGCAAGAAAATCAAATGTTCAGTGGAAGCCAATCCGTGTGTGTGTGTGTGTGTGTGTTTGTGTGTGTGTTTGTGTGAGAGAGAGAGGGGGGGGGGCGGGTTAGACCCAGAGCCTTGTTCATGATATGCTCTTGCTCTACTCTCAAATTATACATTCTAGGCTCTGGCAAGTTAATATTTTTATAGAGGACTTTTATCAGAATATCACATACTATTTCCCCCATTCTTTTGCATCTGTATGGTCTTGGCAAAGCAGAGCAGATGTAAATAGTAGAGTTCTGAGCTATTCAATTACATTTCATGCACCACTGACCCAAACATTTCTCCTAAATCTTATCTGAGTTGTTGGCAGATGTGCAAATATCAAAAAGCATTCCCAAATTAAAGATGAAAACATATTGTATATTGGTTAATATGGCCACAATATATGTAAATGTTAAAAATATGTTACTACTGTTGCAAGAATCATGATGTAAGAGGAGACACTGTGATTATGTATTCCCTGTTTCTTTCTTATAACTTCTATGGTCCCAGAGATAATAAAAGGTACAGCATCAATTAAGTGCTAGAAATTATGGGCTTCCTGCTATATGCTATATACCAATGCAGAGCTAATTATTTGGATTGTGTCTACTCTTCCTTTTGCTAATCCATGACATCTTGGTAATTCAGCTGCATCTGTGAGGGTCTGTGTAGATAGGTCAATTGGCAGCACTGAGACGGATGATACCAACATTTAGGCTTCTGAATTACCAGCTGCACGTCATTAGTTGATTGACTTAAACTATCCTGTGAATCACCTAATTGATGCACAGATCCATGCAATTTGTGGATTATCAATTAATATGTAGTCAATTGATTGGATACATATCACTGACTAAATCAGTTTTATAAGTTATTTTTGATATTCAGGAATGGAATAGAAATGAGCAAAGAAACGTATCCATGAATAATACATCAATTCTATGGGCCCTTTGAGTAATGGAAATCTCAGTGTGCTTTTAAGAAAAGATTTTCATAGTGGCCTTGAAGAGGCAAATCAAATTCCTCCACTGAAATTGAGGATTTAGATTCTGTTACAGAGAGGCAGGATGTCCCAATGTATGACATGAGAGATCACCTCCATATACATTATCATTTAAAGGTTTAAAAGAAGTTTGTTGTAGGGTTGTGTTTTTGAGCTATGTCCTTGACATTTTAACATCATGGCTGCCTAAATAACATCTGAAAGATTATAGCACTAGTTGATGTATCAATATAAATGAGAAAAATCACATGGGACCCCTTGAAGAGCTCTAGAGAAAATAAGTCTTCAGGGGAGTGAGCCCATGACTGGGTCTCCAATATTGAGTTGTCAGCTGTAGAAACATGTAGGTAGGTAATATAGAAAACTGTAGAATCCTAGACTTACCATGCTAGAGAGCAGAGATAGAGTGAGCTGAGTGAACAGACTCAGCACATTGCATTTACATGTTTATTAGTGCATATGTATATGTAATAAAATGGTTATAGAAGAGGTTGTGATTTGAGGTGATGTTGTACATGGGAGAAGTAGGAGGAATGAGAGGGAAGTAGACAATATTGCAACTATATTTTAGTTAAATAAAAAAGACTCTTTTGGCTGGAAAAATAATTCACTTAAATAAAGAGTAGTAGCTAAAAATCAAACATTTGAAGATTATGCACAATATTAGAGGTAAGTTAGTTTAACCGTCCTTTTACTGACTATTTGCTTCCAGTGCTCTGCCAAAAACATGTAACATGTATGTTTCTAGAATATTGAATTTGTTGTTATCCAGTTCCATAATAGGGTCATCATAAGGTCTTTCCTCATCAAATCTTTAATTCTCCCTTTCTGCCTGGTTCTGTCCATTGAAATGTTCCTCTATCAGACTCAACTGACCTATAATAGAAGCCACAGCCATTCTGTGTTTATCAAGAGGTCTAGGTCTTCTCCTGCATTTTTTTTCCTTTTCACATACCATGGAGAGTGGCCATTTCTGATCTGAATCAGTGAGACATTGGTCATACTGATGCTCATTGTAGTTTAACTCTCTGACAAATATTAACAAACCTCATCTGACTGACTTTGGAAAGATGCCCAAAATATAAACGGGAGCTGCAGAAGTCCTGCAGACTCTGTCAGCGCCTCCACTGGTGGATTTCCAGCTAGGCTGTGCTTCTACACAATCTTAATGATATCTGCAAGCTTTGGGCTGAAAATGCCAGAGTTCTCCATTTAAATCACTTTGAGCAAAACATGGATTACATGAGCATATCTGTTGCAACCTTCATGCCCAGTGGTAATTTTGCAAAATTACTGAAAATCTATTTCAGGGCAAACTTGGCATTTAAATTAGGTGGTTTTAATTAGCATCTTGACTGCATGCAGTCAACAGCAGGAAAGGAATGATGGGGCAAATTACATTAGCTTATTTTTGTTGTAGAAAAAGTATAGAAGAGTAATACACAGCAAAAATAACTCGACATAATTTGAAGCAAGATGACATGCAATTTCTTGGAACCTCCACATAATCTGAACCAAAATGACATGCAGGTTTAAAAAAAAAAAACAGAATGATAGCTGTTTTATTTTATATGTAACATATATACTGACTCTTTTAAAGTTTCCATCCTACATTATTCATAGTTTTTAATTCTTCTCCACAGATACTACTCTGTTGGTATAGTTATTCTAGCACAGATGCTAGCTGAATGTTCATAGCCATCTTCCTCACTATTATTGATGTTTGCCTATCATTTAAACAAGTACTCAAAACTTACTTGTAGGTCATGGAACTATAACATTGGTTCCAAATGTTATGTGAGTCTTGAAAGAAACAAATCCTACAAGGCCACAGGGGAGGAAAACAATATCATTTGCAATTGACTGGTACCTAGGCAGCATCCAGGGTGGTGAATGGTCTCATTAAAATTTCACAGTAGCCCTATGAGATATATTCTCTTGTCCTATCCTATTTTACAGGAAAAAAAAAATCTAAAGACACAAATTTTTTGTCCAGTGAATGCTGGTAGGAATAGAACGGGGTTTGACCAGAGGCCAATTGTGGATGCAACTTATAGTGATAAGTATAGGCAAATTATTTTTAAAAGTGCAGCCATCTTGTGTGTGTCTCTGTGTGTGCATTTGTGTGTAGGTGCGTAAGTGTGTGCATGCTTGTGTTTGTGTGTATGAAGGCAAAATGTCAGTATCAGGTGTCAACATTTCCACCTTGTTGTTTGAGGCAGGATTTTTCACTAACCTTGTAGCTTGCTTGTATGGCCAACAAACCACAGCAATCACTCTGTCTCTGCCCCTCTAGCACTGTGAGTCTAGGATTCTACAGTTGTCTGTCAATTTGAACTCTGGTTCACATGTTTGTGTGGCTGACTTAACAAACTGAAATATCTTTCCAGCCCCTACAATTAATTTTATTTCAATAATATAAACTCATTTTTTTACATGCTAACAATTGGGGTGATTTCCTGGTCATACATGTAATATTTTGTATGTTTCTTTCATGCAATTATGCATAAAATATATGGCCAGAAAAATAGAGTAAATGTCATAGGTAGGGGATAAATATATAATTATTCTGGAGACTGGGCAATCTCAAATATTTATAGTTCAATGCATCATTACTTCCCAGAAGGAATATTTTCACTGAATATATTTAAAGATATTTGTGTTATTTGGAATTTTAAAATAGTGATTGGGAAAGGACTGTGAATAATTTCATTTTATTCACTTTATCATGAAAATATTGTAGAGCCTGTTTTCTCTATTAGTTATATCACAAAGCTGTTTGGGAGATTCTACAGTTCTGTAGTGTGTTTTAGCCCTTGTCTTTTTATTATAGAAAAAATTCTCAAATTCTCAGATTGGTTTAGCTACAATCTAAAATTAGACAATGCAAAGGTGAGGTTTTATTCATAATGGAAACTGTCTCTGGCCATACTCTAGAATTTGGCTTTGATGTCATTGGAGTAGAGGTGGCTGCACGATTTGGGAAGGAAAAGTTTGCCAAGGGCTTCATTAGGGTGTCACTGGTTTCTTCTTACTCTCTTGTGATGGCACCTCCTGAACTCAACTGAGTGATATTACTACAATGCCAAAAGTGATTCGATGCATGTAGTGTTACACTGTTACACAACAGCTTAGTGAGTCCAAAGCTGACACTGGGCAGCAGTCAGAGTGATGACCCATTGCAGAGAGCAGCAGGAAGCATGGTCATTTCAAAAATAGTTAATGAAATGAAAATGTAATTGTGTCTCTGTGTACTTTGCCACCACATGCAGCATTTGAGCAACTCCTAGAGGGAAAAATACAGATCTCTCTCTCTCTCTCTTTCTCTCTCTCTCTCTCTCTCTCTCTCTCTCTCTCTCTCTCTCTCTCTCTTTCTCTCTCTCTCAACCTCTCTCTCTCTCTCTCTCTCTCTCTCTCTCTCTCTCTCTCTCTCTGTATTTTCAGAAGAAACAAACAGATTTAGCTAAAGACTAGGCACTAGTGTAGCTGCTATCTTCCCTTCATGGTCAGATGATTAATGCCTCTGAAACAATTTTACTCAAAAATTAGCATGACTCTATCTGCTACACTGAAGAAAAATTAAAATTATGAAGGATGTGGCATGTAGAAAACACCAATATTAGGGAGGATCGCTCAGAGAATTAACAGAGGATGTGTCCACTTCTAGAGTGTCTAGTGGGACCTCAGTGTGTAGATAAATTATCCCAACATAGAAACTATAGGAAGAATGAAAATAAGAATGCGTTCTCCACAGTTTGTTAAAGGATTCACATGACAGCAATGAAGAAAATTCTATGACTGATCTCTGAAATTTGGACTGCTATTTCAGTCCAGATTTGAAGAAGTTGAAGATTGAAAGAAACAAAGAAATGTTTGCATTTTATGTTCTAATGTTACTTTCTATAGACAATCTATTCCATTTTTTCTATTTTATAAGGCAGGGTCTCACTTTATAGTCCGGCCCTCCAGCCAAAGGTACTCTTACCTCAGCCTCTCAACTATACAAGATGATAGTCTGTTCTGAAGCAAGTTCTCAGCCCACATAAATTGACGCAACTTGAAAACACACATAACCCAGTCTGGTCAGTGGAAAATATACATGGTGGGTAGGCATGTAAACAATAAAACGAAACATTAGCCAATGATTAGAAACTGAAAGAGCTGTTGGGGTACTGTGGTGGCGAATTCACGAAGCCAGAAACTCGATGGTATATATCACTGGACAGCTGTGAACTTCCTATGAAGAAAGCTGCTGTAGTTAAAGATTATTTATCTGTCTCTCAGTAGAGAGATTCTGCTGATTGAAGAAATGCAGATTGCAAAATTAACGTGCAATTTGCTGTACTCTATTCTAAGAATCACCTTTTATATTATGACACTATTAGATATCAGGACTTGAGAACTTGGACTGGAAGAGGAAGATCTGTCTCTAATTCCATGTGGAATTGACAGAATCCTCAAGGATAGACTTGACAGTGAACTTAGAAAACACAATTAAATGATATGAATTAAATAATATGATTGAATGATATTCTTAAGAGTGGCTTGACTTTCTTCTTCTAGAGTGAAAGGAAAAGCAATGATAGTCTAAGAGAAAAATGCCCCAGCAGCACTATTCTGAAAAAAAACTCACAGAGAGGGAGCCAGAGTTGACAGTGTACCCTATCCATCAGTTATAAGTCGGGCAGAGGCTACTGGAAACCAAACAATGGCTTTTAGGCAGGAAAGGTGAAATCTCTGGTACTCAGTAAAAGAAATGGACCTATTCCAATGCACTTTTCAAAAACAAAAAGGACTTGAACTTGAATCCAATCATGATTTAGGAAGAAGAGGAACATAGGAGGGGCTGAAGAGGCTAAGCCCAATCTAAGAAAATACTATTTCAAGAGGTAAAGTCAAAGAGACAGATTCCATGTAAGCTTTTACAGCCACATGCTGGAGGCAGCATCAGGAAAGATGGGTCAGAATCTCACATTGTTCTTTTCGTTTAAAGCTTAAGTAGCTTGTTACAAACTCCTGGTCATCAGGAAGAATGACCACAAGGTACATGTCATGTAGAGACTACTCACCAGAACTGATGACAGAGTGTCGGTCTGTTGGCCATTGCCCTCCTGGAAATTCAGTGAAACACTGTCTGGTTAAAAGTTGTTTAAATAACCAACTTTCTAGTTAATTTCCACAATTTAGAATTTTTTGATCATTATAAACCCTTTAAATCCATAAGCCTTTAAATTTAAATTCTTTTAATACACTAATCTATTATCTTCTGTTATTCCACAGTGAGGTTTGTTATTATTACTCTATTATTTCTCTCTCTCTCTCTCTCTCTCTCTCTCTCTCTCTCTCTCTCTCTCTCTTGCTCTCTCTCTCCCTGTCATGTGCACATACAAGTACACATGCAAGTATACAGACAGACATGCTACAATACTCAAGTGAAAGTCAGTAGTTTATGGGTTTTGTGAATCAAACTTAGGTCATCAACTTCAGATGTAAGCACATTTAGCCTCGTCTCTGTTCTATTCCATTTTTTAAAACACATTCTTCCTCACCAAGAATTTTTATCTTTAAATTACATTGTATGGTAGAGATATGGGGCATAAATATAGTTAGAGGTTTTATTTATAGCAATGAAATGAGTTTTCCAATTGTATTAAAATAAGCAAATGCAAAGTCTGACTTTCAGCACTTCTCAGAGGCAGGGTCTGTTAGTTACTATAACCTTTGTTTCAGAGAAGGTCTGAGAATTAGTCATTAATCTGTCTCCTGAGAAAAAGAACATAGAGTATTTTTCAGAGAGCTGTTAATTAATCCTCTCCACTCAGTGGCAAGACAGGGAGTTGGAAATGCCTCCAGTGCTGTGTTGACTGGGAAATGTTGCTAATCGGTGTGACAAGCACCAAGTCCAATTCTGCAGATGTGGAAGTGCCCTCCTGTTAGATGATTATGGCTGCTTGTCAAAATGGCCCAGCTGCCTCCATAGGGTTTCTGGAAGACACTAAGAGTTCGCATCTGTTCTGCCTAGTGTGTACTGTAACCACCTGGGAGCCTCTGGTTATAGGTAGAGTCTCCATTCGTGCCATATGAATTCTGTGGGCATATGATGAAATTTACCTTTTCTTTGAGATGACGTTGCAAAACGCTGTGTTCAAATTTTCCTCCCATTAGACTGAGCAACAGGCTCTGTTTGGTTCTTTATATTAGTTCACATCGTCTTTTTGTATTGAGACAGTCTCTTCTTCCATTTCATAATTTAACAAAATATAATTGGCCTGTGAAAGTATGATAGAGTTAGTGCTTGTTTAGATATTGCTACTTTTTTAATTAACTTATTATTTGGATGTAATTTTATTTTTACTGAAAAGTTGCCACCATAGAGGATCTGGGGAGATGTAGCTCACAGGTAAAGTGATTGCCTTGCAACCACCTGGATCTAGATTAGATCTCCACAACTAGATAAAATGGTACATCCTTGTAATTCCAGCACTAGGGAGCCAACCTAGCCTACTTAGTAAGTTTCAGACCAGTGAGAGAGGCTGTTTCCCATAGAGAGACAATCTCCAAATACAGAGACAGAAAAAGTGGCAATGAGAAGTTGGCAGGACATGTGGTAGTCAGATGCTGAGGTTAGCTTCTAAACACCACATATGTGCTCATACATAGCAACACACACACACGCGTGACTCTCCTACACATGTGTCAAGCTCAACTATTGATAACATTACCTCCTTGTTTTATAGTTTCCTGTTTATCTAGCAACTGGTGAATTGATCAAGATAAACCGTTTTCCCCCTTGATCTGTAAATTGTCCATTTCGTATGTATGTCAAGGTGTGCAGTCTCCCAGGTGCTATTAGTATAAAGCAGGTAGTAGAAGCTTAAAGAATGGAGATGTCCCTGGAAACATCACCGCCAGGCACATTGGCTACCCTGGGGCTACTGTTGTCTGGACTTGGAGATATGTTCTGTCCTTGTTAGTTAGGTAAGATTCCCAGAGGCTTTCTCTGAGGTACCTGCTGTTCTTTAGTGAGTCATTACTTTGTGTTCACTTTCCCTGGAGGACTCCTTATCAATTTCCATTCCTTCCTCAGATCACATCGTCAGTTCCTGAAAACAATTACTAATGCCTCAAAAGCCAGATAAGTATCCAGTTTGGGGACATTCTCTGGACATACACCCCACATCATGCACACATATTTATTATACCCAGGCATATTTTTGCATTTGTATGTGTGTACAGAGACAACAACAGCAGAGTAGAAGCTGCAGCTTTCATCTTTCCTCATGAAGTGTTCCCCAAGTATATGTGTGAAGAGAGATGGGAGCTACATTAGAGCAGGATGATGTAATCAAAAGGAGAGAGGGAGCAGAGCTAGACTTTACAGTGTGAGATTTGAACTGCGGTGTTTGTTCTGCTCTCATGGGTTACATAAGTATGTGTAGTTGTAATGTATGCGAAATGTGGTGGATGCATGCCTTCTGTCAACTGAGAGAATCTGGGAAGGATGTCCCTTCAGATCCTAGCTTCCTCATCCCATTCTTCTCCAATAGAAACAAGGATGCTTTGAAGAAATGTCTGCTTCAAATGAAAATATAAGAAATCATAAGAAATTGTTTGTGCCAGAAAGCAAAGTGAATTTCAAGCAATGAGGATTCAACATATGAACAAGAGGAAGACATTTTCTAAGTGTAGCTTAATTCATGTGAATAATTAATTATTCTTGGTTTCTATCCATGTAGTAGTTGCTTCTCATACTTAAATGAAATTCTACTGTATGTGCACGAATTTTTTTTCATTCTTTATTTCTCCATCAATAGACAGGTTGTTTCAGTAGCCCAGCATTATTAGATTGCCATCATAGACATGAGAAGGTAGTTGTCTCTTTGATATATTAATTTCATTTCCTGCTAGTATATACCTAGAGAGAGGATTCTGGGTTATATGTTAATTCTATTTTGAAGATATTTTTATAAACTTTTATTTACCACTCTCATAATGGTTGCAGCAATCCACATTTCCATAGAGGTTTTATTTTTTTAAGTCATCAATGAATGCTAACACTTTATCTTTTTGAGATAGAGAAAATAGGAAGCAGAAGCATAGGTATAAGGCTATTAAGTATCTCATGGATACCATAAATAAGTCTTGGAGTCAAATGTAAACTGATTTTAGTTGATAATAAAATGTTGCAGAACTCTTGCTAAATGAATCAATTTCTAGGTCTCCCTGCTTCTGGCAGACTTGTGGGGGCTGGTAAGAGATAATGGGTAAACTGATTTCATTATTGTACCCATTTTGATATATGTCTCATGGTATCCCATTCTATATATTAAATATGCATGGTGGTTTTAAATGACATTTTATAATATACACACAGCCTGATGAAGAGGAAATAATTTGGGACAAACTGAGTGAGATTAACTGAATATGATAAAAGGTGACAATCACAAATTGGGTTCATTTAATAAAATGAGAAAAAATAAATTGCAATATATAGAATACTTAAATCTCATTCAGACCCATTTGTCACTGGGGACATTATTGGGACGACTGGTGACACATGTTTGGTGCATGCTGACTATGCAATGCCTCTGTAGCAGAGTTGATTTCTTAGTTGTCAGTATTGTGTTATGATTATGGAGGAAACTGTCATTTTCTGAAAGAAATACAGCCAATATTTATATGTGGGAAATACTTCTCTGTGGGAAGTTAGCAGAACATCAAATCAGTAATTTACCCCCAAAGAGTTCAGGCAATGTATTCCTCATACTCTAGGAGCAACTGTTCTGGGTAAGTTTGGGGTTGTTTTTAAAGCAAGACTAGGGAAGAAGAGAAGAAGGAAGACAATGCTAAATGTAGCATGAGGAACACATGCAAGCATCCTTTCTAGGTGAAAAGTTCTGGTTCCAGAGCCTGCTGCTGTGCTTTATAAAAGCAATAGAAGTAACACAGCTATTTGCCATGCTGTGTTCAAAGGTGAGACTGATTGTTGTCTGTGCATTATATTTAGTCTAGAAATATGCAATTAATTTAAATCCAATGCAATTGACTAGAAACAACTTTGGAGTTTGTGTCTTAATATAATTACTCTTGTTTAAAAACAGAAAAAAAAAAAAAACCATGGCACGTCACACTCTCTCCTTAGAGGCAATTTGGTTACCTTTAATTTGTTGACTATTAATTACGAGCACAGCTTTGCCTCTGCTCAGTTTGGCATAAAGACTAAAATGAATCATGACAAACGCCCCAGGTAGTGTTCTCAAATGATGGCTTAGCCTAGATCTCAGCCATTTCTGTGGGTGACTCCTTGTCAGACACCTGAGATCTGAAGAGCATCCAAAAAATTAAAAAGGGTACAGAAATTGGAATAAGAAAGTTTATTATATAAATTGTAGCTTGGTGCTCCTTTCAGAGTAAAATGTCATTTTCTTTCTTTCTTTTTTTTTTTTTTAATTTAAAGAGTGAACGTGAGGAAAGAGGGTCTTTGAGGTTCAGTCTGACCTCTAACTGCCTATGCTCCTGCGGATGGCCTTGAACTGCTGATCATCTTATCTCTACTTCCTAAGCATTCAGTTGGTTGCTTTGTGCCACCATGCCCAGTTTATGTAATGCTAGAGGTCAAAGCTATGGGTTTGAACATGCTCTGTAAGAACTATCCCAGCTGACCTACATCTTGAGCCTATCAAAGTGAAGAATTTTATTCTGTGATATGCCCTTATATTGGAAACAATCAAACTGAATAACTTGTTGCCTAGCGTCTCTTCACTTATGGACTTTACACTGAGCAGTAATGGGCTGTGGCTTGCTCAAACAAACCAAAAACAATGAAGGAATAAAGGAAGGAGAGAAATATGAAAGAATAAAAAATGTAAGACTGAAAAGAAATACATTTCTCAGAGTTTTTAAAGCTGTATAACAAAGATCAAGATGCCAGCAGAGTCAGTTTCTACTGGTGACAGCCATAGAAACTGTCTTTCTGTATCCTTACATGTACATCTTTACATAAAGGTACAAATCCCATTGGAGCTAGTGAAAACCTATAGGCTGCCTACCTGTTTCAGCACCACTTCTCAATACTGCTATCTTCTTTCTTAGGTTTTAACATGTGAGCAGAAAGGTGAGAGTCAAGCATTCAGACCATGGCATACATTACCCATCTAAAGAACCTTTCTACTGACATTTCAGCTGACTAGTCACACGTACTATATAAAACTAAGAGGATGTTTCTGGAAGGATGTTAAGAATTATATATGTTTCTTTCAGTTTTAGTTTTAGATTGTCAGAATTAAAGACTCTTTTAATATTTCTGTTTAATACCTAGGGGCTATCCTCACTGGATATTAGCATCAAAATGCCTCTTTACCCCCTTTAGACTTGTCTCAACTGTAAAAATTTGATGAAAATGACTGAGAGCAACCTGACAATTTTATTCAGTGGAAGACACACTTTTGATTACTAAAATCTTAAAACCATATCCACTGAAGCTTCATTTGTAGAAAATAAGTCAAATGGTGGATTCCATGATACTATTTCTAAGATTACCTATTGCATCCTACCAATGTCTTATCCTAAACTCAAAGTTAGCATTTTGTAGCAGCGCCTTATCCTGGGGAATGGACGAACCTGAACCTTTAGCTCATCTGTATCTAGAATCTACCATACCAGTAGTACATATGTAGCAGGAACTGTACCTGAAGATGGATGTACCAAGTATGTATTTGCAAAATGCTTTCAAAAAATAAATGCATTAAATGTGCTAAGTGTAATTATAAAATGATAACAGAATCATTTAGACTAGTTACTTCAAAGCTCTTTATTAAAGATGATTGGGTATTATGTTCATTAATTCATTAAACTCCATTTCAAATGCTAGATAAATAAAATGCATTATTAATATGTCATAAGCTAAGTGGAATAATGTTACACAGGCCTATTATTTTTAAACTGCCTTGCAAATATTAACTAATTCATGTACAGTGTTCTTTTGAGAATAGCTTACATGATTTAATAATAATTGGAGTAGTAATTTTGTTATAGTTTCTTTCTACAAAATATGAACACTTCAAATTTACATTAGTTTTACCATTAGGTTATATATATATATATGTTTAAATAAAAATATAGATTCATATAAGTATATACATAAAAATGTCTGCTAATCATTAAACTACTGAGAAAAATCTATATATTATGAAATTTTACAGTTGGTTCTTCTGGACTTGTACTTGAGCACTTAGGTATCTGTGTATATATGAGTATATATGTGTAGAGGTTTTAAAATTCATAATACTAATAAATCAGCTTGAAAAATTCCTAGCAAAGTCATAAGCCAGATGTTGGACAGTAAGAGTCTTTATAATAATAACAACTTTAATAGATGAAAATACATCAAATATTTTTAAAGTATGAATACATAGTAATGCAAAGAAAAAGAAACCTTACTATTTTCTTTTGTAATATGCTTGTGAATTAACTTATTTTTTAAAAATTCATTTAAGAGATGGCCAGATGAAGCAAGCATTTATCTCACAGCTTATCTCATCTACCAAGTTAAAGATGCAACAGTATCTTAGAGAAATACCTGAATCACAAGCAAGAGAGGAGCGATTTAATCTAGAGTGCTAACAGATTCCAAAATGCCAAAAAAAATTAAGTCAAAAGTATTGACTATTAACAAATATTTGCATCAAAAAAGGACAGTAAAACCAACTGTAGTTGAATCTCTGTTGGTATATGAAAGCATACTTCTCATGATTGATGGAGAAGCCATGACAATTTCTCTACCCAAACTTCTAGAGCCAACTACTACTGTTTCCTGGAAACTATAGACTGTGGAGAGATATAAGAGATGGAATCATAGGTACAACTACAGGAAAGAAGAGTGCAAGGAATACTACAGAGAAGGAAAACACATTTTCTAAGAACTGTATCGGGGACAAGGAGGGAAAACATAAAAGCTATAGAATAACAGAAACTTAGAGTGACCTATCAGCCAGCTGCAGTGTGTAGACTTTATGAAATCCAAGTTTAAAAACATGGTAAAGTTAATGTTTAAGAAAAAATAAAATAGACACTGAATATTTCATCAGATTAAAAATACTGTTAATTTTAGATAATCAAGTTGTCTGTGCTTGTGTGTGTGACATCACACATATTTAAAAAATATTTTTTTGGGTACAACAAGATTCTGAAGACTGTGTATGGAAGACTTGACGGGAAGGAGATGAGAGCCAATCATTTCTGAACTCTGTCTCCCTTTATATGTTAGCCATGCATATGATAAAAAGTTGAAATGTGTATGAGTACCCTAAATCGAGTTTCTTACAACAAAATTATCTTTGAAGTATCTTAGGACATAAAGGGCAAGTTGTTGCTATTTTTTTAATTAATTGAGTCACATGGTCTGAAGCCTATGAATCATCAACCTAGAAAGGATTAGACTTTTTAAAGAAATCTTTTATTTCAATTTTATTGTGTTTTTTTCTTAAAAGTCAGCAGTTTTCCAAACATGGACTCTTCAATAATTTATCCTTTTCTATTATTGTGAAATCATCCAGTTAGTAAATTCATGTTCAAAAGGGCATTCTACAGTTCTCCAGCATGGCTCTGGCCTAGTCCAAATGCAAATCATTGGTTATTGGTTCATTGTTGTCTTACAGTTTTACTTCTATGAACAGACACCATTTTGGGGGTGGGGGCTGGCTTACAGTTCAGAGATTCAGTCCATTCTCATCAAGGTGGGAGCATAGCAGCTTCCAAGCATATTCTTTCTCTCTCTCTCTCTCTCTCTCTCTCTCTCTCTCTCTCTCTCTCTCTCTCTCTCACACACACACACACACACACACACACACACACACACATTCCCAAATGTCTACTCATTAACTTATTAATTTTAAACTACTTTAAAAAGCATTGAGATATCAGACTGGAACACCTGTACATATGCCCTGTTGTCCTGTATCAGCTGTGATACTGCCTCTATCTCTTGTCAGTCTACACAGCAATAAATCTTCTAGTCACCTATATTGTTTCACTGTCAACATTTGGGGAGCAAATACAAAATCATTCTTCAGAGGTGAGGATAAGGACATATCATGTCCCTTACACAAACATCATGCCCTCTTGTTTACAGCCGTTCTCCCTTTTCAGAGATACCCGACTGTCAATCCCTTATGATTTCCATGATGCAAACATGGACTACTGTGTGCTTTCTATTTTTATTTTTTTATTGTTTTTTACTTTCTTCTCTCTATATAAGGGTTTTATATTTTTAAGAATTTTACTTACTATCAAGTATGACAACTCCCAAACCATTGATAAAGTTGTTCATTTTCTTTCACTCTTAAAGAATGATACTTCCCTCACCAATTTACTTTTGCTTTAGATGTAGTCTTAGCTGGTGGAGATATTGCCAGAATAGAAAGAAAGAAAGAAAGAAAGAAAGAAAGAAAGAAAGAAAGAAAGAAAGAAAGAAAGAAAGAAGAAAGAAAGCTAAGAGCACAACTCTGAACTTATCAAAGATTTCATTTAATTTTCTAATGAAGAAACTAGCAAGAACTTACAATCAGTTTGAAGAACATTACAATGAACAAGGGATTTCCTTAGGAATGTTATTGTAAAAGTGTAAACACAGTCAAAACTGTATTGTCCACATTTGGAGAGGAAGATCAATTGAACCTCTGCCAGCTAGGACAAAATGTGCAGCCTCTGAATGGAATTGTTTTACATTGCCATTCGCTATTTGCAATGCATCGAGGTGTAAAGTAATTCCCACAGGTTCAGCTATCAGAGACTGTGCTCCAATAAAACATTTGTGTACTGAGTCATTTACCCCCTTCAGCCCAAGCAGGAATAAAAAAACATGATTAAATGGGCCACCAATGTTAAACAAACCTTACTGTTTCCATTTTCTCAGTGAACTCTGTTAGATGTTAAATCTGGATGCTTGTTCTTAGTACAAAATAATTTGCCTTCAATTTTAGGAGAACTTCTAGATTTTAAGACAGAAGTTTCCTGAGATTGCCATTTCAGTGCTAAGAACCTTCTTTTATTTTTCTTCTTCCTTGTTAGTATTTTATATATGTATCTATATTATGAATTTATGTTTCTGATACAGGGGCTTCTATATCTGAGGCTGTCATATAACTCACCATGTAGTCTAACATTGGCACTGGGACTCCTGATCCTCATAGTTCACCCTCCCAAGTGCTGGAATTACAAGACTGTGCCATTACATCTAGCTCTTTTTCAGTGTTTTAGTAAGTCTGAGTCAAAAAGGCCAAGACAGCATCCAGGAAGCACTTCCAGATTGTCTACATCCTTAAGTATTATAAAAATGCAGATTAAAATAATTTTAAGATTTCATCTTAACCCAGTTGAAATGTCTAATATTCAAAATACAAGTGACAGCAAGTGCAGACATGGACATGGGGAAATAGGAAGCCTTAAACACTGGGGGACACTGTCAGTGTGAGTGTAAAACTAGAACAGCCAGTCTGGAAATTAGTCTGAATGTTTCTCAAAAAAAAAAAAAAAAAGGAAAAATAAGATACTGTAGGATATAGAGAGGTCACTCCTGGGAATATACGGAAAGGACTCTATATCATTATATAGAGATACCTTCACATCCATGTTCATTGTTACTTTATTCACAATTGCTAAGAAATGGACTCAGCCTACGTATCCATTAACTGATGTACACAAAAATAAAATGTGGTATTTATACACAACAGAATTCTACCCAACTGTAAAGAAAATATGAAATTAGTACATAAATTAATATGGCTATAAACAGGTATTTTAAAAGGCTCAATGGAGACCTATCATCTTATAATACAATTAAAAAATATAAAAGATTAAAGGGAGACACTCTACATGGCTAGATAACACAATCTTAGAAGCAGTGGGTCATTAAACAAAATTCCTAGTGCTACATGTGGAGAACCTCAACAGAAAGTTGTTGGTGAGGGAACTCCCAGAAGCCACCTAAACCATAAAGGGTCTTGGCAGTTTTCTTGGTTGCTCTCCAGAGCTATATAATAAAAGCTTGTTGCTGAAGACTATACATAACTTAGCAGTAAGAAATAAGAAAAAATAAGCTGGAATTAAGCTGGCAACTTTCTTCTGGGCATGTAGCTATCAGGGTGCTAGAAAGATTTAGAACAAAAAAGGGCATCAGAAATATTGCCTATCTGTGAACCCTATAAACAATATAACCAACCTGTGAAGGAAATGTGCCTACTCGTGAGATGGTATCATGATCGTTATGGGTGTGAACATCCATACTTTTACTGGCATTAAATTTTTTTTCACCACAGTGTATCCATACCTGGAACAGTAAAACTAGTCAAGAATCCCTGCCAAGGATGGCATGACCCCAATGCGGGGAGGATTTGCTACCTTTGTTTAGTTAAATTGACATAGCATCACACTGTCTTCTAAACATCCATATTTATACCCATAGACACACCTACATTTAGCCTTAATCAGAGAAGGCTCACTTTGCAGTAAACAATGGAGAACACAGATACCTAATAGCTGCCCAAGTTGTGGAGAATGGGTGAAAGCTGAGTGTATAGCCTTAAACAAAACATTTGTACTACCTTTTTTACGTTTTGGAAGAAATTGTGAAACACTGAGGTTGGGAGAACTTAACTGCCAGAAGACAACAACAGAGGCCATGAAATTCTGTGCTCTAGTCAGGATTCAACTCTTGCAATTGCAAACTGATAGAAGCTATGGTTACTTGTGCTGACCTTTCACAAGATTGGTCCTGTCCACAGTCTGACATAGATGGCAAAAGATTCATAATACTCTCTCAATACTGAACTACTGGCTAAATGTTAGATTCTGGGAGAAGAAGTGTCATTATCTTATGATATGTACCCACTGCTCAGCTCACCAGTCTTCATTGTATAATTCTGTTGGGTCTGATACCAGGTACTAAGGAAAATGTTTTACCTTTGCAATATTCTCAACCTTTACATAATTACTAAAATTTTATTCAAACTATATTATCCCCTGGGAATATTTCCTCTTGCAGCATCTTCTGTTAGGTGGGAGATCTCCTGATTAAAAACAAGATCAGTTCATCATAGAATTTTTTATTGTAGGTATGTCCATATGAAGGCCACTGTCATGAGTAGTCAGACTTATTAGTCTTAGAAGGCCATTGGCTGACTGGTCTTATGATGTGTTATCTGTTTCTGTAGCTTAGTCTACCCTGGTACCTCTATCATGCTGTCCCATAAACTCCTTCCATCTCAGCAATGACCATTATCTACTGCTGTTACATATGCAAATTTTCTCTGATTTCTAGTGAACATTGCACACACACACACACACACACACACACAGAAAGACAGAGAGACAGAGAGACAAAGACAGAGACAAAGAGAGACAGAGAGGTTTTTTTACATGATTTGTCATATCTTCTGCATATACTGTGGTAGATTTTAATATTTTATAAAAAAATAAAACATCTTTTCTATTAATACCTGCTTTGAATTCTTTAATCGTTTTCCAAAGCTCTTTCTTCTGCATTTCTCCCATTCTCATAAGAACTCCTTCCTTAAATTTTAGAACATGCATATACAAACCAACATGATCCATCAAAATATAGTTTCAAAATATTCAAATGGCTGGTATGATAGTTCAATGGCTAAGAGCACTTGTTGCTCTTCCAGAAGCCCCCAATTTGATTCTCAGCACCCACATGGCAGCTCACAACCATTAGGATCTGAAAGTTCTAAAAGTTCAGGCCTTCTTTTGACATCTGTGGACACTGAATGTACACTGAGCAGATGTGTATACTAAGCCACGTATGTATACCCATATCATTAAATTGGAAAACATTTCTTAAAAAATAAAAATAAATGAATGAGTGGCAGAAATCAAGGCTTAAGGTCAACAATTTGGCTGCAATAGGAAAAGGAAATATTAAAGCTCTGTCTGTTTGATAGTTCTCAGACAGTTTTCATTTCCTCAAATACAAAAGGATAGAAGATTTCTCAAGGTTGATGATATTCCAAGTTCTAGGAATGTAGGACCAAGTACAGTTCAAGATCACCATTTGTCAATGGTATTTTACCTTCATTTTCTTTTTATAAGTGCATTACAGCATATCTTTCAACCAGCCAAGCAAATAACAAATGTGATTTAACTTCCTATTAGAATGAGTCAGAGTATCAAATGTAGGACATCTGAATAAGGCAGAAAAGACTGATTTTACACAGTAGTAAGTAGGAAAATAGTGGAGAGTGTCTGGTTCAAATAGAGCTTAAATTGGTTAGAGCAAAACCAAAAAAATTCTCAATGCTGGGAGGACTGGACAGTAAGGCATAGAAGGATGTTGAGTGTGTATGGTGGTTGGTTTTGATACTAATAATCTTCTGGTCATACAACCAGGTTTTCTGGATACTGTAATCATCGCTTATTTCTGAGCAATAAATATTTTCACCTCTACCTCAAGAATACAAATTCAAAGTGTCTAGAAGTTAGGTTCTTATCTTCCTATTAGGACTGAAAGAGATACAGATCTCCCCTTCCTGCAATCAACACATATACATTTTTTCAGATTTATTTATTTATTTTATGTATATGAGTACACTGTAGTAGCTTTCTTAAGACACACCAGAAGAGGGTATTGGATTCCATTAAAGATAGTTGTGAGCCACTATGTGGTTGCTAGAAAATGAACTCAGGACCTCTGGAAGAGCAGTCAGAGTTCTTAACCACTGGGCCATCTCTCCATCCCAAGTACACGTCTTTAAAAAGATTTAAATGAAAGGAAAATGATCTGTAAATGCAGCTGTAAGCTGTTAGAAGCCATAGAAAAGTTTGGTTTAAGCTTGGTAAGTCTTGAGTTGGAAGGACTGATTATTGTTGAGAGTATTTTTATAGTGCCTGAAAGAAACACTTTCTTAAAACCACCCACATGTGGCCTACTTGTTGTCATGGACATTTTCAGTGAAATATCTCTGCAGTAGCTTACACCCATTTAAGCTTCTCAAGAATTGAACTTAACTAAATTGTCATGAAATTTTGTTTTGTTTATCAGGTCAAATGGTCAATGGGACTAGCTGACACCTTAAGACTACCTTGTACAAAGGATACCAGCTCCAAAACTGCATGACCTTGTTCTCAAAACTTGTGTGTGTGTTTTATGTATGTGTTTTATGACAGTGCTGCTTTATAAGTCCTGTAGTATGTTTCTCACTGATTGTCTTTTGTAATTGCCAAAAGAACGTATATTTACAAGTTTGACTTGCCTGCCATTCATTAGCTAGAAGATAACCAGCTTCCAGCTTCCCTCACATAGCTATTTTCACTTTAAGAATATATTCTATGCTTAAATATGCTGGCTTTTTAATTTATTGTATATATAGTATATTCTAAGGAAGTGTTTTTTTTTCAAGGACCACAAAACAAACAAACACCAAGTACCAAAGGTTGCTTGTCTGTCCTCTACTAGATTGCCATGAACTCAGGTCTTGTAAAAGTAGTCACAAGAGTGACACTTACACCTTGCTGATAAAGTGATTCACACATTCTGTGAGCCGTTAGATGCAATTTCAAACTCAAGTATTGGTTTACATTTTTTTCCCAAAGGAATACTGTAGCAGCCAAAATTTTCATCTGGAAAGCAAGGTATATAGGATACCAAGGCAAATGGGCTACATTATTTGTGCCATTTAGAGGGTTGTGAAATGCAACTACATATACCATTTTTCCCCCAGAGCTTTCACAGGATGTGATTTTAGATGACAGTACATCATGATGGCAGCTTGGATACAATCTCCTTCTCTCTTAAGGGAAGGTTTGAGGAGGTCTATTGAGTGAGAGGATTTAGAAAGCATTTTATTATTCTCAAGCATTTTATCTCTCACTGCAGGCTTTTTGGAAGTAGTTAAGTCTGCATGCAAACCATTTTAAAATGAAGAGAATTGAGCTGGCTAGCTAGGAATATAGCTTAGTGTCTGTCTCCCAAGAAAACAATCAGGACTATAGTGCTGGCTGAACCTGGGTGAGAAGAACTTGGCAAATGCTGTCCTTCTCACCCAGAGCACACAAATTTTAACGTTTGAAAAGAAAATCAAAACATGTGAGTTAATAGCTTTGTATATATAGACATCTTGATTTTGTTTTACATGTATGCACAACACAAAAGTAAATGAATGAATTTTTAAAACATGCCCCTGTTTCTTTCTTTCTTTCTTTCTTTCTTTCTTTCTTTCTTTCTTTCTTTCTTTCTTTTGTTCTTTCTTTCTTTCTTTCTTTCATCCATTTATCTATTCATTCATTCAGTATTGGTTAGTGTGTTGGATTGTACAGATTTTGTTGATGTAAAAGGAAATAAAGTTTCTTTGCCAAGGCCTGTGAAATCTAGCAAGGGAACAGCCAGGAAATATTTATGCCACACTGTAACAAAAGTATTTATGTTAAAAATAAACATAACAGTAATTATTTCTGTGTATAAAAAATTACAGTTGCTGACTCCTCTGGTAGCATAGAAGGTTACTGGTAAAAAGCCCAGTTATTAAAATATTCCACTAATAGTATATTACAGGACACATAATATCATATTTAAAAAGAATAAACAGTTACATGCTGATTGTGAAATCCAGCCATTGACTAAGTATGTAATATGGAATTTATTTTGGTAACAAATGCTTAATTAATTTAACTATTTAAGAATCACTTTAAATAATAAATATTTACTCTTAAAATTGAAATTATATACAGCCTCTTCTTCTTAGATGACAGAATCTATTTGAAGTGGACCAAAGGCTTACTTACTAAAGATAACATGAAACTATGCCATCATTTCTATTTTTCATTCTAAAAAAGGATTTTTTAAAAGAAGAACATTTCATAAAATTACAGAATTAGTTTACATAATTTTAAGGAAATATTCTCCAATCAAAAAGAGGATTAAAGGAAAAAATTAGGGTGAATACATAAGTGCAAAAGAGGTGAAGGAGTGGTTTTCTTCATTCAGGAAAAGCCTATTGAAATAAGACATTAGAAGTAGAAGAAAGAAACAAAGGACTTTGAAAACTACACAGTAAGGCAGCACCCCTATTTTCAAAAATAGAGATAGGATTGATCAAACTCTATTTTATGGAGTCCCCTCCATAAAATGGGCACAAGACATGGGCTAAGTTGTGAGGCTGTGAAGGTACAAACACATTGAGCTGCCCATGTCAAAGAAACAAGACTTTTACAGAAATTTTAGTAAACTCCACAAAACAAGCAAAGAAAAACAAAGCTCCCTGAACCAGCACCTTTGCTTTGGACACTTTCTGTGCTGTATAAATTCAGATGTGTTCACAGAAATACTATTGGTTATAATTATGTTTGCCATAGCAAAAAAAATCATAGACACTATCTAAAATCAATGGGTGTTATGTAAGTATTCAAAAGTATGTCAAAGCATGCATGCTCATATAAAATTGTGAAGATACCTAGACACAGAATGAAACACACATGTAAAATGCCAGGATACATTTATAAAATTTTCTCATCCCTCAGGAAAACTTGCAGACTCTGAATGGTTATAATTCCAAAGTGGATGTTTGATTTATAATCCCACATAAAGGGCAATATAGATTACAACCTAATATAAAAGAGTCTTTTTGGTCTTGATTTATTTTGATCTGTGGCACCACAAAATAAATAATAAGAAAAAATCAAAAAAGGGCAAACAATTTCCAGTTGTTTATGAAAGATACTCATGAAAATTTAAAAACCATTATGTTCAGAGAATGTCAAATGCAGTAATCAGAGGGTGAATAAACTTTGTATATGTTGATATATTACTCCTTAGCTGAAAAGGTGAGTTGATTTTTTAAAAATTGGACCAGTTAGATACATTCATTATCAAATGATAATAAAACTTACAAAGAACTTGTAAAAATTCTTATATTATATATACCAGTTGAGAGCTCACTAAAAATACAAAGTCACAAAGTGAACTTTACTGTGGTTGCATCACCCAAAATACTGAACTACTACTACTACTACTAATGAGATGTTGTGTCTCCTTAAGTTTTTTTGAACACCCTGAAAATATAACTTATAACCAAACAGTATGATTATTTTATATTGTTTTCCATATCTAGCTTTTCCTAAAAACAATGCTATCATCTTCCCAAATCTTTATGTCTCCCACACTTGTAATGAAGTCTCCTACCCTGATTAACCTTCTCATCCATCCGCATCTGTAGATCCTTTGCCCATCATGGATTATCTGCTCCGTTGCATCTTAGTCTATTAGTATGTATCTTGCAAGAACACTGACGTAAATTAGCAATAAGGACAATCCTCTGTCAGCAATAAGGAAGAAAGAAAAGATGAAAATCATCTAGACTTCCCCTCTTTCGTGTAATGGATCTAATATGTGTTTTGTAACAGTATTCTTTTCTCAATATTTTTCTCATCACAACAGCCTCCAAGCTCTGGTTTTGACACTGCTTTGGCTCACTCATTTATCTTAGTCCTACTGCATCACTTCATTCATATCTTTATTCAGAATCCACCTTCTCAATAAGACCTCCCCTGACAAGTGAAGAAAATACTAATAAGCACATATATGCACTCAAGCTATGAAATATCCAGAGAAAGAACTGTTCAAAAGTACTGGATAGTACTGTACCCACTATCCACACCACCAGGGCTTGTACCCATGAAGGATTCATAGATTATGGGACACTGAAGGAAATGCATAAAAGCCTTATCATGTTTAGTCCAAGACTTAACAGTGCTCCGATTCTACACCCCCAAGAAAAATCTTATAAGAAAGACTCAAATTATGAAACAAACTTGATATACATACAAAAATATATTTCAAAAGAAAACACAAGAATGCTTATAATAAATGCAAACATGTTCATCTTGAAAGATAATAATTCACAATATTTATGGAAATGTATCCAGTGAAAAATGTCTAGGCATACACAAAAGTTGAAAATAAGCCTGATATAAGGAGATAAATCAATTAATCAAAATATACCTATCTGACAAAGAATGAGGGCCTCACGACAACTATATTTCAATTACAAGCTACATAAAGGTTTTGTCATGTATATGTACAATTCATCATTAGATCTACACAGTGACTAATGTGACACACTCTTATTTTAAAAGGTGATATGAGACACACTATGAATTTGTACAAACAAATGAAGAACATTGGATATGATAATTATAAAAATGAGGACATAGTATTTAAATTGATTAAATGTCTAAGAAATGTATAATGTAGTCAAGTACAGGAGAGGTATAAATGTGATAAGCATCAGAAAGTTCAGTGTGGGGAAAGAAATGAGAGTGTACGGTGTTAATACTGCATTAACAGAGGAAGTATAGCCCTGGACTGTAGATTGCTAAGATAAAAAATATACCATACAGACACTGAAACCACTAACGGGATGACATCATCAAGTGTGATGACTCGGAATCTAGGATATATTAATAGAGTTACTACTAAAAAAAATATGCTTTACACCAAACTTGAAAAAATAAAACTCAGAAAATCACAGAAAAGACAAATAGAAAAATATTATTATAGATTTAAACACAACTTTATGTATATCACATTAATAAATGCAAATAGCTTAATATCCTGAATTAAAAATGAAAAATACAAGATTTGACTTTTGTTGTTGTTTGTTTTAGAAGTTGTAGTTTAATTACAACATTTTTCCCTTCCTTTTTCTTTTTTCAGATCCTCTTACAAGCCCTTCCTGAATTTGTTGCAAATGCATGGCCTCTTTTTTCATTAATTGTAATTGAACACATATATGTATTTACATATACATATATGCCTAAATATATCCTCTTCAGTCCAAATAGTGTCACTTTATATTTTCAGAGATGGCTGTTTGGCATTGGGCAACAAATGGGTTTGCTCCTCCTTGAGGAAGATCATCTCTCCTGCTCCCAGTTTTACTCAGTTGGCTGTAGTTCCATGTGTAGTGTGAAGGTCTAATGGGATTCTCTCATTCCAGTTTTGCTCATCTGTTGGTGTCAGCTTCGTTTAGTTCATGTGAAGGAAGTAACGTTGGTGAGACTTTGTTACTAATATTACTTGGAGACATTATGAACCATATTGGATTTTGTTTAAAAAGTGAAATGAATACTGCAGAGACATAAGACTGTTTTGAAGATTATTTTATTTTGTGTATATGAGTAACTTACATGCATGTATGTCTGTGTACCATTTTCTTGTGGCTGTACAGTAAAAAGGGATGGTGCTGGATCCCCTAGAGGGAGAATTACAGATGGTTGTTTAGCCACCTTGTGGGTACTGGAAACTGGGCCCAAGTGCTCGGTAAGAGCAGCCAGAGCTCTTAGTCTCTAGTCCATATCTCTAGCAATACAGAATTTTACCTTTAAAGACAGGAATATGGTAAAAGTAAAAATATAGATATTAATAGTTGTTAAAGAAAACAAGCCTTGGGTATATAATAACTTGATGAAATAAGTTTAAATGAAAGAATATTGCTAAGGATAAAAGTCCTCTGAGTACTAATAAAGTAGACAACATGTTAAGAGGGTATTAACTACTAATAAGTAATCTCATAAAATATTCAGAGTAAATGAATCAAATCATATAAATGCAGGAAGAAATAGCCACAATCTGCTATAGATGTAAGTGGTATGATCTTAACCTGAAGGGCAATCATTGGACAAAGAAGATAATCTTTGATCAACACTCTCAGTCAACTTGAGATAATTACTTTTAGTACATTTCTGTCAACACCAGCAAAATGGACATTTCTTTTAAGAACATACAAAATATGTTACAAACAGGGGTTTTTATCTGGGGCTTTAAAACAAACTTTAGTATATTTAAAAATCATTTATAATATGCACAATGTGCAACAAAACACAATAGAATTAAATTATGAGTCCATAAGTGATCTTTGGAAAAACTCCCACGTATTTGGGAACTAGCACACCTTGACATAATGCCTAAGTCACAAAAGAATATTTTAAAACATTTTTTTGTGTGTGTTTAGGTAGAATAAAAACAAAGGACATGAATTTAAAACCTCGCATGCTTATTTTTAAAATATTAACCCAGAGATCTAGGATAGAACCAAACATACCTGAAAGGGGAAAAGGGCCAATAAAATGATTTCTAATGATATTCTGCTCTATTCATAGATTGATGCCTAGCCCAATTATCATCAGAGGTGTGCCAACCAACAACTGATGGGAGCAGATGCAGAGACCCACAGGCCAACATTAAGTGTAGTTTCGGGGACCCCACATAAGAGGGAAAGAAAGGACTATAGAAGCCAGAGGAGTCAACAACAAACCTGGCACAGAATCAACTAAGCAGGACTCACAGAGACTCGCAAAAACTGTAGTCAATCAAGGAGCCTGTATGGATCAGTGCTAGATCCTCTGCATATATGTTTTGGTTGTATAGCTTGGTGTTATTGTGCAACTCCTAACAGTGGGAGTTGGGGGTTTTCTGCTTGTCCTTTGGACTCTTTACCTCTTACTGAGTTTCTTCATATAGCCTTGATAGAAGGATTTTTGCCTAGTCTTATTGTAACTTTTAAGTCCCATTTGTTTGCTATCTCCACAAGGCCTTCTCTTTTCTGAAGGGAAACAAATGAAGATGAATAGATCTGCACTGGGCGGGGGTGGTTAGGGAGGGAACTGGGGGGCAGTAGAGGGAGAGAAAAGTTATCACCATATAGTATAGAAGGAAATTTTTTTTAAAAGAAAAGAATAGTGTTCTCTGTTGATTAAGCATTCAAATACATGAGTCTATGGGGGCCATTCTTATTTAAAATACTACAATTATTCTGTAAAGAAATTACATTCCTCCACTCAAATATATATATATATATATATATATTCATATATATATATGAAGGAGTGTTTCTCCCACACAAAATGTAAACAAAGCACATACCAACTGAAAACAAATTGTAAAATAGCCAGGATTAACAGGAAAAAGACCAAAGAGACAAAGTATATTTTAGAACATCCAATGACCATTAGATATGACAGGTAAAAATATACCTATACCAGAAGCACTACCATAGCAATAACAATTATGTAAAATACTGTGCTCATGGTTTAGCACTAGAAGATCCCTACTGGAATTTACTTTATAAACTAATTAAAGTGAAACCGAAGTATTTTAAACATCTCTGAGGATATAGAACAAATCTGGTATGCATGCCAGCTAAAATTCTTGGTACCAAGGAATGAGAATAAACTGTCTTAAGTAATGGCACCATGAAATACCTATTATTAACATCAGACTGTTAGACAAGAGAGATGTATTTCCTTCACGTATGAATAAGAAAGGATATTCACTCCTAGCACTTTTATTCAGAATAGTACTTTGGCCTCTAGTTCTAGTAAAAAAGAATGAAAGGCATCAAGCCAGGAAAGGAGAAGAATCTTCATTTACAGACAAGATCATCATCTAAGTGGAAAATTAGGGTGCGATATAAAAATATATAAATCTTCTATTCACAGGGAGCCTAATAAAATTGAAGAAAAAAAGATGAATATTCAAAATTATATGTCACTGAATCAGCAACAATTGCAAATCAAAATGAAACTTATTACCACTTTTAAAAGAATTGAAAATATAAAATATTACTAATACACTTGATAAGAATATACTTAAGACCTGAGCCCTAAGAACAACAAGCATCTGAGAGAAAAAATGAAGATGACTCAAGTAAACAAAAATATATAATGTTTTTATTACTGGAAGAATCAATATTGTTAGTATTTTACCAAAACAATTATAAATGAAAATATGTAAATAAATCACCAAAAATATAAAAATAATGTTTAATAGGCATATAAGTAGCAAATAAATTGATTCTCAGATTAAATATAATGTATGATAAAAATCTTGATTTTTTTAAGTTAAGGTTACAAACTCATTCTAAAAATCACAAGGAAATGCAGAGACCTTTAAATAACCAAATCAGCTTTGAAAAGTAAACTGGATGTAATTACCTGATATCAGGTTTTATTACATAATAACAATTAAAATATCATTCACATATAAACAAGTAGGTAAAGCAATTGCTAGAAAGAGACTACATATACAAACTTGATTTTTGGTTTTTTTTTTTTTTTTGCTTGTTTGTTTATTTTTTTATACATGTGTGTTCTGAGTTTCAAAGCCATGGCTTCATGCTTGCAAGGTAATCATTTTAGCCACGGAACTCTCTCCTCAGTCTAGAAAAGAAATTTTCAGCCAGTGATTTTTCACCTGGGAAATTGTGTCAGCCATGCAATTTTGAAGAGTGAGGCAGAAAAACAGTTCTTAAGAATTTTACATTTTTCATGTTTTTATTCAATCTTTTGGAATTTCAAGCAATATATTTTTATCACATTCTTTTCCCTCCTCTCAATTCCTTTGTCGTCTCTCTACTAATCCAACTCCACATTCCTTCTTTTTTAACAACAAAATGGAGTCTGACCTAAGTTTGTCAACTCCTCCTGGATATGGGACCTCATGACCTGGAGTGTGCTTAATATACCCAGTAACACTCTACTGAAGAAAGGTGATTTATTTCTCCTCTCCTAGATGCCATCAATTGTGAATAGCTTTTTAGTTATGGGTGGGACTTTATGCCCGCTTCCTCTCATCTATGTTTGGATTTTGTTTTGCCTTGAGTGTGTGTAGATCTTGTGCATTCTATAACAGTCTCTGAGGTCAAATGTACGTCTGCCCTCTTTTATCTGAAAAACACTTTTCTTGGTGCTTTCCACTGTCTGTGTCTTTTATACTTTCTGCCCCTTCTTTAGCATTGATCCTGAAGCCTTTTCAGGGGGCATGATATAGCCATCTCTTTTAGGACTAAAGTACCCCACTCTGAATGTTGTCCAGTTGTGGTTGTGTGTGTTAATTACCATTTACTACAAGAAGAAACTTCTCTAATGAGGATTGAGAAATACACTGATCTGTGAGTACAGCAATATGTCATTAAGAGTGGTTTTATTGGTATGTTCAGTTAGTAGAATAATAATGGACTTTTTTTTTCTAGGGCCCTTGACCTATCTAGTCTGGGGATTTTTGGCTTCATTCACAATTGCAGATAAGAGTTTCATCTCATATACCTGGACTTAAATACAATGTAAAAGGCAGCTGTTTAAATCTATGGCATTCAAGCTAATTTTTTTCCACCAGTGGATATGTCTTACAGGGTTGCTATTTTAGGAGGTCAATGGATGGTTTCTCCTTCAATAGCATATATCCCAATGAACACCTGGAGTGAAACTTACAGTTGAGTGCCTCCTGGATTTCTCCATGTTCTCTGAATAAGTATGTGGTATATCTTTAGCAATAGTCTCTGACTCAAGTTGGAGTGGGTAACCAAAATCATATGCAATAGTCTTTAATGTTGGGATGTCTATGGAACCTCTTTGGCCAATAATCAAGAAATATGGAAGTCAATCCAGATACTAGGGCTTTTATTTGGTAATCTAGTTCTGGTTTTAACCTCCTCACCCATAATTTGATAATTGTATTTAAATTGCTTTTTTATATGTCTACACTTTAGGAAGCTTCAAGAGTAGTAGACATTTTATATGACTTTTCACAAGGACTTGATGACTAATTTTTCCTGCCCATATATAATTTTTAATTAAGTTGGAGAATGCTAAATGGGAATGGTGGGCTTTAAGTGTTTGACTATTTGATCACAGTACTTTAGACTTGAAGGCTATAACCAAGACAGCACATGAGCAAATCTTTCATTCACTGGAGCTCACTCTGCAGTATCTGGCATAAAGAAAATATAATAAACTGGCTGACACAAACACTATTGTATTAAGGTCATAAATGAACTTATTCTAACTAACAACAAATATATTGTTTGAACACCATTTTTCTTCTAAGATGTATGCAATTGTTTTCTTTATGTTCTACTTGATAGTCCCAATTGTAGGCTTCCGATTTTCTCTTTTGGGATATAGAGGGGCCAATGTGAGGGCACAGGAGCTAAAACAGTTACCACACAAGTCTGACAAGCCAAGTTTGATTCCTAGAGCCTGCGTGAAAGAGAAAGGAGAAAACTGACTCCACAAGGTCCCCTCTAAACTCCACATGAACAACATGGCATAGTTGTTACCTAACCCCTGCTCATCCTGCAACACCACATAATGAACAGTAAACAAATACATTTAAAATTTAAAACTATTCAAAAACATGATCTCTGCATTCTTGTTCTTCGCATGTGACTTTCTCCTTACAGAGTTTTATAGACTGGCGAATCCTCAAATTTAGCAGGCATAAGAATTGCTTTTGTAAATGACATTTAAGGCTAACTGGCAATGCTTTTTAGCAAGATAATTGCAGTGTTAGAAAAATTTCAGAGATACTTTTGGGTATCAAGATTCTATTCATCATCAAACAGGAAAAGAAAAAAAAAAAGAAATGTTACATGGAAATGTACTGAAATTCCTTCTAAGGCTCTTTCAACATTAAAGAATTAACTTCCAGATCCCAATTATATTCACTGTTTGTTTGAATTCCTTATACTGAGTTCTCACTGCTTGCATGTTAATCTATTTGTACACAATTTCCCTGTTCCCTCTCTGCCTGGTCAGGTCCATTTTATTTTACTTTTTAATAGAATGATCTGTACTTTATTTTTGAGGAAAATTGTCTTTGTTATATTTATTTTTATATTATTTTACTTATTTTATTTCACATAATATATTTAACATTAATATTTACATTATATTTTTATATTTTTAGAAGCCTTTCTCTTCTAGTTGCTATATTTATATTTATTTATAGTAATTTTCCTAGGTTCTTTTAGAGAGGATTATTGGGTTCAATTAAAACATAAATCTACATAGCATAAAGACAAGGACAGGTTTTTTTGTACAATATGTATGGACTTACTAATTCCTCATGCAAATATTTACTAATATACATCCTATATACAGTTCATGTGCTAATATCAAAAAACTCTTATTTGAGTATTTACACATGCTCTCATTGAACAATTATTTGTTTTGTTTTTCTTATATCTCACATACTGTGGCAGAGTTTAAATTTATTATTTCAAAAATTAAACTAAAATCTTTCTTCATATATCTTGTGTTCTACTGAGAGATAAATTCTTGTCTCTGAAGATACATTTTAAAAGACACAACTGAAATACATAGAATGTATATCTTGAATGTGTGTGTGTGTGTATGTGTGTGTGTGCACGCACACACACATGAGTGCTTTATTTTTGGTATAAAAGTTTACACTTATATATAGGGAGATATATGGTTTTAGTTATTTTATTAATTTGCTTAGTAATATACTCTTCCATAAGGGTAAATATGAAAGTCATTCTAACTTTTCTGTTCATTATAGAGTCTGATATAAATGGATGATAAGTGATATGTTGTTATCTACTTATACAGAGAATAGGAGAGGGGGTGCAAAGCTCTCAGAAATTCTTTGAAGTATTTTTTTTAACCTATAGATCTTTCAATAGGCCATATATCTTAAAGTCCAAACACCTCTGATCTATATCACTTGGGAGGGGGAGGGCGGACCAATCTTTACATTCAAGACTTCAGAGGAATACCAGAATCCAAATTGTAGCACAATAATTTTATTTAAATATACCACTGATCATGGGGTTTGAGAGATTGTTCAAAAGGTAAGAGCACTGTTTCTCTTTCAGAAGACTTTTGATGAATTCCCAGCACCTACATAATAACTGAAAACCATCTGTAACTTGGGTCAGAGCAATCTGATTTTCTCTTCTCGCATTGAGAAGCATTGGACTATGGAATACAGATATACATGCAGGCTAAATACCCATACATATAAAATAAAAATAAAGAAAGATTTTTATAAAAGTCACACCGCTCAGCCAGGGTGTTCTTAAATGTGTAAGTCACTACTCAAAGAACTGTAATCACCAATCAAATATGAAAAGAAGAATTATTGCCCATTCGCCTAAGCAGAATCCATTGGTATTTAAATGTTTTGCCATTGAATTAATAATTTTAGATGTATAGATGCCTTATCCATGGTTAAGATTAGAGGTTCTCATGGAATGTTTGGAAAATAACCACTCATTATCACAGTGTCCTTGTATAAACAAGAGCCAGAAAAATTTGGAAGCCAATCATGGTTGACAAATGAACAGCAACCATGTAATTGGTTGCACATGTGTCATGTGTTTCTTATATATTTTGGTTGTGAGCCTAGCCTTTAATGGCTGAGCCATCTCTCCAGCCTGTGTCACGTGTTTCTATGATAATAGCTTTGGGTTCTTTGTTGCCAGAGTTGCTGGTTTTTTTTTCATTTTTTTAACTGTTTGGTAAGTGACTTTGATATATAAATGCAGAGGAAACACAAGAGAAACTCAGGGGTAAGTGTACCCTGCAGGCTGCTGATGGTTTATCAGATATAATCACACCTTGTTTTATAAGACTCATAAAAACAGGAACAGTTCTGTAAAAGACTATATTTATTGTACTGATATATAATATATGATGACTTCATGATTGTATATGAATTAACAGAAGCCATGTAATATCCTAACCCCTAAAATATATTCAGATACAAAATAACTGTTTAGAAATATTAAAAAATTTGTTTCAAAACCACTCAGAAAATTAATTCAATTCTCAGTACCAGAGAAGGAGGGATTCAGCTTTAGCACAAATAACCACATGACATTTTGGAAGAACAAGGAAAGAGCCAGGAAACAAAAATGTGCCAAGTACCAGGATTATAACTACAGTTTAGTATTATTATATGAAAAATCAGGTTAAAAATAAAAATTCTATTAGAAGTTAACAGCAATTAGATATAATCAAAGAGCCATAGATGGAATAGGAACATAAGGTTCCCCCTCTGAATAATAGTAAGATAAATATTGAAAACTGAAAGACGGCATGAAACCTCCATACAACTATAGGGATCACAGTTCATAGACTTTGATCTTTATCTTCCCACATGTGACATACATCTTTAAGGTCACAATAAAGCTTGTAAAACCTAGTCTTTATAAGTGTATTCCATGTGTGAAGAAAGAAAGACAACGTGGTGCTGGGAAGAGCTTCACTAGAAACTCTGTCTTTTGGATTCTATATGCAGTCTGGAAGTGCTAGTTTTTACCATTTCTCATTTAAAGCATCACAGTCTCTTATTATTTGAGTAAAAAATGATATGAAGTAAGTAAAATAATTATCCTACTTAAAGACTGAATTCTAAAAGGACTTAATCTAGATTATTAGGTCAAAGAATAGCAATTACAGAGTCAATACTGACCATCTTCTCATGGGAGTTCTGCTATTATGGGGTCTGAAGGAGTCAGAGCTGAGCCTACCTACCTAAGCAAGGGCTAAGGTTGTTAGTGGTTGGACTGTGTGTGGTAATTTGGCTTGAAATTGTGGTACAATAAGAACAAATTGCCAGCATGTATAAAAATCTTGGAGTTGAAGAGGCTCATGAGGAAAGTAGTGTGAGGAAAATCAGAATGTATCTGGAATTTTTTCCTGAACATGGTGATATTAGCAAAACTGGGCATTGTGCTATGAGGAGAATTCGAAAAAAAAAATCACTGAATCTTTAAGTCATCAATCGCGGTCAATATAGAGTGAGGCAGCTTATTCATTGGCTTCTCTTCTTTGGTGCAACCACAGTGTTTTTTAGGCTTAGAGAGAACTCTTAAAAGGATTACTATTTATCAAGAGCTTGATACATTGTGCAGATATGTTCTCCACAGAAGATTTGAGCATCCCCCTAAGAACTAACAAATAGTAAGAACAATAGAACAGTTCTCTCTGAGGATGCTTGGAATGGAACTATAGTCAAGTCACATATATATGTGTTAGGTTGAGTACCAGGATAAATTTTGCCAGGTAGTAAGCATTGCATGCCTGAATGTGCCAATGATGATGATGATGATGATGATGATGATGATGATGATGATGATAGGAAAGAAGTATTATCTGGGTCAAGAGACATGACTAAGCCAAGCAACTAATATGGCATTGACCTCAAGAGAATGAGTAATTGCACGAGCAGCTTGGATCAACAAGATGGACAGTCTTACATAATGAACCTTGGGATAACTGAGCATATGGAACCTTGGCAACTGCAGACCTCTGGTTTGATAGCTACAAGTGTTCACTCTTCTACTTTCATGCTTACTTGTGTACATGTTCCTAAAGATATCTTCTTTATGATCATGATGTTACAGTGGATGCACTATTGCTGCTTTAATATTTACACTAGAATTTGCTTTAGAAACCACATTCATTTTTAACATTATTGTCTGCACCAACTCTTCAACCCATCTTCCCCCTGTCATTAGTGCTCTAGTGTAATTGATAAGTATTTTCTCTGGGTCAGTGAGATGACTCCAGTACTTTGCTTACTACGAAAAAACTGATTCAAATTCAATACCCAGATCCAATGATGGGAAGAAGGAACTCTAATGTCTCAAATTTCTACTCTGATCTCTATATGCCCATTCTTGTATGTGTTCATGAACACACACACAGACACACACACACACACACACACACACACACACACACACACAGAGAGAGACAGAGACAGAGACAGAGACAGAGAGACAGAGAGAGACACACACAGAGAGAGTAATAATAAGCATATACCCTAACAATAAGTCCAGTAGGTTGTGAAATGTTTGAGGCTCCCACTCCAGAGATTGTTTGTATAATCACTAGTGGATTAGAAACAATTTGCTAATGAAGACTTTCTTTTAATTATTGAGGAAAAGGCATTCATTAATTAACAGAAAGGAGCCCTGGTTTTATCCAGATTAATTATGGCTGGGAATGGATCCCAAGCCTACTACACAAAAGCTATTTAAAGCGATTATACCAGCAGCAAAGTCAAGCAGCTTGAGGTTCGATCTTAATAATGTGGACCATGGCAATTAAATTGGAGCTTATGCATGGATTTCTTCAGGAGTTGATAACTCATAAAACTTGATGTAAATTTTTCAATTCTTCTCAGCTTCTCAAAGGGATACGTGACAGGAAAAAAAAAAAGAGTCAGAAGTTCTTTGACTGTCTTTCCATGTCCTACAGTACACATTCCAAGCATCTGCTATTGTAATGTGATGGTTCATACATACAATATTTCGATGGCTGCACTCAATAGCAAGACAATTGGAGCCCTGCCATGAAAAACTGTGGGGACATCTTGATCTACTCTCTTGTTCCAGTTGTGCTGCTGAATATTTTCTAATCAGTCCTCAGCAGTATGGCTACTTGTATCTTATGTGTACTCAAGATTTCTATTGCTTCTTTCATCATAGACTTTCACTGTGGTGTCTGGAAAGCCACAATGTGCTCAACAGTCTCCCACATTTTCCCATTCTCATCTATCTTCGGAGAGTTTGATTTATCCCCTCACAGACTCCTGACTGTCCCCTATATCTCTTGAGTAATGGCTGGATTTCATGTGATAGCCTGATCTTCCTGAGCATTTACTCATTCAGCTCTTGAAAGATAGCATATCTATAGGAATAGGTGCTGTTTCCCTAGTTGGTTCTAGTTTGGTCAATGGCGAAGACAAGAGCCATTTGCTGGGTGAAGGGTAAAGGTGGGACTTCCGTGTCCCAGGAGGAAGAGAAGAGATGCAGAAAAAGAGAAAGCTTTTGCAGGCATGCATTGGAAGGAGAAGAAAGTACCAGTCATGTAAGGCTTTGAGGGCACCTAGGGTGGCTGCCTCTACTGCAGGCTAGGGCTGAGGTGGCTGACAGGAACTAGTTGACAGGAGATAAAATTAGGGCAGGAGATTCCATGCCCAGCAATTGTGTTACCTGGGTAGTTTTAAAATAGTAAACCTGTCTTGTGTTTTTCTTCCATGGAGCTAAGGTGGATAGGAGAAAGATAGAAGACGGGGTGGTTGATGGCAGCTTGCCCAATCGAGCTAGGAGGAAGAGGTCGCTAGTAGAGCCTAGACAGCAGCTCTCTGCTTTCCCAGGTTGGCAGTTGGTTGCCTTTGGTCCTGGGCTAAGCTGGATGGAGCAAAGGGAATGCTGAGAGGTCAGAACGTGGACCTAGATTCCAGGAAGGGGGTAGCATATATTATAAAATTACACGCAGCACTTATCTTTTTCTGAGCTATCAGATCACCACATAGCCTATTTCAGCTATTTTTATCTACTAAACTATTCACGTGTTTTTGTTGTTGTTGTTGTTGTTGGTTTGTTAAGATGTTGGTATAACCTCAGTCCTGAACCATGATAGGCCTATTCCTATAACTTTGTCTTCCACTCTTATATCCACCCATATGGATATCTGCAAGGGCATCCACTTTTCAGCCATTAAATGCTAACATGTGGCCAGTCACATATATTCTTTTCTCATAGAACAGCAATTCTTCCTTATCTGTAATTTCGCATTCTGTGATTTTAGTTACCCACCATGAACCATGATGCAAAATTATAAAAGGAAATTTCCAAATATAAATAGTTATATGCTTTGAATTGCTGTTAATGAATTATATGATCATCCATCATGTAGTCTGGCTTCCACTGGCTCAAAATGTGAAATGTATCTTTGTCCAGTGTATATAGGCAGTATGTGCTATCAACCCTATAGCAGAAGGGAGGAAAAGAGAGGGGAGAAAGGAGGCAGGCTTTGACACAGTTTTTATTTTATTATAGTATTATGATTTTTCCATTATTATATTTAATTAATCAACCAATATCCTCAATATATAAAACTTAAATATGCCATATCTCTGTAGAACAAACATTTTATAGAATTTAATACTACTCATATTCTGTGGAATCCACTAGGGTTTTTGGAAATTGTCCTCCATGTCATAGTAATTACTATACTTTGTTGTTTTTTTTTGATGAGGTATTTTTCTGCTATTTATAAACACAAGAATTTGTAATTATTATTACAACTCAGAACTCTTCAGTGAGTTGTTGGCTTTCATAACCTTTTTCCTTTACTGTGTCAATGGCACATTAAGTACAACTTCTCGTAGCTGAAATGCCCATCATCCTATTTAACCTGCTCATTTGCCAGGACATAGTTCTCAGATATCATTCGTCTCTGTCAGTTCCCATGGATTAATACCTTCCATATCCTCTCCTATACTATCCATTTTCTTATTTGCCATAAGTCAAATTGGAATTTCCTGCTTCTCAGAAAAACCCATTCTCCTTTACATGCATCTTTTCCATAGAGTTGAAGTAACTATTCTTAATCTTCTCCACTAATTTTGAGTAATTTTTAATTGGGTATTGCAAAGTAGCTACTCCCCTTCTTTTATGTGAATATGCTAGGACACATTTGTAGACAATCATGATAGTATGTAACATAACAAGAACAGTTTAGTGGGACATTTGTACCTCGTATATAAGCATTTGTGTAGTAATAGATCAAAACAGACCACTTTCTTTTCATTTATGTTTCAAACCTGTGTTAAAAAGAGGTATGCATCTAGCTCATGTACACTACAGGGACCTATTTATCTTCCAACTCTTCACCTTGAGTTATGACAGGAGGGATTATAGTCGTGTAAAGTCAGAAAGGGTCAAAATACAGGCTGAGGCAAAAAGGAGACTGAGACAGTTGTGACTAAGCTTTCCTTCTATGGCACACAAATATTTTTTTATGTTCCTATGAAAACATGCACCAGCCTGGAAGTGAGAGCATGGTTCTCAGGATAAGTGTTCCTTCCATGTGTCAGTTCAGTGGTCAACTCAAAGGTTGATGTCCCATCACAAGGGTAGGACTTGGTAATCTGAAAATAAAGTTCTTTGTCAGCAGTGATTGATATTTTTCAATGGTATAAGAGTGATCACAGTAGTTATCATAGCAGCCTTCAAAATACTTAAACACTACAGGCAAGGCTTGTGTGTGATTAATGCACAAGTCTAAGAGAATGCTAAAGGAAAAAGAAATGAAATTTCTCTCAGAAGCACATTTTTTCCCAGAATTCAGTTTGTCATGAGGAGAATGTATACAATATAAGAATGTTTATATGGGCTTATATACTTTGAAGTTGAAAAGTTCTCTGGCAGGGCGTGGATAACAATTCTTTTCACATAGTCTCCTGATGAGGAATTGGCAGAAGCTATAGTTGAATTGACCTAGACAGCTATTGTCCTGTACATGCAGTTTTGGAGCTCTGAGTTTGTCTATCTACAAAGACCACTGCCACTGTTTCACATCCCAGCTGGAATAGACTACCACTAATTACATTTTATTACATCCAGTTTCCCTCAAACTGTTAATCAGTCTCTCTTATAACCAGCTTTCTGCCTGGCAGGTCTATTATGAAGGTGACTAGTCTTTATCACAACTCCTTCCAAATGCTGGAGAGTTCACTCAGAAAGAAATTGTCAAGTCCCTCCCAGGAGGCAGGTGTTTGCAGTGGCTTTAGGTGACCTACGTGTGAGCAAAGTATTGTCTGCTCTAACAATACGAGAGATTAGACTATACACACCTGAACTATACAAACTTTGCAGTACAGGTCATATGTATGACTGAGTGAGAACTTGGGATCATGTTAGAGGTGAGGATCATTGAATCAAAGGGCTTAGCTTTAAGTCAGAAAGTAGGAATTGCCATCTCAGAACTGTGGTTGCTATAATTACTTAAGACATCATTTAGGACTCCGTTTATTCTTTATATTTCATCAGCTCCTATAATTACCATGACAGCATCAGATCTGGTGTTTGTAGAAACAGCGATGTGTTTGGTTAGACCCAAATATTAACATCCTGTAAACAGAGTATGCCAATAACACATAAATATAAAGGAACAATTATGGACTTTCAGTAAGGAATAGAAGATGACAATCATTTAGAATAGAGATGAACATAACAGCAGTGATAGTAAAGAATAACAAAGCTGAGTTATTTTGAAATTGAGGGACTTGGAGATCAGTCCTTCTCTAACTTCGATTTGTATTCTAGTGAGATCCAATTTCTTAAAAATAATGAGTTTTGAAGGGTTCGAACAAAAAAAAAATATGTATGTTTGATACTTTACTTTCTTGGTTATTTCGTTTGAATTTGCTGCCCAAATTCCCTACCAATTATGGTTTATTTACTGCAGAACTCCAGAGCTCCCTAGCAATTTGCTGTGCTGAGACTTTATGTGACTGCCAGAGGCAAATTCCAAAGCACAAAGAAAGTTCGCCTTTGGCAGTAATGGCTCCTCTGGGACACATTCATCAAAATTTGAAATGGGAACCAAAAGGTTGGAACATATGGCTTCCTTCCCTGTCTTCCTTCGGAGCCCAGGTGACATGAGTTTTTTACAATTAAAGAAAACTCAGAGTCACTTTGTTTGGTTACATTTTCTTCAAATGTTTATTTTCTTAAAGGTCAATGCACCTTTGATTGGGTAATCAGAGAAACAGTGTGCCACTTCTCCTCCTTAACATCCGCCCTCAGCCACTGCATCCATCACACTCACTTCCATACTAACTTCTCACATGGCAAAGTAAAACTGCTCAACACATGCTCTCCAGGAGCAGGAGGAGACTGAGAAATTGGCCTTGTATAACACCTAGCCTCTGTGAACAAATGCCAAGTGGCCCATATTATCCAAACTGGTGTGACCATCCATCACCGCCCAATAACACAATTAAATTATGACTTTTTCAGTGTACTCATACATTAGGTCAGCGTTCTTATGATTTACTCCATTATACATCAGTGATTGGACCTACTAGCTAGGGATTGAACATCCAACACATGACTTTTCAGGGAACACTTCATGTCTGGACCACATATATGTCATCACTCCTTTCCTGCCCTAGGAATTTTACCAGAACTGTATAAAACACACCAAGTTTCACTTTACTTCAACTAAGGTAAACTGAAAGGACTCACCTCTCCTTGGGTCTGTGCAGTTTTTGAACACTGGAAAAACATTAATTAATTAATTAATTTTATTATTATCTGTTTATTATCAACAAAAAACATTTGTTTCAAACATTTTCTTCATAAATAACTTACAAATAATTTATAAATAACTTATAAATAACTTACATTAATGGGGGCGGATATAGAGTGATGATGTTTCATAATTGACAGTTGTTAGGGTCATGCCTGGATTCCTGGGTACCTTGATTAAAGACCTGTCAGTCAAGCAACCAATCAAACTGCAAGCTGTTTTGAACATTCTGGAGAAGCATCAAGGAAACTACACAACAGTTCTAGCTCCTGAAGAGATGGTCCAATGATGAATCTTTCAAACAATTGCTTGAGATTTTTCTCACAACCATTTTCAACATGTGAGTAAGTATTTTCTCTGGTGACCTCAAGCAGAGGGACTATTATGAATCATGCAGAGGAGGTCTGCCATGATTGCTGCAAATCAAATCGTTGGTTCCATAAAGTTTGTATGAACTTTTTGATTTGGTATGAACAACCTTCTTCTGGCTAGATAAGCAGGCTGTCTAGCTTTCTCTGTGAACTCACTGCAAGATACTCCTGTCTGTGATTCATCATTAATAGAACAGTTTGAACTGGCAACATGCATGGAGTTTTGGCAGTGATGCCAGAAGAATAGTAGCATCAATAACAGTGGAATGGTATAAGTAGGGGCAGAGCTACAGAATTGTCTGATCAGTGACAAAGAAGTAAATGTATAGAGGGTGTGTGTAAATCTAATTCTGTCCTCGTGCAGACTCTGTCCTGGTGACTTCTAATCTCATAGAGAATGGTCCATCCTCTCCTGACCACCTCCCCTATCTCTCTGGGACCCCCTGAGATTGGATGTTTTGCCTCCCCTCTCTTCCTTCCCAGCTAGTGGCTAATTTTATTAACCAATCAGAGGTGACGAAAAATAATTTTTAAACAACATTGATATGGGAGATGCTTGGCAATGCTAATGTCCAGACTGCAACCAGATCTCTGGGCACAATAATTCGGATTTGAAATCACAGTTCACAAAATCATGCCTGACCAAGTGTGCTTGGATCAGTAAGAGGGAGCCCAGACACAGAAAGGCCTGACAGAGAGGAAGCAGAGGTGGTAGTGGAGGCAATGACAGCAGCTGTCATCTAGAGACCCATGAGAGGAGGCAGAGAAGCAGTGGCATAGCAGAAGAAGCTGAAGACCATTCTGACTGTTGAATAATGTGCAGACAGAGTTCAGACAGTGGTCAATGGTCTGCATGTACCGCAAGCTAACTTATATTCATAATCATAGTTGTGAATGCAGTCTATTATATAAATCTAACACTTACTTAAAACATTATGAGGTTGGTTTTGGTAACTCCATCATAATTACTGTAGACAACATGGTCATACCATAAGGTCATCAAGCTAGATGTGAAAATTACATTAGTCTAGGTCCCAGGTCCTAATCTTGGATCTATTGATCTTTGGTAGTGTGACTTTGGGCACAAGGCTTAATGTCTCTCTTATCAGGACCTCACATTCTGTCACTGGGATGAGTGGCATTTCACCTGAAGCAAACTCACTGACCTCACAGGAACCACGAGGAAGATACATATTTAAAAGTAAAAACTGCCTCAGACAAACTCTCATGTCACAAGAAGAGGCAGAAAATAATAGATAAGCAGTAAGAAATAAGTTGCAGACCTGTTTAAATCCATTTAGTATATGCAAACATTCACTGAATCAAGCAAAAAGAATTAGTTTTTGCTGTTATTGTCTATCAACTACCTCACTACCTATGGTTTACCTACCCCAGATCCAATGGACAACTCTCTCATAAACTAGGGTTCTTGTGATCTCTTTGCCCTGACATTTCCAGCAAATCTGCACATATCTCAGCAGATAAATAACTTACACAAATACATAGTTACAGAAGACAAACCAGTATCATACCCCTTACCTTTCATCTACATACCAATCTCAACTCTGCTTGTCCACTTCACCAGCTGCAGAAGGAGCCACCAGAATGTTTCCATGAACTTTATAATATAGAAAAAGTGATAAAGACTAGAAAATCAAGACTTCTTCCTGTCAGTGAACATGTAATTACTCTGAAACGAAAGAGGTGTTGAGCAGGCAAGGGAGTTGGGGGAAAACGTTTTACACAGAGAGAATAGAAAGAGCAAATAGCCTCTGGAAGGAGGAGACTTAGACCATCAGGAGAAAGAAAGAAGGCTCACAGAGCTCAGGAGAAGATGAAGTTAGGAAAATTTAGGAAGTCACTCAGAACTTTTGTAATTCAGTTAGAATTGGCTGGCTGGCATTCAGAGTTAGAGACATTAAAAGCATGCAGGAATTAGGGATATTATCTCCAAGAGTAAGTATGAAATTATTGCTGCTTTACTTAAAATTAGCAATACGGTCTCAGACTTTTTGTTTTCATTGTAAAACTGTCACAATGGCTTGAAAAATGCCTCCTCATTTGGAAGATTAATTATCATAATAGCAATGCATCACTTTGAGTGAAAGCCAGAGGTTCTGTTTGGGTCATCTAAGGAAGACTGACTTACTTTCTGTCCCAGTGTTGGGTGTTCACACTGTTTGTCACCCTAAAGGTGAGCAGCCTGCACACATCCTCCTAAATTTATGACCTAGAGCACACAAGGCAATGGAAAGTCTTTTGTTGCTGCTTCCTTTTGTTCTCTAGAAGAAGCCCCTGGATTCTTATTTTGCTTTTGAACATCTCTTCCTTAGTAGTTTAAGGCTGCTCTTGGAGTGAGTTAATGTGCTTTGGGGTCTCTCGGTCATGCCATGGGCAGATGGGGTTTCAAGCAGCCTACTTAGATTTCTTAGATATTTGAATCTCTGTGGTGTTTGGGCTGAAGGAGATCTGTGGCTAATCAACATTTCAATTTTAATCATCTGTTTATTTTCTACATAAACATTCTTACTTAAGCTTGCATGTGATGATGACTTTATTTAATTTTTTGGTACTTTATTTAGTTTTTCATCTAGAATCAACCATTAAATTTGCCTTTTACGCCTGATACCTTTAAATGAAATAGTGTCTTTCATGCAAAAATAGAAGGACAATAAAATGGGACCTTTGCTTCCCATATTTCTCTTTGCACCTTCCCTTCAACAAACAGTATTTTTTCCCTCCTTGTGTTTTGTTTTTTCGTTTTGTATTGTTTTGTTTTCTTGTTGTTTTCTGGAAGGTAAACATTACTTAAAATTACAAAACAACCATGGGCACTCCTGAACATTTTGTCTCAGAGATCATTCTACCCAGGACCATGGGCTCTAGCTTCCTAGTAGAGTTCAAGAAGGTCTTTTTCTCAGGATGTGGGAAGGAAAACATTAGAATTATATCTTCTGTAATTATATCTTCTCAGATGACTTCTATAAAGCCTACAAGTGTGAGTCTGCATGTGCATGTGAATTTGAATATGCAGTGTTTGTATAGTGTATAGAAGAATATATAAGTGCCTGTGTGTGTGTGTGTGTGTGTGTGTGTGTGTGTGTGTGTAATGATGAATTTATGCCATTAATTTTCAATGTTTTAGGTGGACAAATCCAGCCCTCTATTATTCATTTTGAATAAGTCATCCAAGGTTATCGTGTTAGGACTGGGATTCCATCCAAGCAGTTTTGTTTCAGAGTCTTCCTTCATCCCAAATTATGTGAATGTGTGAATGTCATGTGTAAGTGCACATTGTTTGCAGGTATGTGTGTGAGGTTCTGTACACAGCCTCAACTGTTGTTCCTCAGGGACCATCTACTCTGATTCTCTTTTATTTATAAGGTTTCTTATCAGGTAGCATAGGCTGGTTAGCAAGCCTCAAGATTACACCAGTTGAAGCTTTCTCATTGCTAAGATTACAAGTATGCCACCATGCCAGGATTTTATTTTTTAATTTTTAAAATAAGGCATATATATATAAATATTTCCATATATACATATATGTATATATGGAACTCATTATGTAGACTAGGTTGAACTCTATCTCAAAGTGACTTACCTGTCTCTTTCTTCCAAGTGCTGGAACTAAAAGTGGGTGCCATCATCTTGGCATTCTTTTCAAATGTAGTTTCTAGGGGATGACCTTGCACTTGTAGAGCAAATACTTACAGACTGAGCTAATTCCCCAGACTTTGGTCCACATTTTAAAACTAAAACATTTATATAGTAAGTTTCTAAAAATCATTTTTTCTGATATTTATATCATACATATTTATGAAAATCTCCATGTTGGCATGACTACGCATTTGTGTGGCCTAATTTGTCTAATTGGAGAATGAACCAATGGAAAACATCACTTGGGGCTAAATACTGATCGCAACTTATTTGAAATTCTTGGGACCATAGTTGTTTGAGATTTCATTATTTCCCAAATACTTTGAGTCATTTTCATAAACTTTGTGACATCTTTTATATGTCTTTTGGATTTTAAAGCACTTAGAGTTTTAGGTTAGAGATAGTCAACTTGTAAGACCAACAACACACAAATCTTGTTAAGCATTAAACACTATTTGAAGCCTTTTATGATATTAATATAATGTAATTCTCAAAACCACCCTATAATGAAACTGCTGTTATTATTATCATAATAATTTATATTAGGACACCAAGAGAATTAAGGTACATACTTGGAGCAATGACTCACAGCTTAATAACTACAGAGGTGAAGTTTGAACCCAAGGTCTTTTCTATTTTGTTTCTTAATTACGTGAAGAATAAAATATGCTATCCTTTTAATTTTTACCTATTCCTGAATCATCAGTGAACAGCTGGTCTGACACATTACATAACCAATCAATATTTGATGAAGTAATGAAAGAATTGAATCCTTTGAAAATTAAAGTTTTAATTATGCAAGTAATACATGAATAGATTCTTCTCATACAATACTGTAAAATATTCTAAGAAGAGCAGAGCCTAAGTACTTGCTCAAATGATATCCTATTCCTGTCATTGTTTAGATCTTTATTCTCTGGTCTTTTTCACTAAAGAACAAGTAAGCTATTCAGTGTTTATGAATTTCTGTCAATCATGAGCAGAGCCAACAAGGTTGATATTTGCTCTGATCACAGGGCCTAGTACCAAATGATTGAGAACATGGAAAGCTGGACTTAGCAGCATTTGTTGTTACAAACACACAGTCCCTAGTCTCACTCTGAAGTTTTCAATTAAATCTAAAGATTGACTAGTATATAGGCAATTACAGGCCAGTGTAATTTTAGTTACTGTTCAATTCTGACTTGCTTGAAATTTTTTGTCTAAGGATGCTGGTTAGATGAGTAGGAGGCTGAATGTTAAGCTGTCCCAGGAAAGGCTTTAAATATGCCAGCCATGGAACAAATTTATGTTTTCCCTGGGGTCTTGCTGCAATTCCTTTGGACTAGGTATTACCAGATGGCACGTGTTAGGAAGCTTTTAATAGGCAGCTGTAACAAAGAAAACATTTTTGGTTGTGAAGTTAGACATGATAGGAGATGGCATAAGAGAAAATGTCTTGTGTGTAAGCATTATGGTACAATAGTTAATAATTTTTTAAGAATAAAATTCCTTAACTTGACACCTGTCACCATTCCTCATTAGCTGAGCAACAAAAAGAAACTTGGCAATCTGCTACGCTGTCTGTGACTATGTTTATCCATTTTTTTACCTAAAAGCAGGAACAGCAACTTCTCGCATAAGTCTGTGATAAATGCAGTTGAATGAATAATGTGAAATAGTCTGATATATTAAATTATCAGTGAATATTAGCCATTAAAAATCACTGTAGAAGAGCTAGGTGAAATGGCTCACATTTGGAGTACCAGCATTTAGACCCAGGAGGATTGTCCTGAGTATGAGGGCCTGGGTTGCAGAGTAAGACTCATTCTCAAAATAACAACAATGACAAAAAAACCCTCACTGTATAACATAAATAAAATTGGGATATATAACAAGAATTGTTTCTGAATATGCCCATCAGGTTAGAAATTCTGCATCAGTTATGTTGCTAAGACATAAGGAAATCTTCATTGTGCACTAATAAGATACTAAATATCTGTTGATGCTTTGTTTCTAAAAATATTGTCATAAAACAAATAAATGCCAATAAATTGACAAATCACCAATACGTTGATGAATATCACTTGGTAATGAAGTAACATGTAAAGTTTATCACCTTCCTATTGAGTGCTATATTCAAATTCAAATTGACTGTGATTATTAAAATCATATAAATGTATGGCATGCCATCATCCTCATAAAGGTGCTAAAACATGTCCTGGTCCACAGCAATAAAAAGTAAGAATTAAGAATTTTCAGACCATCTTTATGTAGAATATTCTTTTGTCATATCTCCTCTCACACAGGAAGATGTAGACCTCAGAATATGATCCTGACCATCCCCCCCCACACACACACACACACTCATTTCTTTTTCTTACTGCCAAGCTCAACCTACAGTATGACCTCTGTCTCAGTGACTGCTTGTGGAATAAAATGCAGTGACCGAGAACAAGAGGTCTGAAAGGCCCTGGTAGCCTTCAAGATATTGCTGCTTCTATCAAGAAATGAAAGCCACAGATATGCCCCCCCCGACACACACACACACACATACAGAGTCAAAGGGGGCATGGGGAAAAGGAGGGACAAGGAGAGAGACAGACAGAAAGAGAACAACTTTGGACAATAAAAGATTTAGAACTTTGGTCATTATAGGAGGGGAAAAAGAGATTTGATGCACTCTTAGTAAGAGTTCATTATTTAGTAGGTAATCCAAGACTAGAAAAGAAGACACCAGAAGCTAGCAGAAGCCACCATCATTTTCAGCAATCTGGAGCTACCATTGTGTTTGTGAACCTCATAGAATGCTCACTTATGTAGAGAAACACTAGATGATGACAGAAAGATGGATTCAGACACATAGATAGATAGATGTTGGATAGACACTAGATAGATAGATGCTAGATAGACAATAGATAGATAGATAGATAGATAGATAGATAGATAGATAGATAGATAGATAGATAGATAATAGCACAGGCCCACAAAAAATGGACAAGAATATAGATGATAGGGAGACAAAAACTTATTAACTGACAGACCTGACAGAGAGAAGGATACAGATAGATAAGAAATAAAGACAGATTAAAAACTGTTTTTGTTTTATATAGTGTTGGGAATCTGGAGGTTTGGAGTCGACTTGACTTAGGGTACAGAATCACGTTTGCAGGTATAAATAAGAAGGGTGTATGCCCAGATGTGGAGTCTTTACTGCTGATTAGTTGATAAACTCTGTTTAATTTAAAACATTTTATAAAGAAATAAAACCTGAAAAGATTATATTAATTGTATATGTAGAAATTAACCTAGGAACCCTTTGAAATAGATCAATGGGTTTACTTGATATTGCATAAATGTATGCATTTCTCTCAGAACTTTCTCTCACATATGAGCTATATAGTCTTGTGTTTCTAGCTTCCATTTCTTTAAATAGGATAAGAACTAAAAAAAATAAATCCTTGCAAAGCTTGCTGGGAACAAATTTTTGCAGCTGTTCACTCCTTCCTGAACAGCTTGGGGAAATACAAACCAGGCTACCTTCTTATATTTCTCTCTCCCTCCCTCCTGTTCTTGATCACAGACTTTACAAATACTATATATAATAACTTCATAGAATGTAGGAATTAAAATTAACTTAATAAAAGGTAAATTTTGCCTTCAAATGTGCTTAAAAATATAAAGCACTTAATATAATTATTTTTATCATTTATACAGTTACATATATGCATAATAAATGCATGCTTATGCACACACATAAACATCATACACACACACACACACACACACACACACACACACACACAAAGTATTTCCACAATTATAAAGTAAATTTATGTCCTTTTGGTAATACTAAAGAAACAGCTAAAAAAAAAAAAAAAAGAAAAGAAACAGCTAATCAGATTTAAATAGTATTTTAAGAACGTTCTGTAGACTGACAGCTATAACTATCTGATCCAACTTAATGTTCTTCCCTGCCCTTGTAGTGAGGAAAGGCATTACAAACTAGCTTAAGTATCCTGCCCAATTCTGTTGAAATATTTTTCCAATAATAATTTTTAAAATAGTTGTATTTTATTTTGAAATTGTTATGCTTTTAGGAAAGAGTGATGTCCTATAATTTCATTCTAAAGTTCTTAATGGCTGGAATTAGAAAACCTCTTTCCTACTCACTGTTTTTCTTTCTTTTTCACTAAACCACAATTATCAGATAAGTATTGTAGAAATATAAGCTTATAAAAAAGTGCTCTGAGGTGAAATCTATGTGTAGGCTGTTGAAATAGTCCATATCTCTACAATCAGGGTGGATCGACAGATATGCTGTGTGTTTATGTCTTCAGTATACCCCATGTTCATTATTTTTAGTACCCAGTGAGAAATCACAGCAAGGAGTGAAATTGTATTAGCTCCCCATAAATACATAATCTCATTACACTTTAATACAAGGGTATATTTTAAAAATTTGATTCAGAAATTAAGTGTACCGATTGAGAAACAACCCATTGTTTTGGTGGTAGTGATTAATGTCAACATTCTTTCACCTCTTGAACCAAGCAAATATGTTGTAACCCTATACTATACTTACATATATATATATATATATATATATATATACTGTTTTAGCTGGTGTTGGGGAATGTGGAGGTTGGAAGTTGGCTTGACTTATGGTACAGATTCATGTTTTCAGATACAAACAAAAAGTGAAGATGCCCACAAAATATATTATAATATATTTTATATATTATATATTATAAAGACACATGTGACTCTCTTCTACTGTTGTTCATTAGGTCAGTAGTTCACTTTAAATTAATTCACTTTACAATGCTTATCTACCTAATATAAAGTGAACTAGTGGACAACAAAGGAACAGATTCATGTTTGTCTTTCTCACAGAAGTGATGGCAACATGCTTACCAACTAAGGGGATTTATCACATACATATACATACCTTTCTAGTTTCTGAAAGGAATTAAATTGCACCTAGATCCAAGTATACTCTATGTTACTTTATGCTTTCTTGGGATAAATTTTCATATTGAAATATTCTGAATATTTCATTCTTCAATTGCTGTTGAGGCATTTCATTACTGAGCTTTTTGGAGTAAGCTGATTGATCAACACTGGTGGATGGAAAGAAACAATAGGTATTGTTTCTTGTTTCCTGGTCCTTCTGCTCTGGTAATTGAAGTCACCTGCAGCATTCTCTTCACCAAAGAGATAGCTAAAGTATCAAATAGAGTGCATAATCACCCTGACAGTTAATAAATATAACCACGGGGGGGGGGGGGGAGAGTTGATAAGAATTCTAGGAGAAATTAAAGATATTCTAGAGAAGGGGTGACTGAAATGTTTAATGTTATACAAGTGAAAAGAAAGGATACTTAGGGGAAAAGGTATATAGCAAATATGCAGCACTTTATTCTAGAAACTGTTTAAAGCAGAAATTTTGGGAAATATATTTTTTGCAGATTCTAAAACCTCCTGAGTGGTATGATAAGGAATTAGAATATGAGCATTCAGGGTATTTTTCAACAGTGGGGGTGAGTTGGTGGAAATGATTTGGAAAAATAAGTATGATGAGAAAAAAAAAAACAAGCCATCTAAGAAATTTGAAGAATGTATATTTTAATTGCTGAAGGACAAATGACCAACATAAATGGCCAAGAGTACATAGATGAATAAATTTGAGTCTCCCAAACTTAGCCACGCCCTCATCTCCTCATGTAGCAAGACCTCAGATGTTTTTACTATTCATCTCCTCTGCTGTAGTTCATGCAATTTTAAAGCAAGAAGAAGTTCTAAAATAAAGATGAAGCAGATGCACTGTGTGAATGCACCCTGGGATGAATTAATTATAGGAAGTATACTGCAGTAAGAATGGAAAGGATTATTGAAAGCAGGCATCAGAATTTTCTCATTGAGTTCAAACCCAATGTGTTTTAATAAAAAGAAAGGGGCCTCAAGATCTGGAGGCTCTTTCAACCTAGTTTGGAAAATATTGAAATCTGATAAATACTTATATCTTGGATCTAAGAAAGAAGTAATTATTTTGAATTTAAAGAATAAAGTAAGTGAAATTAGCTAAAAAGTACAAATGTTAGTGAATATTGGTTGTGAGACAGAATGCCTAATGTAGAATTTTTAAAAAACCAAAACCAAAACCAGAGTATTTCTGAGCGTCATGTTAAAGGAGAGTATAGAATCAAAGGAGTGTTCTGGTAAAGCTGTTTCCAATTTCTGTCAGTAAGTCATTGTGCCCTCTGAAACAGCCATCCTAGGTTGCTTCAGACATCTGGCTTCCTTGATTATCTTGTATTTATCTTAGGACTACCTTATTTATTGTCTTCCCAAGGCTTAATGGACTCCAGGATGTGTGTTGTCCTGGTTCACATTGAGTCTAACCTTGCAGGTTCTGTGCTTTGACTCAGCAGGCAGCCATTTTAACTGTCATCATTTATATTTCCCTCTAGGAAGCACAGACTTCTTACAGTTGCTCCTAGATGCCTAATTAACATTTCCATGTCACTGTACTCCTGCTTACAATTGTTCTGGATTCCATCTTTGTGTCCTTGACATTCAGAAATAGATCACACCATTCCAGTAATTCTGACTTTGCTCTTTTCTCTAATCCAAGATGCAGTTTTGCATCATGCCCAGTGTGAATCTTCTTTTACTAGATTCCAACATGTAAAAGTAAAACTTTAGATGTACAATAAAAATCAAAACAAAAATCCTGAAGAGTAGTCATGGTTTTGAATGATGAAGGAATTGTGTTTTGTTATAGTCTGGGGAAAGTGAATAGTAAGAATCAAGTTGAACAGGGACAAGTGATTCCTTGCAAAGATGCATGTGGAACAGAAAGATTCATTGATGTATTTAAAGACTAGCATGGCAGATAAGAGTTGTAGCTACAACTTTAGAATATGAGTGAGTGCTAAAAACTGCTCTCCATGTATTTGACTCATCTCACCTGCACCCAGCAAGACCAAGTCATGTCCTAAAATTTGATCTGCTTATTTCCCTCCTAATGGACATTTCAGAAAATGCCCACTACCTTCACCTAAATTTAACATATGCCCCCATTCTAAAATCTGTAGGAAGCAGCAAAAGTGACATTCAGAAATGAGTCTCCAGTCTTTCTTCTTTTGCCATGCAACTCTAATTTTAGCTGCACATGAACTATAAATCATTGACTTCACCGTCTACACTCAGCCCTCACGTTACCACTCATGTATCTTCTTCTAATCTTCTCTTTCAACTGCAGTTATAAACTCCTACACAGGATTACTATACAGTAGAAATATAACTCCTGTGTGTATCCTTTCCCAGACATAATTACTCACTCCCACACAAGAACATTCAGTGTCCTTGAAGACAGCTCTATTACAGCACACATATTATCTTATACCTGTGTGTGTGTGTGTGTGTGTGTGTGTGTGTGTGTGTGTGTGTGTACTTTTCCACCTAAACTAGATTCAGCAGAATCATCACATCTCTACATATCCTGTAGGTATTCCCTTGGTGTCTGGCACATGGTAGGTGCACAGTACCTTTCAAACTGATTTGAGTGGAGAACCACTGCATATTTTATTTCTAGGAAATCCTGGGAATAACAAAATAATCAGAGTGGTTATTGTATACATATTGGTTTTATTATGGAATGTTCCTTAATCAATTTTCAAGGTTTGGGGGCCAATAAATATTTTCATTTTATTTAAAAATTTTAACAACCCAAATTATTTACTGAAAATTACCTTTGTGGTTGTTGGACACTCTCTCAGAGAGGATTTACGGAATACTCTCAAATAATGAGACACTTTCAGTTTACTAAATCACAGTAATTTTATTTCTCTAGAAATAAACAAAATTTTGCATATAAATTAGAATTTTATTAGGTAGGAGGTTTATACATCAAGTGGTTTAAAATGGCATTCACTTAGAACTAATCCATAAGTCTTTTTTAGCAAGAAATGAAAATATAACATCAATAATTTTAGATGTAATTTCCATATACTTTGTTTGTGGTGGGATATTATAGATTGATTTTTGCTCTTAATAGACTTTGAAGCTGTTTAAGCACATAAAAGCCTTGGTGCAATTTCCCACATATAGAAAGAGCCCCTAAATGTAAGTCTATAATTTGTGCACCTGAGTTTCTGATCTGTGAAAACACTGTTAATTCTCCATTTAAAAACAGTTATAATCCTCAAAAAGGTATGAAAATTTTTATAAAGCAAAATTAAATGTATTTTCAAGCAAGGAAAACATTGGGTGGCCACCTATTGAACTGATGATCAGAAAAGGTCAACTGTTGGCAGTTCCATACAATTCACTATAATAGTTGTAGTTTAATTTAAGCATGAGGCAGTAATATGCAAAGCAAAAGGAGACCTTATGCCTATCCAAAAATAGACAAAAGAGCTATGTGATGGGTCTGATCACTTAGTCTGCACCATATTTGATGCACAACCATCCACAGCTCCTAGGTGCAACTGTGTGTATGTAACACAGTAACAGTGTAACGCTGACACTGGGGATAGGGTAGGGGCAGAAACAGCTAGATCTTAGGAGCCTCTGGGACAACCATCCTAATAGACACTGTTAATAACAATTTCAGTGAGAGCTCTCATCTTGAAAAATAAGTTGATGAACAATGGAATTCAGTTGACAAATCTGTGTGGATTCTATATTCCTTCATATGCATGTGAAAATGTATTCACTTTCTTGTGTACATAAACATGTACAAACAATATATATACATGCCAACAATATGAATAAGTGATAAGGTGAATAATGCCACAATCATAATGAATACAAGCTGACAAAATTACTGTAATATTGTTAAATAAGACACTATTTCCCTAGATTCTGAAACATTGCTAAATTCAAAATAAACTGGTTCCCATTAATAAATCAGTTACTTAAAGCCATTTACAATGCCTAAAATAATTCCAAATTATTGTAATAACTGTTACTACTAATAATAATCATAGTCTGCAACATGTTCAAAGATTCTCTGAGTACCTACAGTAGTCAAGATTGTCATGTCTCAGTAACAAATAAGAGTGCACAATCTCAATGGGATGACGAGCCCTGTCCTCAGCACTGAAGGCAATGCTTAAGTATGCTTATCATTTTGAAGCAGGATATGTGTTCTTTGGGGACAGAGTGTAGAGAATAGTTCATAACATATATGCATCTCATTCCCATGTCAAAATGATACATGTCACTTCCAATCACATTTTACTATATGACACTGGCCTAACTTAATAGGAATATAAAATAATACAATGAAGAAAATCAGTAGAAGAAAATTAGACTGAATACTTGGCATTTCTACCACCATTTGTACAACTCAAAAGACTTTACATATTGTTAATTATTTCATGGTCTTTGCTTGTCAAGCATAGGATTCTATAAATAGGATGACTTGTTTACTTAAGTATTTCCCAAACAGGAACAAACTGAGATGAGAGTTTAACCAAAGATGTTGCCCTTTCTTGACATTATTTCAGAAACAAATTCTCTGATTCTTCCTAGTCTTATAGGCATAATACCATATGGTAAAAAATTTTTGTTAGGATCCGTAATTCAGTTAAACACACACACACAGAACCAAACCTGGAGAAAATCCTCAGAGTAAATGTTCAAAAGCATCACAAACCTATTTGGTCTATCCAGTCTTTTCCATTTGGAGAAACTTCAAAATTCACCAGAGTGATTTGTCTCAAATGTACCATCAGACACAGTTTTTCTTTTTATTTCACAGAAGCATAGTGGATGCTCAGCTCCAGAAGAAATTGGTGCTCATTCTCTTCTTGGGAGAATGAGAAGGGCTCCTACTTCTGTTCTCCAAAAGACCTAGGCCTTCTCAGATGGAGACACCTTATTTCATTATGAATAGGAATAAGGCAGGTTTTCAATTAGCATGTTACCTATTCTAGCTCCCCAAAATATTTTACAGGGAGAAAATGAGAGTGAAAAAGAAAATTGCTATTAAATTGTAAACGAAAATGTCAACTTCATATAAGAAAGCAGAAGTCATAGTTCTATTTATAGTAGAGCAGGAAATGTTCATTGACTTATAAAAATAGGAAGCATACAGATTATTTACTGAGACGAGTTTGGCAGCATGACTCCTTACTTTTCAGTAGATGACCTGCCCTAAAACTTATTACCTTCATGGGAAGTTCATAGGATTCTATAAATAGAATGACTCATTTACTGAAGTATTCTGCAATTATCCACATTCTACTGTACTTTTCTGAGTTGTTTTGCTTCCTTAGTTACTTGGAAACTGATCTTGAAATAGAGCTCTCTCCCATGTTTGTACTGCAGCCTCCTACTCTCTCTATCTTCCTAATAGCTTTGTCCTCTATGTCTCTGGGATTCTGTTTTTTGCCTTGCTTTCCTGCTTGAGATCTTTATTGTTTTCCCCTGTTCTACTTTGTCCTTCAAAACCAAGTAGCTTAAGATTTTGTGGGGGCTGGAGAGATGACTTAGCAGTTGAAACTATAGGCTGCTCTTCAGAAGACCTAGATTCAATTCCTAGCACCCATATGATGGTTCACAATGGTCTGTGGCTCTATTCCCAGAAGATCTGATGCCCTCTTCTGGCCTCTGGCACTAAATACAGGTGAAGCTATTATATACATACAATTTACACATGACCTTAGCCAAAAGGCTAAGAAGTGATATACACATACAATTTTTTTTTAAAAAGAATATTCTCTTGAATCAGAATTCCTAAGAAAAGGAGACAAGATCAACTAATCTCTAAACTACAAACCAACCTGCTGGTTTCTGGATAGAACTCAATGAAAGTAGTTGGTTTTGAGTTAAACCACAGATGTTGCCTGTTGATTCCACTCATCCACCTTCAGATAAGCAGCTTAACAATGGAAGAGTTAGGCATCCTCCTTATGAGCATTAGGGCTTGATACTAGCTCTTATATTTTGTCCTCACCTCCACTCCAATACTGCCATACTGTTCTGCATCTGTATATTACTGCTTCACTTCTTTCCAGCAATGGCCTCTAAGTATGCGTGGCAAGAGGTTTAAATCCATATCCTGACCACTGGGAAACTTCCAGGTCTCACTGTTAGTATAGACACTGGCTAGAATTGTGTGCAAGTCTTGTCTTGGCTACATATAAAATAGTGTTCTACTGCTATAAAGAGACATCCTGAACACAGCGACTCTTAGAAAGAATTTAAATAATAAATTATTCAATTTAACTTAAAAGATAAGATGCTTTTTTACAGTTTCAGATTTAGTCCATTATCATGGCAGCAAGCATTGGTGGCAGTCAGCTGGCATGGTGTAGAAGAAGTAGCTGAGAGACCTACATCCAGATCTGGAGGCATCAGGAAGAAAAAACCTGCTGGGCTTGGGCTCTTGAAACCTGAAAGCCTACCCCTTTTGACACACGTCCTCTAACAAAGCCACACCTAATCCTTTCAAATAAGGATTTGCCAATCCTAAGTGAGCAAGCATTTGAATCTATGAGCCTATTGGACACATTCCCATGCAAACGACCACAAATCTCTTATTTTGGAACATTTCTGATTAAAAAATCAGAAACAGATGAGCATAGTATGGTAAGGCAGCATATATGGGACTGTACAGGAAAATCATCAGGCCAGTTTCTTCCCTTTGGTCTAGTACTTCACTACAAAACAGAATGAGGTGGAGTGTGAAACTTAGAATGTCCCTTATAATGTAGGATGAGCCTGACACATTAATTGTTCTATTTAATTCTCACACAAGGCTACAGAAAATCTATTATAGTCCATATATTAGAAGCTAAAATCTAGAGGCCTTGAGTAAGATGGGAAAGTGTATAGTCAGTTGGCATAGCAATAGTTCACACACATTAGTGCATTAGTGTTGCTGTACTCTGCAGATGCTGCAGACATACTAAACACCCTTCCCTAAAATAAGATGGGTCATATCTATATATCTATATATCTGTATATCTATATCTGTATCTGTATCTCTCTCTCTCTCTCTCTCTCTCTCTCTCTCTCTCTCTCTCTCTCTCTCTCTCTCTCTGTGTGTGTGTGTGTGTGTGTGTGTGTCTGTGTGTGTGTCTGTGTCTGTGTCTGTGTCTGTGTCTGTGTATCTTGTGGACCATTCATTGATATAAGGAAGATCTGGAATCTGAACTTTAGTCTTCTAAACTTCTATTTAAGCTCATTTCTATTATATTATGATGTTTAGAATTGAGGTAAAAAAGTGACATTTACTGCAACTGCAAGGGGGAATTTCACCTTCAGTATGACTTAATGACTCTAAAGGCTGACCAGTAGAAAACAAGGGCCCAAACAAACAGACAGACAGAACCTCAGTGTTAACCCCCTCACTCTCAGCTTCACCAAAGTGTTGCTCTCTTCGGTTTTCCTGTCCACTCCTTTCTACTCTAGTTTTTCATAGTTAATTACTGACCTAGTTGATTTCTTCTGCTAGCTTCCAAATAACCAATTCTGCTCTGTCACATTCCTCTTCCACTCTCTATTCCATAGTATGAAACTTTGCAAGAGGATGGTCTAAAAATCTTTTCTCTCATAAAAAAATGATGTGCCTGATATCAAGTCATCAGGATAAAGATTTGGTAAATATATGTACAGTTAGAAGCTTTGTTTATAAACCCAGTTTTCATATACAATATATTAAACAGCAGTAGATCCTGTTTTCAACATAGTATCATCATTCCTACTAGTGCTCTAGCATTCAGTGACTCCATCTCTTGGCAGCTGTGCCATCATAAGTATGTTACTGAGTCACTCTGTGATAATCTTTGTCAGATGATTACTACATTGGCTACTGTTCTATTACTGTAAAGAGACACCATGTCCAAGGTTAATTAGAACCATATAAAGCATTCAATTGGGTGTCTGATGAGTGGTTCAGAGGGATAGTCTGTGACCATTATGGCAGGAGCATGGTGGCATGCAGACATGGCATTGCAGCAATAACTGAAATCTGATCCACAAACACAGAGAAAGGCAGAGAGAGAGAGAGAGAGAGAGAGAGAGAGAGCTTTTCTTTATTGGGAAGAGAAGTGGGCATGCTTGTATATCCTGTAACTCCACCCTCTGTTGGGTTTCTGTGTCTTGCTCAGTCTCCCAGGACCACAGTCTTTCTGTCCTGATCCCTTAAATCCTCACAGCTAGAAGAGTTGACAGAGATTCCGGCCCCCATGGTATACAAGGATTCTGACTTTCTCCCTTTGGACAATCTGCTAATCCTTCTCAAACAATTGCACCAATTGAGGACTAAACATTCGAATATATGAGATTGGGGTGCCATTTTTATTCAAATTACCGCTTTTACCACTCATGTTTTGAAGGAAAACAGTTCTAATACTTGAGAATTAACCCCTAAAAAAAAAAATGGAAGATGCTGTAAGAGTAAAGAAAAAGGAAGCCAGAACCAAGATTACATGAAGAGCAATCTGTTAGGAGATTACTGATTGTAGAGTGACAAGGGAGTTTCTAAACTTTACATCAGCAGGAACTGGCTTATTAAAAATGTAGAGCTAGATAAAGGCAGACTGTGAGCAACATGGATACACTTGTCCATTCTCAAAAAGTATCAATATGTCCAACAAGTGTTAAAAATAATAAATGTCCAGGTATCAGTGGTCTGCGCGATACTCAGTTGACTATCTTAATGACTTTGCTCAAGAATGTTTGAGTATATGACAGCATTATCAGCATGGCCAAAGAGTGTCACTGTCAAATAACTGTCATTGTGTCAAAGTAGATACTTGACATTGATAAGTATTTTTATTGTTATGTTCTAGCAGAAGCACAATGAACTTTTTGAGAATGTCAAAACTGTGTGAACAAATTCATTTTTCTAAACTCATTATAATTAAGTATATAAAACACTTTTAACATATCTCTAAGAAAATTCACTTATTTATTAAACCCTACAAATGTGCATTATATAGGTCACATCAGTAGCTTAGTAGTAGTAGTAAGAGCAGCAGCAGCAGCAGTGGTAGTAGTAATGGTTTATTTGGGACACAGTCTTTCTACATAGCCCTAGCTCATGGAATTCAAGATGTAGAACGGGTCATATCTCACAGAGACTTTTAACTCACAGATATTCACTTGGATCTACCTGTCATATACTGGTATTAAGGGCTTATGCCATAACAACGGGCACCTCAGTAGTATTCTAATGTAGCTTTTTATCATTATTATATAGAATATTTTTGTGATATAAGATATTCTTATATATTAAAAGTTGAAACAAATTATTCAATTGTAATTCCCATATGACAGAACTTTAATTCCCATTGAATAAAGAATGAACATATAATAAATACTGAATCTTTACAATTGTCTAAGTTGTTTTCAATAATGTTCTTATACTCCTATTATTGCTAAAGTTTATGAATCAATATATACAATTTTATTAATATTTATTTATTTATTTATTATTTATTTGAAACAGCTTCTCTCTATGTAATTCTGACTGAGCTGGAATTCACTATGTAGACTTCTCTGGCCTCAAACTCACTGAGATCTACAAGCCTCTCCCTCCCAAGTCCTGGGATTAAAGATGTGCACCACCACAACTGGCTTCTATACCATTTCATAATTTCAGTATATTTATAATGCTGTCAATACACACATATATTTAAGATGGGACTTTGATGTTCATAATTTGTGTCCTAATCTTTATTGAGCAAATTTTTATTTCTATTCCAATTGTGATCTCAGTTTTCATCTTGATGAGCTTTAGAGTCACCTGGGAGATGACTCTTGGGTTCCTGTGCAATAGAGATTATCTTGATTATATTGAGTGAGGTGGGAAGGTGCAGCTATTGTGAGTGGAACCACGGCACAGGTCAAGAGTCCTAGACTGAATTAGAAGGAAGAAGTGAGCTTAGCATCAGCAGTCACTGTTCTGTTTTCCATCTGTGGATGCAGTTTGAGTAGATGTCTCAAGCTCCTACTGCTGTGAATCCCCTATTGTTATGGACAAGAACCATGAACTGTGAGCCAGAATAAGTTCTTCCTTCTTCAGTTGCTTATGTTGGAGAATGTGGTATTTTACTACAGCAACAGGAAAATCATGAAGAAAATAAAATGTGCACTTATCTAAATCTTCGTAAAATGAGTTAGAACAAAAGGCTGAAACACGTCAATGGAATGGTTAAATATATTTTAAAAGGAGTTTAATTTTTGGTGAGGAAATTCAGTCACATATGTATGTGCACAGAGATACTGACTTAGCTGTTTTTAAAAAAAAATGCTACATTTTTTTGTCCTTTATTTGTTGCTGTTGTTTATTTTCCAAACTTTCTACCAACATATTTCCAATTTTATAACAAGAAAATTAAATCCAGTTTGTTAAATATACAATTTAAATAGCTGTCCTATTTTTTTTAATGACAAAACTTTAGTCGGTTTTTTTTTTTTTTTTTTTGACCTATCCAGATCACATGACTACTACTTCATTTTATGCAGGCTACCTTTCAGGTGCAATATTTGTGAGAACAAACAACTCCCTTAAAGCCTTTATAGACAGACTATTCCAGAGCTTCTTTGAGTCAGCACCTGCATCTTGACACAAGATGAGAGGGCACTAAATCACCTTGGCAGGTGTCTGTTCACATCAGATCACCAGTTTCTGCCTCCTGCGCTGACACAACTTTCTTCCAATCCATTATTTTCTTTTCCCAAGTGCACATGCTTTCAGGCAGAAAGGACAAGTACTTTTCTTTTTGCCCCAAGACACAATAACATTTGAGCTACTTTCCCAGAATTTCCAAGCAAAATTATTATTATCATCACTATTCCAAAACAAATAGGGGTCACAAGAAGGAAGGCAAGGGTATATTCTTCTTTGTTTCGTCTGACTTCTATACTAAAACTGGAGTTCATGGTCAGAAAACTTCCCCACTATGTAAAAAGCAGTCACTTTTGCAAATTAATGATCAAAACATATGCATTTAAATTATATATTTAGGATAGATATTCTGATCTTTCCTTTAAAGAAGTTTTGCATTAATAAACCTAACAGGAGATTACTTTATCCCATTTTAAAGTTTGTTAGAATAAACAGTATTGTTTATAATGAATCACCTTATTTTTGCTTGAGCTTAATTGGTATAAAATGATAATACAGATATTTATTTTGGTTAAATTTATTTCAAAAACATATACAATAACTGAACTAATTTTATTAGAGTGACAAATCTAGATACTGAGTTACAGAGTAAAATCCAGAAGAACAAGCCAGAGTACACATAAATCACCCTGAAGAGAAGTAATCAAATTACAGGGTCTTAAGAAATAATTATTTCTATCCCAAAGCCCATGCTCCTAGAGTATCCTGGGTCTTTCTCAAAAATTCTGCAGTTAATCATTCTGCTATTATTCCAATAATGGTCATTTATGATCTCTTCCCTCTCATCAAGGAGAGGATTATGCATATGAACTGTCAGTTCTCAGCGACAAACAATGTCACACCAATTTTATGTTAATGGATTGTCCACAGTATTCAAAGGTGAATGGGCAAAATGTGGTGTCACAACCAAGAAGCTGAAGAACTTTGTGTCCACCAGTAAGAAGTACATTATTGCATTTCAGCATGACCGCAAGGGGCCCTGAAGCTGGCTTAGTGGCATGAATCTGTAGAAAGAGGCAAAGAGCAAAAAGGCTGAGCACTGACTGGGGGACAGAAGCTCCTGAGGGATAATGGCCTCTGAATTTGATTTCAGAAGGTCAGCTAGTAATGTGTCACTCTGTAGTTGGCCTGAGTTTCCAGAAACCATCACTACCTGCCACTTTTGGATGAATGAGCCATTTCCTGAGGCTGTGGCAGTCCAGCTCTGAGTGGTTTCAGTGAAGCGTGCCTGCCCTATTGCATAAAAGGCAGAGGATTAGGAAAGAAAATGCCTTCAACACTGTGAGCAGCAAATGTGTCCAGAACACCAGCTTTTCAGACACACACAGGAAGAGGAGACTTCCATGAACTTTGAACGACACTCTCCAGTAGCTTCTTGGATTCTCCCTCTTCCTTACCCACAGCACTCACTTGTGACTGAAATACCAAGGCATCTAGATTCAGAGTACATTTGTCTGTTTTCTTAGGAAATGTTTCTGTATGTACTATTTGCATGATAGGAGGATAAAAGGTGTGGCAGATGTATGAAAAGATTTAAAACTTCATTTGATGTGACTGTAAATGTGGCAAAAGCTGCTTCAAAGGTAAGAAGCTTACAAATAATGCTAGGAATATCTCCCTTAGCAATGTAAGTGGGAAAAAAGAGTTGAACATATACTTTGAATAGGTAGAGAAAATATAGTGACTGAGAAAATGAATCTTAGAATTATAAGAATCACATCGTGAAGAGCCAAAATGAAAAAAATATAGCATGTTCATTTATTAACATGAGTCCTTTTAATTTTGCTGTTTAATGGAGTTATAAAATAATAGTTGATGGATTTGATTTCAGACAGACAAAGAGGTGAGTCTCGGATCTGTGAGATACAAAACAAACATTGAACTAATTTGCTGGTCATGAAAGACAAATGAGGCTGCGTACTGCATGAAAATGCCCAGTTCAATGATCATAAGTGATTAGCTGCTACCTAACCTGTCAGCACTGTCAATAACAGTACTCAGTCATTTGCTGCAAATTCTACAGAATGGGGTGGCAGAGGTGATTTAGAGCACTTGCTTCTTTTACAGATGACCTGTGTCAAATCCTAGCATCTACATGGTGATGATGCATAACCACCTGTCACTCAAGCTGTGCATGTGTATATAATGTGTTCTCTCTCTCTCTCACTCTCTCTCTCTCTCTCTCTCTCTCTCTCTCTCTCTTTCCCTCTTCCCCTCTTCTCCTGTCCCCCTCTGCTTCCCCTTTGTGTGTGTGTCTCTATGTCTGTGTGTACAAGCACATTGGGATTCCATAGTGAGGTTTCTAACTATATGCAGAATGCCTGTGTTGGTCCACACATTAGCTCAAACACATGGAGGGGACAAGTGAAGCTGCTAACTGTGTCATATTCTGAGGCTTTACAATTAGGAATATGTTGTTTTATCTGTGAAGGCTCAGCAGGCTAGAGTCCATGTATACCCTGAGTTGACAGATAGTGCAAGTGAAAATCATTTTCAACAAGGCTCCTCTTAGATCACACGCTGGAAATGGATTCATCTAGGTCATATCGTAGACAGAGAAATACACTGTTCGTTTCTGCCAGAGAAAACCAGCTTGAAATCATTTGAGGCTTGTCAATCCGGGAAACTCTGATATGGGAAGAAGTTTGCAGTGGAAATGTGAATGTACGCATGCTAAACTGAACGTTTGCCAGGATTATTAATGCATCACTTTGATGAGCCAAGAATTTCCATTTTTCCCTACAGGAGAGGACTTCTCCAATAGTCTGAGGCAGAAAGAGGGCAGAGCGTTTTATTTTAAGAATAACACTTTTCAACTGGAAGAAAGAACTGTAGCTAGGTTTTGACAGAGCCTGTTGGGAAGTAGAGGCAAAGACGATGTTTTATAAGTGTTGGTATTACAATTAGATTGCTTTGTGTAGATGCCTTCTGATCATCTATTTAGCATAATGTCAGCTGGCCTGGAGAATCATTGCTTTTTTATAAACCATCTGCTTTGTTGCAAGAGCCTCTTTAGAGGACACATGCAGGCAAAACATCCATTCATTTTTCAAAATCATCCTCAGTGTTCTTTTTTTCTACATCCTGTAGCCTGAATGGTAATTTTAGACAGACTTGGGAAAATGCAGACAGTGCAGCATAAGAAATAAATAAATGATCACAAGAAATCATTTGATTGAAGATTTCATCCATGCAGCAGTGACCATATTGTCTGACGACACACTGCTCACCTCTGACAGGGGGAGGAAATTCCACTCTTGAAATCACAGGTCGTGGATTACTCGCATTGCCTGCTGAGATTCAATTTCCCTGATTTAATTTGCTACTGAGAACAATCAGACTGAACATGGAAATATTTCTTAAACTCTTAAGTATTGAAGAAATAGCAATTTCAATATTTGTATGCATTTAAAGCACACCAATGTTAAGCAGTTATTTATTGCTAAAAATCTAGCTAGCAGCAGTCATTAACAATTTTGAGGTTTTTCGCAATCCTCAAAATTCTTCCTAGGCAGATTTTTTTTTCAGTTTTTCACATATAGTTGTTTGCTGAATTCACATATATCTGCACGCGCAGTTAATCTAGTGTAATTAATGCACATGGAATCATGAGCTATGATAGTCTCTTTTCCCTAAAAATCTAGTGTCTATATCTATGTCACAGATCTGCCACTCTGTTACCATGCCTCTTACCTAATTAGAATGACATGGGCTGTTCTAAGTCTTCTTGGAATGCCCCAGTTTGGTTACCTCTTCAGTGGCCAGAAACTGTTGAAAGGCAAAGAGCATTCAACATCAGTCCAGGAATGTGTGGACAGTGTCTTGTCATCAAGCCACGGGTTCTTATAAACATAACTCAGTGCTCCTAGAAACAGTGCACGGAGCTTGAAAGGTTCTTCGGTGATTAAGAGCATATGCTACTCCTGCAAATGATTCATTTGGCTACCAGCATCCATATGGGGCAAGTCAGAATGCCCTCTAGCTCCAGCTGTCAGGAGCCTCCTGAGAACTCTGGCCTTCATGAGAACCTGCACTTATACCAACATAGCATATGTACACAAAAAGCATCTGTACACATAATGACAAATAATATAAACATCTCTTTATTTAAACAATTCACTAAACTCTAAAGAGTTGTGAAAATTTTAAGCCATGCTACAAACATAAATATGTAGCCATTCTTCAAATAGCTGCTCTCTTGATAGTAACAGCAGCACACCGAAGTCATCTGTTTCTATATACTCAGTGCTTTAGAGTTGTCTAACTGCTTGAAAGCATAATATTGTCTTGCAACAGTGTTTACTTATACCCAATCTGCCCTTGCTCCCAGATATTAAACTTGAATATTATAGAGAAGAACTTCTCAAGCCCCACGGTAGCTTACATTTTTTTGAGAATCAACTAAGTACAGAACTAGATTCTATTTTTTTAAATCATGTAGCATTTCAAACAGTGAACTACGTTAGTGTTTTCATTTATAAATATAGTAAGCAGAGCTCAAGATGTTGACTAGCCTCTCCAGACTCCTGGTAGAGCTGGGAATTGAATGAGCGTTAGCTCTCTGAACTTCCACAGCATGTCCTGTCTGCTTCCTATACTCACACCCTGCATTGGCCTGTGAGACTAATTCTGCTAGCTATCTGACAGAAATGGGGCTGTGTTGACAAGAGGGCCACACAGCAACTGCTGGGCTGTGATGTGTTTTATCTTGAAAAAGATAATGAATACTTAATGAATGCCTGGTGGATTCTACTACTGCCCACCCTGGGAGCTGGCAGTAACAGCTGATTCACTTTATGAAAGCAGGTCAGATAGAAAAAAAAATCAATGGATTGAGGTGTAGAAGGAAAAAAAAAGTACAACAGCTGCAGGAAACAAATTACTTTTAAATTTTTCCTCTATAGTTTCAAAGCCCAAAGGAACTTATTTTGCAATTGAGGTCAAAAAGTAATTTCCAAGAAATTTACCTGAATTTTTAAAGAGTATTTAGCCCCCAGTGAATCCTAACACACAGGCATGTGTTTATTTTAGGGATGTTCTGCTTGTAAATGCATACAGGTCTTCTGTGGTTGAAAACAAAAATGGGAGAGTTGAAGAGCATGTGAGAGAAGTGGGTAGTATCTGAAATAAGTATTAAAAGGAAGCAGAACCCACAACCTTGATCCCTCTATCTGGAGTTTAGCAGTTTTAGTATAGACTTGTGTATTAAAACCATCACAGGAGCCGGGCGGTGGTGGCGCACGCCTTTAATCCCAGCACTTGGGAGGCAGAGGCAGGTGGATTTCTGAGTTCGAGGCCAGCCTGGTCTACAAAGTGAGTTCCAGGACAGCCAGGGCTACACAGAGAAACACTGTTTCAAAAAACAAAAACAAACAAACAACAACAAAAAAAATTATCACAGGTGATGGTTCCCTACTAGCCCAGGTGGCTCCCCTGTCTTTAATCTCTCACTTGAAAGTTGAGAGTACACAGGAATTACTATGTGGTTCCTTGACTGAGCCACATACCTAGTGAAAGTTCATTGGAAATAGGAACAAGGAATCTACAGAAGATGTAGATCCTTGTGATGAAGGTGAAGTCTTAAATTATGATGACTTGCGTAAAGTTAAGAAAAGTGTCCTGCAAATATAAACACTCTGCCCAAGCTCCCTTCTCTTTCTGTTATGGAAAACTTTTCTGTTTGTTTGTGTTTTATTTGTGTTGCTATTTTTTTCTACTTTTTGTTGTTCATTTATGAATTTATTGAAGTCTAAGTAAAGGAGAAAGACAGTAGGGAAGACATAAAAAGGTTTTAATTAAGTGTCATAGACAGTGCATTTTTAAAACTTAATTGCATGTGATATAGTGGAGGATTTCATGATCACAGTAGTTGGAAGGGTTATGGTATATTATGTCTATTTCAAAGTGCTTACCATGTCCACTGGATGATAAAGCACTTGGAGACCTTATCGAGTTAAGATAGCTGCTTAATTTCATCACTTGCTTCAAGTCTGTACTCAAGAGCCCTACCTGGCAAGAAACCAGCCCAACTTTCCTAGAAATGATAGCATATTTCATTCTATTATTCGCAGCAACACTAGGCATTGGGTTTACGAGCATGTGTTTGGGATCCTGTCAGATTTTTCAAGCCATAACTAAAGCAGGATTACTGACACTGATTCATGAGTCAGACTTAACCCCTTGAGCACATACTTTTAGATTTTATCATTAATTTTTGCCAATTACTTGCTACGATGCATTGCACAAAAAGTTTCCTGGGCATTTATCCCAGATCTCCCATCAGGGACACTTGCCTAAAATACCTAATTGTTTAGGAGGAAAATATCACAGGGTCATCCTAACCTGTTGGAAACCTGCTTTCAGCCTCACTTGTAGTCTTAATGTTAAACTTCTATTTCAGCTTCCAATAGTTTGTGAATCAATTTAGGATGATTTTGTTTACATACTGTCATTAAATAAGCTAGCGTGTTCTGCTGGCAATAATAGCTGAGCTGCCATTTGAAAACTGTTTTTAAAACAAACATGATTTCCATCTCCTGTGTCCCTACACAAACCACATAATTTAATTCAGAGAGATTTTCTATAAAAGGATGAGGAGGAGGAGGAATAATAGTAGTAGGAAGACTAGGAGGAAGAGGTGGGAGAGGAAAAGGAGGAGGAGGGGGAGAAGGAGGAGGAGAAGGTGAAAGATGGCTTTTTCCTACCTCTATGTTTCCTTTAAGTGTGGTGTTAAGAAAAAAATAAGAAAGGAAAAAAACCATTCCGGTGAAATTTCAACTTGTATTAGACTGGAATGCTATGAATATATCTTGACTTTGAGCTAGTGTTAGTGTATCTTATATTCCATCTTCATGGCTCTTCTGGGACAGTGCTGCAGTCACACCACCAATACACACACATACACACACACAGACACACACACACAGACACACACACACAAAAACACACACACACAAACACACACACACAAACACACACACACAAACACATGCAAGTGCAGATACCACCACGACTGACCATCACCACCTGACGTTTAAGCCAGGCCTCATTTCTCTGTTGGGAGGTACTATGCAAAGATAACACCTATGGCATGATGCTCGTAGCTTTCCTCCAACTTGATAATAATATGTTTGAAGAACAGCAGCAGTCACATGAAATATGTAACTACTGGTTTATACCAAATTCTTCCTTTTAACGTACAAGCACATCTTTTAGCCTGCTAACAACCAAGAAATACTCTGGTATACTTCAGACTCCCTAGTCTAGTAATGCCACCAAAGGAACCAGTTCCATTATCTGAGATTGTTTTTTACTCCAATCTATGTGGGATTTTTGTCATGGATTTATACCATGACACTCCTAATTCTAGTTATGCAAATTTGGTTTTGTCTACTTGAAATGAGCATATGTGGCAACTTCCAGCCCATTGGCATCTCTCTCACACCCTGTGTTTTTGCACAAGCTACTTCAGTATTAATACTTCAGTATTAATTTCAGTGGTGTTTGTAATATGTTCATTCTTAAATAGTTGCTCATCCAAAAGATTTAAAAATAATAGCATTCAATATTTATCTCATAATCATTTTATATAATTGTTTAAAATGTTGTTTATATAAAAAAAGATGCTCAGAAGATTACAAGAAGTCAGGCTGAACCCCTATATCCCACTCAAATCACAGAACAATGGAAATCAGATAAAAATAAATTGATAATACTGCTCCCAAATAACTAGGGAGCCATTAGCATTGAAGAAAATAAAAAAAAATATTCTATTGCACATAGATTTAGCCAGAAAAATATGAGAACATAGAAACCAAAATTCACCAATGTAGGGAAGTACATACTGGGAACAAATGGAGATCTATGGAATTTAAATCTGTAGTCAGCAAATCCCAGAGAAGCATGCACAGCTAGTGTGTCTCAAACATCAATGTCATTTAAGTAACCTGGAGAGCACGTCAAAAATTGATTAGAACATCACAGATGGTGGCTGTGTCTGCTTTTCATGTTATCATAGCTAATCTTTGACTATTACTTTGAATTTAAAGGCAAGACAGGCTTTTTGGAGACAGTGGCACAAGCCATATTTTTCTAAACAAACCTGCTAGGTCAATGGCTCTCAACGTGTGAGTACAGACCTCTCTGAGGGTCACCTAAGATTATCAGAAAACACAGACATGTCCTTTATTGTCACTCCAGCTATTAACCCAGTCTCTGATCCAAATAGATTCTCCACAATCCCTGACTAAATTAAAGTGTGACTGTTGGATGAATAGGCAACATTAGAATGAGTGTCACTGACCTTAAAGATGCCCTGATTCTGTGGACTTCTGCTGAGTTCCCAGGAATTGTGGTGCAAGGCCTAACTGGGATTTCTTTTCTTTCTCTTTTGTTAATTTTAATTTCTAGTTTTTTCACAAAATAGAAAAATTACAGTTATGACATAGTGACAAAAACAATTTTATGATTGGGATCACTGTAACAAGAAGAAATGTATGAAAAGGTCACAGCATTAGGAAGGTTGAGAACCACTGCTCTAGAGCTGTTAATACCTGCTCTAAAGGGAGACTTACTGGTAGTTAAACACACAGAAAGGAATATTGGCCTATCCCTTTCATGTTACCACCATATTCCCCCAGCCCTTGTAAGCTGCTGGCCCCACAAGTGTTTCTTCCTGTGTTTAAGGCCCTATGCAACTTGGCCTTCAAAATAATTAATCAATGCTCCATAGAAAAGCTGACATGTTGTTGCCTCAAGGAAAACAAAGGAAATTTGGAGATAACTCTTATCCTTACTATCTACTTGAATCTGAACAAAAGAAAACAAATCACTTTTCAGAGTAGAAAATCTATACTAGTGATCCATGACAAGATAAAGCACTGTTGCCTTCTAGTATTTGCATGGTGACACCTCAGGCTATTTCCCAGTTCCCACACACCTGTCCTAGCTGCACAGTGCCTTTAAGGACAATATGAACAACACAGAGTGGCTGCATATAAATTCACTCCTCGTGTTTTCTGGAGCCACCAGAGGATCACCACAAGCACAAACATGCCACATATTAAACACTTAAAGGTTATTTTTTCAATGTAAAAATTAGTGGCTGCTGTATGTTTATTCTCCTACCTTGAAAATGACCTGGCTAATCAGATTTGTATTTAGAATCTAGGGCTGTTTGGAACCTGTATCAACCTCTAGCTGTAGAAACAGTCAGAAGCTCGTTGTCTCCTACCTATTCCTACATATATATCCTGTCTCCCCTTTCTTGTTTTTCCTCAATCTATAGCAATGAATGTCAACAATTTGCAAGTAGACCCACCTCAGGGATTTGTGACAATCTCCTTGGTAGCTCATTAGAGCAGGAGTGGTAAATGCTGCTGATAGGGAGTAGAGCAGCAGAAGGCGTGCCTCCCCTAAATGACACATGCAGCTCTCCTGGGGAAATCTGGGGAATTTGCAAAGGCTTCCAAGAGAATTGCTTATTTACCATTTAGGGATTTGAGATTTTCTTGTGTGCACTGGCTTGTGTGTTTCAATCAGGTCCTCAGGGTGAAGTAATTCTGTACAAATATCAGCAACATTTGTCTCATATTTCACAATATTTTGAAGAAATAATAGAGTTTCAAGCTCCTTAAACATTTTCTTGCAATACAATGCCACCCCTCAAGCATATCACAGCTACTAGCATCTTCATCGGAGTAGCCTAGACTGCTCACAAGAAACCTTCAGCAAGGTGGGACCTGTTGAGGTTCAAGGAAGGAGGATTTGAGGGGTAATTAAGGAGGGCAATATTTTAGCCCTTCCCTCCACTTCTCTCTAGGTATTTGTTATTCTTTCCCAACAGCAAGGAGCATGGCAATTCTAGGGTATGTAGAGGGTGGTAGTTTAATTAACATAGAGGGATTGGGTCCTGAGTCATCATCCATTGTGGCTTAGGACTTTAGGATGATGTAGCTATTTTGGGGGATACCTGTGATGCTGTAAATAACCTCTTGTCTATAGTTCTGTAAGTAAATCCCATGAATGATTAGATTTGCCAAGCTGGTGGGTGGAGTCATACCTTTATTGCTGAATATGGCGTGAGTAGATATTGGTTTGTTTTTTCAGAAAAACTTCACATAGTAGCTGTATAAGCCAATTCTCTGTGTGGGCCAGCTGGCTCACCTCACTACATAAATATTCTTTTTACAAGTGTTTCTCCTTTAGCATCAGACCTTATAAATATAATCATTTAGGTGATCAGATCCATTACACTTGCATATATTATTTTGAGTACCATTATACACAGTCCTCAGCTTCATGGCATCATTATTTGCATATTAGATTCAGGTATTTTGACAAAATAAAACAAAAATAAGTCTGGTCAATTTTTCCCTCTCTTCTTGTTTCTTTTACAAAACCCATTATTATAAATCAAGAAATTTTGATTCTGTGAATTTTGTTCTGATACTAGCTAGTTTGGAGATTTTGGTCTTTGGGTATTTTCAGGTTAATTATGACATATCTAGCTGTCATTCTTTTCTAGTGATTTGTTCCTTTGTCCCTTTGGCTTTGTTGTGGGTCAGTTACCTAGGACTATATTTTCATTATTTTGTTTTTCAGCTCTATCTAGAAAGGATTGACTCACAACAGCAAGGGTTGCTTTTCTTTGTTAATAACTAATCTCAGCAAGCATATTGAATATCTTCAAAGCAGCTGTCAAATGTTTTCCTTAAATTCTACCTGAAGGGAGTTTGAAGAACAGTTTTGTAGGATTTCTGATTCTTCCTGTATGTTGAACATCTCATTCCATTTGATAAAAGTCTAATTTTTCTGATTCTCTCTCCCTGCCCCATGTTAACTGCCTGGCTCTCTTACTGCTCACCTTCCCATCCTGTCACCTTTCCTCACAGCCCAGGAACAGCAGTCTGAATTGGCTCTTAAGAGGGGATGCCATTACAGAAACCAGAAGGATCTCAGAACCAGCCTATACAAGCCTGCTCAGCTCTGCATTCCTACAGTCTGCTCTTTCTGGGCCTCTAGAAGTTGCATACAACAGTGCCAAATCCAAGAGCCATTAGCTGGGTGTAGATGCTAAGTTCTTAAATTTAAAATATTTTCTGTCTTGCTAGACAGTGCGTTCAGATCTGTAATTCTAGGGCTTTGCCTTCCCCCTTCTGTGGTTTTCATGACAAAGTTCTGTGGAATGAGGACTCACACATTGTTTCTCTAAGCCATGCAATCTGACTTGATTCTTCAGTTGCATGGGATTGCCTCCATTCTGGTACACCAGACTTTCAGACGTTGGGTCTGTAGCTGATTAATACAGGGTAAAGGAGCATGGTCTGCTTGGCGTTTCTGTTTTGTCAACATTTTGGTGTTTAAATCTGAAGTTGCTCTTATATTTTAAGCACTGCAAATAAATTATTGAGAGCCCAAAGATTTCTGAAGCAAAAATTCTGTTCACCTTTACCAAGAAGTAAATAGCCCATTGCTTCGATTGCAGACTTTGTCTCATGCCATGATTCTAAATGGTGTGTTTGCTTACACATATCTGTTCTGTGGCCATGTCATCTGCCGCCAGCTTTCACAGGTAATATAAACATTGTCAGTAAATCTTGTAAATGCTTTTAGCATGGTTGTGATGGCTCTCCTGAGAGAATTAAGACAGAAACAAAGTTCTTAGGCACAGGGCACGTCACACTGTGCATTACTTTATGTCTTCCCAATTGTTGCACTAATTTACACACTGTTGCTCATATAATTTGCTAGGATTAGGACCTGACTGTTGCACTGGTATAAAGTGCTCTCTGACTTTGATTCCCATCATTCTAATGACGAGAGGTGATCTTGAAAGACAGTTTGTTTCCTTGTTGTTTTCTATTTGGTGGTGGCTCATTGATTGCCTTTATTTCTAAATAAATACCTTTGTGTTTCCTTGCTGATCTTCTTTCAAAGAGCTGCTTGCACATATGGAAAATTTAATTTGGGTTATATATTGCAGAGTTGATCTGCCTTTTGCTTTCTTTTAATATTTATTTATTTTTATTTCATTATTGTCTTAGTTAGGGTTTTACTGCTGTGAACAGACACCATGACCAAGACAAGTCTTATAAAGGACAATATATATTTGGCTTACAGAGTCAGAGGTTCAGTTCATTATCATCAAGGTGGGAACATGGCAGCATCTAGACAGGCATGCTACAGGAGAAGCTGAGAGTTGTCCATCTTCATCTGAAGGCTGCTAGCAGAATGCTGACTTCCAGGCAGCTAGGATGGAGCTAAGAGGGTCTTAAATCCCACACCCACAGGGACACACTTTCTCCAACAAGGCCACACCTACTCCAACAGGTCGCATCTTCTATTAGTACTACTCCCTGGGCCTAGCATATACAAATCATCACAGTTATTCTTATATTTGTACTTTATGAGTATGATGTTTTGACTGAATGTGTGCATCTATACCCCACATGAGTGCAGTGCCCACAAAGGCCAGAAGAGGGCATTGGATTTCTGGAATTAGAGTTGCCGACAGTTGTGAACTGCCTGGGTGTTCTGGAGGAACAGCAGCAAGCACTATTAGTCTCTAAGCCATTCTCTCCAGTTCTAAATGTACCTTTTATTACACTAAGTTGTGCCAAAGTGTTAGAGTTTGCTGTTAGAAATTCATCTGGATTGAATTTTAAGTGTAAATAGTTTTTCTTCTGTGTCTCACTAAGTACATTTGTTTATTAAATTAAATTTACAGTGATCACACCTTCCTATGATTTCTTTTGAATTTCTTTTGTCTTTTTCACACCTAAGTATGTAAAATGTCTAGGTTCCTTTGTGACTATGGGTGAAGGTACTATGGATCTATTATTCAACTCTGTATCCCACAAACAAATTTGCTATCTGTGTTTTGCATTCCTTCCCTCTACCCCAACTGCTAATGCTACCAAACATTATATAGATCGGACACAGCTTTATCCTCCAGCTACTTTCCCTATTATTTACTACACACATAGTTAATGCAATGGATTTTGCTTCTCTTTAGGAACAATGCTTATATTTAGATGGACAGTTATACTTGGAGCAGCACTGCATAGAACTTGAAAGATTGTTTCTTTATTCATTAACTCCTTTGACATTTCAGTGTTCTGTATGGGTTTATTTGAATCATACACAAATACACACAAAGGAATTTTATTAATGTGTAGATAAATTTAAGAGAAGTACTAATTTATAATGCTGTTACTTCCACTTGGGTTAGTGACATTATTTACTATTTTTAGGTTATCTCCTCTTTTTTTTCCATTTATATGAATCACATAAATTCGTATGAATCATTTTAGCTCTCTCATGAAAGTTTCCAACTTTTACCCAGAAGAATAAATATTTTGTAAAGAATTATTTGTTTTCTGTATATGGGTAAACTATAGCTATCTCCAGACATACCAGAAGAGGAGGGCATTGAATCCCATTACAGATGGTCATGAGTCACTTTGTGGTTGCTGGGAATTGAACTTAACACCTCTGGAAGAGCAGTCAGTGCTCTTAACCATTGAGCCATCTCTATAACCCCGAGAATCTTATTCTTTGTTGGTTAGTTTTATTCCACAATAGGTGGTAGTTTTGGTTGCTATTTTGAGTGATATTGATCATTTAAATATTTTCCTAAGTGTTTACCTCTAGTTATACAAAAGCATACATTTTAAATATTTACTATTTGTGATAACTAGTGGAATTCCTTTTTAATTTCTAAGATCTTAAATTGTTATAATGATGGCACTAATATTGAAATGTAACAAATGACTGTCTTACAACATTTTCTTGACTTAGACCATCAATAAAGTAACTGAAGTTTTTAGAGCATGTATGCTTGATTTGTGTCTCACTGCAAAGGAAAGCAGCTGTTTTCTCCATTGTGTTATGGTAGAATAGTGAATATCAAGCCTTAGAAAGCGTCAGAAACCCCTGCGGGGCCAGGTTAGTAAAATGCTGTTCTTCAACTCTGGAGTTTGAATCAGTGAATCATAGATCCCATTGCTAGTTCCCAGCAGAGTCTATAGCTGCCTCTAAAAGATGGAAACCTGGGGGAATGAGGTGGAAGCACTGGGGTCTAGAGTGAAAGGGGCCACAGAGATGGAGTGCTGGACAAGTCACTGCTCACATTAAATGCCATAGCAACATCTCAGTGGCCTGGGAGAGAAAGCCAGTCATAAGGTGGCTGCTGTATGGTGAGACTGAGGCAAGTTGGAGGGTGGCAGGAGGCCTGGAGGAGAATATTTATTTGTTGATTTATTTATTATTTTGTGTTTTTACATTTTAAACGTTATCCCTTTAAACGGGTTTCTCTCTGCAAACCCCCTATTCCATCCTCCCTCTTCCTGCTTCTTTGAGAGTGCTCCCCCACCCACCTACCTATTACCACCTTACCACCCTAGCATTTCCTTCTACTGGGTCGTTGAGCCTTCACTGGACAAAGGGCCTCCCCTCCCATTGATGTCAGATAAGGACATCCTGTGCTACATATGCAGCTGGAGCTATAAGTCAGAGGAGAACTTTTAAATAACACCATAAATCAATTAGAAACTTTCTCAGAGCAGGAAGTGTTTTGACAGATGCTCTCAAATGCTTACCTATCTTTGTAGAAATCAGCTATATTGAGAACCTGAGTTTTGGCACCAGTGGCATTATAAGTGACTAGGTATCTAGATAGTTCAAAGGACTGTCTTGAACTTGTAGTTTCTGTTTTTGTATGAGGGGTTGTAAAGAAAGGGAAAAAGATCACAGATGTTTCCAACACTCCAGGGCTAAGAAACAGAAAGCTTGCTGAAGTTATCTGAAGATACCATGCCTTTCTTTTACATGGTAATTTATAAGAAGAAACCAAGCTGTCCTTAGTAAGCTACTGTTCTCAAGAGAGATGCTCTCTCACAAAACAAGACAAAGAAAGATTGAGGAAGACACCCAATCGTGAACTGTGGTCTGTACATGATCTCTCCCTCTCCCTCTCCCTCTCCCTCTCCCTCTCCCTCTCCCTCTCCCTCTCCCTCTCCCTCTCCCTCTCCCTCTCCCTCTCCCTCTCCCTCTCCCTCTCCCTCTCCCTCTCCCTCTCCCTCTCCCTCTCCCTCTCCCTCTCCCTCTCCCTCTCTTCCTCTATCTCTCTCACACACACATACACACACACATGCACACACATACACACACGCACCATGCACACAAAAGAAACTAAGGGCTGCAGTATATTGTTTAGTGGGGGACATCATTTTATCTTGAAACGATGTAACATTAAGAGCCTCCTCCTCTCAATCAGTGGAGTTTGTATGATGACAAGGAAGGGTGATGTGCTTAGATCTGTCTGGTAGTCTTTCTATTTATTCTGGCCACCATCTTGTCTCCAAAAAACAGTCATTTAACCTCTCACCAATTGTCTTCCTACAAATGGTACTCTTTAACAAATGTGAACTTTCCCTCCCCCACCAATATGCCTGTGGTGATCAGCTGCAGCTGCAGCACCAGTCAGGGATAACAAAAGAGTACCACAGTGCCTCTGCACCATGGGCTTCTTTGCAAAAGTTTTCTTTTCATTTGTTCCTCCTGTTCTTAAAATACCAGGAAGGGATTTGCTCTGCTTATGACTTCTAGCAAATATTTATATAAAGATAGCATCTCTCCTTTTCAGTTTAACTAGGGTACTTTGCTTCTCCCTTCTTATGGAGGGTTGTGCATATTAAAAAGTTCAGCTTTTCACATGAGAAAATTATGTCCAAGGTCCTAAAGTTAGGTTGATTTATCTACATTGCTAATATTCTTACAGGTAAAATTTGGTGGCATATCAAAGCATGTGCATATGTATATGCACATATACACATACATGTATGCATTCATACATATATGTATATATACACATATACATTTATACAAACATACATTTCTTATGTAATTATTAAATACATCTGATTTTGTTGTATTTGTATTAGAAACAATCTTGTTGTGTAGTCAAGGCTTGCCTAATTCCTCAATATCCGTTTCTCAGTTTTAGAGTGCTAATTTATAGATTTGACTCACATCACTAGGCTTTATTAACTATTACTTAAATGAGGCTTCCTCCTCCCTAAGGGTAGTGGCTCACAGAGATGAGAAAGAAAGTCATCACTTGACTATTAAAAATCTAGAAGCTATATTTTAGAATGTTTTGTTTATGTATTCTTAAATGTGTAAATCTTGGGCTTTTATTATAAATGTTTCAATTTTAAGATGAATAAGAAGTAACCTGGAGAAGCTTTTTAGGTATGCCCAATGAAGATCGCAATTCCTTTTTGAAATAACAAGACAGAATTTGAATCAGATTGAGAAATGTGGGTTGGATTTTAGAGTACAAAATGGCTAGATGTTAATCTCAGCACCTTCAACAGTATCCTTGGAACTTTTCCTGTTCTGACTCAGAGCTACAGTGACAAAAAAGCATCTCTTTCCAAACCTTTACATATTCTGAGGCTCAGTTAGTTCAACTAAAATCAAACCAAAATGGAAATGTCACAGGGTAGCAGCTTCCATTATATAAATAAAGTGCATATGTAAGTACTATTGCCATGTCAAAGGTTCACTCAGATAGATGCCTTGAAAGATATATAACGTCACTAAGAAGGTTAAATTAAAACCACTCTGAGCTAGTCTGTACTATTACAACAATCTCCATTGACCAAGTACTTTACAAAGTTCTGGTGGCTGTAATGTCTGCTCTAAGGGTGACAGAATGAAGCGTGTGAGTGAGGATCTTCTTACATGCTGCTGACTGCCAACTTCTCATCAAATGCCCAGAGAATAAAAAAACACTAGGATCGAGGACACTAATCTCATTTCTGAGGTCCACTCTCCCAATCTGATCAGTTTTCGAAGTCTCTGCCTCCAAGGACAGTCCACAAAGATGTATTTATCAGCATGTGAATTTAGAGAGGATATATACACAGAAGCACACACAAAAGGTGAACTTTATATTGTTTTTATATTAGTGCAACTGTATAAAAATAGTATAGGAACCTGACTAAGCAACAGAGTAGTCCTGCACTGAGCACCTGCAGGGAGACCTAAAGAATACATGTTTTTACCTATTAGTGTTCAGCTCAGTTTTCCAATAGAGGTGACTTTACAGGTACAAACATATATATATATATTCATTCTTCACCCTTGAAATCAGCACTGACATTTTTGTATGACCAGCTGCACTCTAAAAATTTTACAGGAAAGATTTAGAATTTAGAGATTAAGTGTCTGACTACTCTTCTGCTAATTAGAACTAGAATGGAAGTCAGTTGCAGTCACCCCTGATAAAATAAGCAAGAAAGTTTGGGTCCAAAGCAAAATGAAACCTTGATTTATTTTATTACAGTCATTTATGATTATAGAGGAAGGTGTTAGAGAGGAATCAGACACCCAAGAGACTTACTACTGAACTACCTACTCTTTCGCTAATAACATCATGCCAAGCAAATTAAGTTTGAAACTGATTACCACTGATTGCAAAGCTCTTTATATGGAATTTAAAGGATCCATAAAGAACACTAGTGTTCTGGTTGCCAATATAAATTATTCTGCAATGGGAAATTTGAATGCTTTGATCTCTAAGCTGTAGATACACAATGCTAAAATATTTTAGGAACCACTATATATATATATATATATATATATATATATATATATATAATTAAAGAAAATGGCTTTTATGTAATCAGTGAATAGAAACTTCTCCCTATGCTATCATGCATTTCTTGCTTAGAACCTATTTTTTTCTAGGTCCTTCACTGAGTAATATGGGCTGACAAAGGAACAAATACCCCCAGAACCTTCACAGAAGGACCAAATGACAAAGCCATAACAATGAAGAACTACATCCCAGAAAGTGTGGAGTTGCACATCTTCATCATAAAGCCTGAGGTTGTGCTGAATGACTTCATTCTCTCTAGTGACATTTTTAAAGAATGGAAGCTCAGATTTAAATAAGCAAAGTTTCATGATCTGCTTCCATGATCTCATTTATGTTCACTAGTTCATATGTAGAAAAGAAAAACTAAAAAAAAAAAAAAAAAATGTCTTCTTTTAGACAGTTCCCTCCCAACCTATGTACCCAAAGGTCTTTGTGTGTGTCAAAAATCCCACAATACAAGACCAAACTTACTGTTCCAAGATAACAATCAATATATGATGACTGATGTTACATTCCCTTTTCACTCAAGGAAACTGTGCCCAGGTCATTCTCCAGAACACCGCCACCAAGCTTCTTTGAATAAGGCGTTTTCAGTGCCTGTAGGAAAGGCTGACAGTTATAAGTAGACCTGTTGAAGTTTTATTGCATGCACCAAGGACACAGTTACCTTCACCACAGTGTTTTCTCCTTTGCTGTTCATTGTTTGCTCCTCTTTCCTAGCAATCAGTCCTTCTAATACCGAGCATTCTGTGAATGTAGGTGGACAGCTATGGGCACAGAAAATGAAGAAGGTTTTCAGTGCTCAGAAAAGAAAGGTCATAATCAAAAGTCCCAGGGCCTAAATAACAGCATTGGTTCTTACTGATTTGGTGACATTGTCAGACTACCAAATCATTTTATACCTCTGGCTTTATCTGTAAAGTCACAAATAAAATAATGCTGACTCAAGACTTGTCAAGTGGAACATGTAGCCAATTTTGTTAAGTGTCTAGCGTAGAATCTGAAAAATAGAAAGAAATCACTTGATAAATACAACTTCTTTTTATATCAAAGAATGTAGATTACTGACAGTAGCCCCAGTCTCTTATTTACTTCTAACAAATGAGTATTATTTTTTGAAGTACTAATTATAAACTGAACTAATTATGTTTTAGCCTTGAGAAGTTTGTAGAGTAGGTCATTAAAGTTGTAATCAGAATTATAGTGTGACATATATATGTATATACATACATATATATGTATATATATGTGTGTGTGTATCTGTATATATACATGCATATATATATATATATGTCTGATAATAAATTCCTCAAAACTTTTATATGATGTAACTTTTTATTTGAAGCCAAGGAACAGGATAAGAATAGTAGGGCTTTCCATCTTCAAAAGAGTATAGACAATTCAAGTAATTAGTAGGCAAGGCTCTATAATATGCTATGCCAGGGAGATTAGCTGTGGTGCCAAAAAAGAAAATGACATTTCAGAAGAAAAAAAAAACATTGCCTCAAGGTGCTGAGAGCAAGATGTGAGAGCATGTACGAGTGTCTTATTATGTGTCATTGGAAACATTTGTCATAAAGGAACACATGGCATAGTTAGGAAAGACTAGTGAAAAGCTACATTGAGACAGAGGTAGACTTTTTTTTTTTTTACTATAGTTTAAACACACACATACACACACACATATGCACACACACATGCACATGCACACACACTTGCACATATATACTGACACACACACATGCACATACAAACTGACACATTCACAGGGACATACACATGCACATATACATGAGTAGGGACAGGTAAGTGGAATTCAGAAGCATGACACTTGTTTCAGTTACATTTCTATGGCTGTGATAAACACTGTGACCAGAGTAACTCCAGATAGAGGGAGTTTGCTTTAGCTCACAGATCCAGATGGACAGTTACGAGCTCATGAAGGCAGAGTGAGAGCAGGATGGCTTGAGCTCCAAGTTGAGGGCTCATGTCTTGAACCATAAGCAGAAAGCCAGCCTCCAGTGAGTTACATCCTCCAACAAGGCCACACTCCCAGGACCTCTACAAACACCAACAACAGCTAGAAATAAAGTACTCAAGCCTCTGGGGGAGCTCTCTCATTCACACCATTACAGTACTTAACTGGACTGTTGGCAAGCTAAAACGAAAGCTTGGAGATGAGTAATGACTTAAAATCACTAAATAGCTTATGATTACTTTCTACTAACATGAACCATGGAGGGATCTCAGTGGATGCTCTTCTTTGAGTTTATCTTAGAATACATTGACCAGAAAGTGTTCTTAGAAAGGACAAAAAAAAAAAAAAAAAAAAAAAAAAAAAAAAAAAACTAAAGCAAAGACAAACTTCCCTGCGGGACTACGTCAAGCATCTTCTCAGGAAAAGGAAGTGCTTCTACTGGGGCTGAGAGAAATGCACTTCAGGGCCCCAGGACACAAGGAAGTCATGTGTGCAAAGTCACATTCATATTCAAGTCAAATCAACACCTGGGACTGTGTTTCTCAATTTCTTGGTGTGCTTGACTATTCTTATGACTTGTGTATATATTCTTGTTTTGTGGTCTATTAACTATTTTTAGTAAGGGCATGACCTATCAATTTAGACTTTATATATATATATATATATATATATATATATATATATATATATTTTTTTTTTTTTTAATGATATACTCATTCTCACTTGATGGAGTAATTTAACAGAGTTTAAGTTTGAAATGCTAAGAGAAAACAAAGATAATATTCAATGAACCTTTTAACTTACTATGTGAAAGTATTCTAACTTGTCAATATAAATGATCAATTAATATTAAGTAAATTAATATGCCAAGAAATCTGCCTCAATAATTGAACACAGAAATATCTTTTAGTCAAGAAAATATACTAAAGATTATGGCACAGATGAAGAATGGTGAGAATCTCAACAGGGAATCGTAAATTAACATAGACTGAAATTGCTTTGCTTCTGGTTGATGGAGAATGAAGGAAGAGAGACAGAGATGGAGACTTACACACGGAGGGAAGCAGAGTAAGAGTGAAGAAGCACTCAGTGTGAATCAAGGAGCTCTACCAGGCAGGTGCTCTCACTCTAAATAAATCTAGTTGCTCTAGGATATGAACCACAAACACAGAAAATGAACTGGAATACTCAAGCATTCAAAGTTAGTGCTTTCTATTAGCTGAAGCTTCTGATCAGGAAACATGGTGAAAGGTGTCTTCTCACATAGGAGGCTGATCTGAAGACAGGTTCCATAAGTAAGAACAGACAAGCAATTCTTGAGCCATATTGGCCAAATATTCTACATGGTCCACACTTGTATGTGGAAATAGACACGTGGATATATATGGTCAGATTTATCTAGACAGTTTTCTTCACTGTCAGTTTAACACTGACTCTGGGACACTGTTGACATCACAATCTGAGTGTGCCTTGTCAGTTGTAAGTCAGTAGCTTTGATAGTATCACATCCCCTTTTAATCTTGGCTTTGACATAAGGTGGAATACAACAAAAGAACCAATGTTTCATTGGAATGATTCAGAAAATGCATGGCATATGAACTTAGGGATGTCTTTTATTTTTTAGAAGAAAGCATTTAATAGCAGAGAAATTGAGAAAAAAAAAACACTGGTTCTGAACCTTGTTCTAGTACATATGGCCTTTGATGTCTTTCCCAGGTCTCAAATTCTTGTTTGAAAACTTCCTCCTCTACACATCATGGGCAGTTGGAGCAGGTGCCTTTTATGTTTTCTTCTCTAATTAATTAATCTTAATTAGGATGGTCTGTGTTTGGTTTTGATGTGGATATATATATATATATATATATATATATATATATATATCCTATATGTCAAGTGAAAATGGGACTGTTTGGTAAAGTCAGCACATCAAAGAAACAAAAATCATATTTAAAAACTAAATTGTCTGCCACATCCTATGTGGTATCACCAGTACCAATACTTTTATATTAAAAATGCATAAATGTTGGCTGGAGCTACTGCTCCATGGGTAAAGCAATTGGCCCACAAGCCTTACAACCTGAGCTCGGATTTCCAGCATCTCCCTAAAACCCTAATCAAGTAGTATACCCCTCTTTAATCTCAGCATTCCTAGAGGCAGATGAGAGATGGAGGCAGGAGAATCCCCTGAAGCTCAGGGCTAACCAGCCTGAAGCACAAAGGCAGACACCATGAAGTGCTTCTTAAGAGCAGCCAACCACAAGTGGCTCTCCAACACCCTAGGCCTAACTCCTCTCTGTAACCTCTCCCCAAATGCAGGCAACCTTATCACAGGGCTTTTATTTGAGATGTTCCCTTTTGCTTATTTCAAATCTCTGAATAACAAATGAGCTTCTATATCTTGGTTTGTAGTTCCCCATACTGTCTCTCCTCCCTCATTTTCTTGTGTTAATTTGGCAATTCTCCAGAAAAAAAAAAAATAACTCCACCATTTTGCATCAAATTTAAATAAAGCATTAATAAAATATCAAATACTGACCAAGGGATAGACTTTGATCAAGACGATTCCCCAGAACTTCCCACCCGAGAATGGCCTTGAGCCATGTGTTTCAATGGTTTATGTGGCCAAGCCTCTATGCCACCATGCAATACCTTAAGGCGTTGTGATTTCCCAAGAACTACAACTCGTAGCATTCCAGGAAGTTCCTTGGTTCCTGGGCAGGTGGGGTTTACAGGTTACTTCTGGGCATTACACTTACCTAGCTTATCAGCAGCAGCAGCAGCAGCAGCAGAGGCAGCATCAGCATCATTTTCCAAACTTTGTCTTAATGACACTTCAGTGTGCAGAAAATCATAATTAAGAAATGTGGCTTTTGTACAAAACTGATGTTGGTCTAGTCACACAGTTCTCTTGTTTCCTCTTATGTCCCTCTAATAGGTTTTCAAACTTGTACTGCTTATGTTTAACTGAGTATATTCATTTAAACCTAAGCCTAAATCAAGTTGGGGGGTGGGGTTAGGGTGGGAGGGAAGATCCTGCCTTAAGGTCAACTCAGTCTGAGTTACATGACTGATTTTCATATGAAATCATTTTTCATTCTGGAGAAAGCTTCCTTCTTACTGACGAATGCCAATAATAATGAAAGATTCTATCAGATTTTTTTTGTGTTTGTTTTTTTTTTTTGTTTTTTGCTTGTTTGTTTATTTTTTCTTCAGCAGTAAATTATTTCTCACACGAGGGAGATCTAGTATTGTAAATTGTAATCAAAGCTGCTCTCTTCCTCTAGGCTGCAGAAATGCTGTCCTTTGTTAGCAGATTGAACAATATCCTGAGAGAAATGGGACATTATGCTATTGACTTAGGGCTCTGTATCTCCAGAGCCTTCTAAAATGGCTTTAAAAAAAAAAATCTACATTTCATGTAAAGCTTTCTTTCTATGATCTGGACATGTAAGCTAAAAGTCTTTTTTTCCCCCTTTGCCTTAATTAAATCAGAAAGCTCTGTGACTTTTTCAGGTTGTTCTGTGATGTTTGCAAGGAGATTTGTAAATGACACTGTGGCTACTTTGGCCCTTTCTCAAGGAGACAGTAATTATTACCACTCCTTTTGAAATATGCTGTGGGTGGTTTATCAGTTTCTTTGTTAATGAGCTGGCCTTCTCCTTTGTAATGCCAATCATGGGGACACCTTTTAAATAAGAATTATCTGTCTCTCAGCCTTATTTAATTCATTTATTTTTTTTCCGATATGTCCTTATCAAGCTGTGTATTGTTTTCCACAGCCCAGACAGAGAAGGTTGGCTTCTTTCCTTGATGTCTCTATCTCTCTGTCTCTGTCTGTCTCTGTCTTTCTCTGTCTGTCTCTGTCTGTCTCTGTCTGTCTCTGTCTCTGTGTCTCTCTCTCTCTCTCTGTCTCTCTCTGTCTCTCTCTCTCTCTCTCTCTCTCTCTCTCTCTCTCTCTCTCTCTCTCTCTCTCTCTCTCTCTCTCTCTGTGGGTTTCTTTGTACATCTGATCCTCAAATGTTGGCAATCATTACCCTGTGTGACACATCTCTGCACACTGCTTTTCAAATTCAATATCACAATAGTATTAGAAAGATCCAAAGTAAAGTGAGCTGAAGAATGAAGCAGGAAGTTGTTTTAATCTTTTATCCTAATGAGGTTACTACCCAGAGCTCTTACAGTTTATTTTGATATTATGTAAAGTGTGCTTTGAGTCAATCAAAGCACACACCTGCAGTTTAGTGATTACAGACAGCATTACTTTATTTGGTCATTGCCTCTTGTTAAAGTAGCCTGTCAGTGCTCAGGCTGGTGAAGAGGTACATGCTGTATTTGTAGCTGGGCTGTGTGAGCTCACTAAGTGCTTTATGTGGTTTATACAAGGATATATAAGATACTTGAATTTCTTATCTAAAACAAAACACCAAACAATGGCATTACAACATTGCAAAACACATCTGAATGCTGAAATAATACTTATGGTATCAACGCTATATCTTAGCTTATATCTGGGTATTCCTGTTGGTGATTAGATTAATTTTTGTCCCCACAAGTTTGCCTGAGTTAGCAAATAAACCAAACCACATTACACAAAGTTACAGACTTCGTAGAAACAATGAATACAATTTTATTTTCAGCCTCATGTATTGTATGTGTGATACACATAAAAATAATCTCATGTATCCAAAATAAAAATTAAACTAGATTTTTGATTTTATCTTGACACCCTTTGCATAGGGGAATTCATGCTGTGGCCTTGGGTACTTTGTGGATATCAGTTCTGCACCTTGGTATTTGTAATGGCCAGAATTGTACTACCCCCTAAAGCTGTATATGAAAACTTTACTTACTGCCAGTGATAGTACCTGAAGGTAGAGCTATTAGGAGACAACCAAGGTCAAAGGGCAGGGCCTTAATCATGTAGGAACATAGTTTTAAGAACAGAAGAGACAGATCACAAGCTGGGTATCTGCAATTCCCATAGAGAGACTTCATCAAATCTTACCATGTCAGTAGGCTCATCTTGGGCAAATTATTATTATTTATTTAATAATAATTAAAAAAATAGCTCACACAGCCCAGCTACAAATATAGCATGTACCTCTTCACCAGCCTGAGCACTGACAGGCTACTTTAACAAGATGCAATGACCAAATAAAGTAATGCTGTCTGTAATCACTAAACTGCAGGTGTGTGCTTTGATTGGATCACCAGCACACTTTACATAATATCAAAATAAACTATAAGAGCTCTGGGTACATGTGATAAAAATCTAAGCTACGGTGGAAAGGGTAGGTTAGTCAGCCTTAACTAAATTATACTATACTATATTGTATTAAATCATTGTACTATATAATATATTATACAATATAAAATATTTTACTAAATCATAGAATACTATAACCTAAATTGTCTGGTACCTTCATTCTGTGTTGTATGTCTTAGTTTTGTAATGGGTGTAGTAATGGAGAAGTGAAAGTCAAGATTAAGTAGGGCCAGGCAAACATATTAAACACTAAATGTTTGTTGAGACTAACATTAACACTTTATAGCAATGACTGTCCTAAGGAGACTGCCATAATCAGAGGTAAAATGATAAAACCTGGGTTAATGGCCACTGCTTTACTGATGCCAAATGACATACCTGGCCAGGTAGCTGCTACTGTGTCTGGTGGAGAAGACCTTAGGGCTGCATAATCATACATTTACTCTTGTATCCTTTCAGAATGTCTGACATTCATCACTCTTTATCGGTGTTCCTTGGTGACTGAATGTATTCTATTTCCTGCATCTAAGTAGAAGACTTAAAACTTTAAAAGTGAAATCACAGTATTTTTAAGAAATTGGTCTGCATTAGATTTCATATCCAATTTTTTCAATCCAGATTTTGCCTGAAGAGGTAAATTATAAAATGAATCCTAGTGTTTTCTTCAGATTTTGAATACAATTTCATTAGTCAGAAGTATCTGAGTGGCATTAGATTACTTCCATCCGCCATGCTGGGAAGCCTCTAAACTGATAAGGCATTGATGTAACATGTTAAGAAATCTCCACAATATTGAAGACAGATGCTACACTGAAATTTACACAAATCCAACCCTAAACTCTTCCTTTTATAGTCAAAAGTGTTGTAGAAAGGCTGTACCCAAAGCTAATCAGTAGATAATGTTAATACCAAGTGGTTAACGAACAGATCTTGCTGTCTTAATTAGTGTTCCTTTTTAAATAAAACCACTTAATTAAATTCTCAGTTCAGCTAAAGAAAGCTTACACTTTAATCAATATTGCAATATTCTCTGTGGTCAAACCTACAATCTAGTTTCAATTGAAGATTGGCTGGGGACATGTATTTGTTCTAAAATTATTAATGCCTTTGAGCCAAGGACTCTAGGTTACAGATCCTTAGGAAGAAAAATTTCTGGCCCACCTATCACGTTTATATTCAGAAGAAGCAGTTTTTGAATTATGATTTTTTTTTTACTTCTATTTTATTTGTGCTGTTATTCACTTTAAGTTACTTGATTCTAATTCTTATTTGAGTAATACATTTTACTTTTGAATTTTGTTTTTAATCCAGAGTCTACCATTAAGAAGTGTCATCAACACTGGTTTTCTAGCCCTAAAGGACTAGAAAGTTCTAGAAGCTTCTGGAAGCTTCTAGAAGCTTCCTGGAAAAGCACTTTTCTGCTCCATTTCTGAACTCAAGTTTTAAGCTCCACAGATGAACGGTATCAACATAGGATTCAGCATGTGCTCTTAGATGGTTCCACACATCACAGTATACTCCACTGATGTACACAGTGCACACAGTGTTCATCCATGATGCTCCAAAGCACTGCAAATTCTTTCATCATGGTTCAAAATATCTCATTGTTTTTGTATTTGCTTTACCTATTTTCTCTTCATTATTACTAGGTACTTAGGTCAACTCCATATGATGGCTACTGTGAGTAACACTGTGGTGAATATAAACATACAAATATCCCCTTAGCATCATGCTTTAACTTGGTTTGACTGTATATTGAAAGTAAATAGTGAGGTTGCTGAATCAGATATATTTTCCATTTTTTGTGTACGTTCCACACTGTTTTCCATATTAAGTATACAAACATACATTCCCAATATTGATCTGAAAGAAGTTCAATGACATTTTTTATCTTCTAATGCAATATGCACCATCTATTATGTATTTAAAAAGTGTTGAAAATTTAATGTATTCTTATGGAAGAAAAATATGTAAGACAATGATTGTATTATTTGATTACCCTTTCCATTATATATATATATATATATAAATTTCAAAGCAAGTTATATAACATGAATGTCTATAATTTGAAACTATGAATAAAAGAAGAGAAGTGTTATTATTCATTAGAACATATTCTTCCAAGCCATAGGTAATGAGAATTTTTTTTAATCAAGAAACTTGTCTTTAAATCCGTATCTATGACATTTTAATACTGAATAATAACTTATAAATTTAGGTCTGTGGCTTCTAAAATAATAGTTTCACTTCATAGTATCTAAATAATATTTTTCAAGTATTTAATTTTATATAAAATGTGGAATAAATGACAATCTATACACTGAGCAAATTTCCATGGAGAAAATCAGAAAGTTCATAGATAAGGCAGAGGATTGAAGTCAGCCCACTGCATTTGCAGGGAGTATAATTCTTGTCATGGAATCTTGAATTAGCATAGATAACTGTGCTGTGTCTGCTCCCTTCCTGAAAGCTGAGATGGTAGTTCAATGAACGCTGGAACTGGGACCTATTGAATGTTTACTATGAGCCACTTTTATACTATATTTTATTATAAATTGTAATTCTAGACATTAACTACTTTTATCTTCTTGGATGCAAAAGATTACAACAACAATCAATGTATGATTATTAAATACTAGAGCCAGAATTCAGAATCAGACAATGCTATAATCACCGAGTCTCCAAATACTAAATGTAGGTTTATTAAGCTCTCTCTTTTTTCCTTATGCAAAGACTGGCACTGAAGAATATTGACCAAAGACAAGATAAAATACTTGAAGAAATTGTCCTTGGTCAAATCTATATTTCATAGTGTCCTTGAAATTGTCAGAGTGATTCACTATGACCACTTAGTAGCTGTTTATAGTCACATCCAAAGGAATGACAATGTTTTCTAAGAATGAACCATTATACCATCAGGAATATATAAACTTTGTGTGCAAAAAGTTTCTTCAGAGAACTAATTAATTTGTTTTGTTTTAAATCAAGCATGTATGTTTACCATAGAAGTTTAGCAGTCTGAGTATAACAGTGGTATTGAAATTATGTTAAATACATTTGCATTATTCTTATATTTTTCTATTTTCCTTATCTGAAACCCATCCTTGTGGGTGCAAAGTATACTGTTTCTAGTTATAAACAAAGGCAAACCAGAGAGTATAGTGTAACAACTCTATATGTTATTTTCTTTACTAGTATTATGCTCATTTAATTAAAGTTGAGTTTAAATGAGAAACGACACTAAATAATTTATACAAAGTATATTCAGACAAAAACTAAGAGAAATGTGAGAATAGAAACTCAACTTTTCTGTAAATTTTGTTTTAAGGTGCAAGAATTGCTTTAAGCCAGTCAAAGGTGGCAGCTCCTCTGGAAAATATACACATGGCCAAATCACACTTTTCATCGATTGAGTTTGTTCTATGACAATTTTGTATGAATATTTAGGGCACTCAAGTTATTCTTCACCACTACCTCTTTTATCTCTCCACAACCCCTGTTATCCACCCTGCAACTTCTCTCTGAGTTCTTTCCCCACATTTCTGTCATTTTGTTTTATGACTCATTGATAACCAAGCCCAGGTCCCTTACCATTCATGGTTGGAACTAATTATTGGAACAAAGTCGACTCACCTTTGGCTATATAACTGAAAATGATAACTATTCCTCCTGGTGAGTTCATTAATAGACAGTTCTTTCATCAGGTGGGCTATGCCTAGTGATCCTCTCTCTCACCCTTGATTGACTGTTGACAAAATTAATCTTATTCTGGCCCAATTCAGGTAGTAGCACCAGCTTCTCTGAGATCACTTTGAATTGCTTGTGTCAGGCTCTGAAACCAGTACTACCCTGGTCTTCTCCCCTCTATCTTCTTACTCTTATTCCTTCTGTTCCTGTTTCTGGGTTGTTGCTTGAAACTTAGCCTCATTTAGGGTTAAGCCTAAGTTGAGACTCTCACTTAGCGACCGTGAGTCACTGCATTTGTTGCTATTTACTATCCTGCAAGATGTTCATGGGGCAGTGAAAGTTTACCAATTGGACTATTGAAAACTCTTTCCTCTGGGGTTCTTCCATATGTAGTCTTGATATATTGGCAATTTCTGTTTCACCAGGCCAGACAAAACAAGTATTGAATTCTAGGCAAAGACAATGCATTTTGTACTGCCTCATCCTGACTGGAATTTATGGCTCTACTGGTTGTCTTTGGAGCTTTCTTTTCTTTTCTTTTCTTTTCTTTCTTTCTTTCTTTCTCTCTCTCTCTCTCTCTCTCTCTCTCTCTCTCTCTCTCTCTCTCTCTCTTTCTCTCTCTCTCTTTCTTTCAACCACTGAGGTTTTTCTCAGAGGCAATGTAGAGGAGAGAAAAATTATATGAAATGATGCATGTTATCTCCAATGAAACACAACATGGGGAAGGAGAGTGTGGGCAAATCTGAGAGGGTGTGAGGAAGAGCAGTTATGTGTATATTTGAAATTATACAATCTTGTCCTCTGGGGACATGGGTGTAATGTAGTACAGGCTCTTCACTGGCTAGACCTTACAGATGTCAGAGCTGTGTTTGCAGTGTCCATCTCTTTCCTCGTGCTGTGTGCATCATTGCCAGTGGCCAGTCTCTCTAATTATTGGAAACAATCATAGTTGTGGCTGCATGTTCTCACCTGCCCTACTTGCCTTCCCATGCCTCTCTTCCTTATGACCTTTTATATTTAGTCATAAAACAAAATTATCTGTTAGGAGGTTACAGTTTTCTAACAAGACAACTTCCTCAGGTCAGAGTAAACACTGGTAATCTGAAGCTAATTTTGCCCACAGGATAATGTCTAAGCTCTTGTAGACCAACTTTGCTCTGTAGTTATTTCACAGTTGGTAATAATTCTCTCATTTTCTTCATGTAACCTTCTGTCAACCCTGACTGTTTCCTGCCCGAGTATGCAGAATCCGACTTTGCTTGTGAAATAACTGAATAATATTGTGGTTTTCTTTTTAATATAGTGGCTATGATGCAGGTTTCTAAAAGATAAAGAAATACAGAAAACAGGTGGACTGTGTGAATTTTCAGAACAAAGAGAAAAGAAAGCAAACAGGTTACTAACACAGTTAAAGAAAGATTGGTGATTTTTTTTTTTAAAGAAAGCCATATTTACTGTTAAGCATTACTTATACACTCTTAAATGCCATTCCCTTATTGCATTATCTATGCTATAAGATGAAACAAACATTCTGCAATATAACTGCCACTCTTGTTCTTTATGCTCTGTTTTTCAAATAGAAAGCAATAATTCTCCCCGCCATCCAAAATAATGAACAGAAGCAGGCCACTAGGCTCAGCCGTGCAATAGAAGTGTGTTAGAAGACTTTTTCTTCTCTGATGCTTTAATATCATCATAGGTACAATTCCATCAGCAGACTGTGCTAACGACACTCCACATGTATGTTTGGATAAGTCTGAACTTATCAAGGGAATGTATTTGTGATTTTTTTTTTTAAATAAGAAATGTATAAGCCTTTCTTTTTAAATTATAATACTAATTAGCAGTGGCCTATGTGCCTCTGCTCCTCTTTCCCAACAGGGCATGGCTTGCTGTGGCTGACTATGTGGCTGTGGAGCCCATGCTGGGCTCCCAAGCCTAAGCAAAGCTGCAGCACCACCATCATGCTCTAGTACCTGCAGCCCACAGGTGTGGAGGCAGCTTTACAATTTTCTTTACAATTTTTCTAATGTCCCACGAGGCTTTATACTCTAAGGTGGGTTTTCATGCATGGTTGATTGGTTTAAGACTAAGTGAAAAATTCAAACCTTTTAATTTTCTTTTCCATGCACAAATGGAATATTGTGTTTCAAGTAACAACAAGCCTTTATAAAGCAAAGCAAAAACAACAAACAAATGTGGTTGACTTTCAAAGCTGCCCTCCTCCTAGGATACCATTTTCACACTAAAGAAACAAACAAACTAACTAACTAACTAACTAACTAATTAACTAACTAACTTACTGTTAAAAGGTACTTACAACATCCCACATGGGTTGGAAATAACATCCCAGGAAAATATTTGTTCATGATAGCACATGTCTAGGGTATAACCCAGTCATAGGGTAGTAAGGGTTGAAGTTCCTTGACACCAACAACTCTGAATGAAGAATAAACATCTCCACCAGGGCAGCTTTCAAAAAACAGAACTTTATCTTGATTATCACAACCTGAAATACTGTCTGTCTAGCTGCCTTTTCAACATTAGAAAACCAAGTGTCTACCCACTTTATTTTAAGCACATAAAATATTTTAATTTTAAATCTATGAAGAGAGGGAGTTACACAGATGACTTGGTAGGCACTGGAGAGTCCTGGCCTATCTGTATACACATAGCAGAAATTTTTGTTCAGTCTATGGGGAAAATCAGGAAATATACTTGAGATTTTCGTGTTTTATACAGGTGCTGGAGAGAGCTGGTCTGATAACCTGAGCTCCAATTTGGCTCAATATGAAAGGCAGAAAATGTTGTAGGTGCCTTCAGTGCTGCCCTGTTTAGGTAAACCTCATCTAACATTGTTCTCACACTTGGAAAACAAAGCCTACTACAAAGGCACAAGCCTCCTCCATGGGCAGAATGTATCTTGGAATGCTTGTGTCAAGTTCATAGATCACTAACAAGCAAATGACTGTTTTTCAGATCTGATTTTCCTGTCAGCAGAAAAATTAGGACAGGTTCATTCCACAGGTGACAATGGTGACTTCTCTGCTTAGTCCAAGCATGCCAGATTAAGTAAGCCTGATGCACACCAGTAAACACAACCATTCAGTTAAAGAGACAGTACCAAGACAGTGTTTGGGGTCGTACCTACATTTGTTACTTGAACTGGCAGTGTATGTGCTACTGTTGTCTGTGCTGGTCAACTACCTTGATTGACTGAACCATGTGGAAGCAGCCACCTTACTACTAGTCCCAGCCAGAGTGCCCCTAGCTTTACCAATGTATTCACTCAGGATAGTTGCTATGTACAATGGCTGGCAGAGACCAAGCACTTTGCATATATTTTCTAAATATAAAGGACTAAACAGAGATGCTTAGTTAGAGAGATGCCCCTTAGATCCTGCCAGATGAAGTGTTGATACTTCTGACAAAGAAGTGACACAGATTTGAAGAATAGCCAAGGAGTGAGTTCAAAAACTCGGTATCAGCAAAGGAGCAAACGGATAAAACACAAGGAAATAATACCTTAAAGCTGTAACTGATGTGTTATGTTAGAAAATGTGGATTTTTTTTCAAGAAAAATGGTGTTTGAAATAGGTTTCTGAATGCATTTGGAGACCACAATATTGTATAAAGAAGAATGCTCCTGCCATCAGCCTTGTAATATGATAACCACGATCCACTCTGCTGAGAGAGGCATATGAGATGTTGGGGAAATTGTTCTTTGGGTACTGCCTTTGCAGATATAATTGCAAAGCTGTGTTTTTCTGGGTGTTTTTGTTTATTTCTTTGTTTTGGACAACATTAAGAATCTGCCCGTGGATATTAGAAACAGGCTGAATCAAATACAAACGGCTTCGATAGACTGTTCTCACGTCACTGTTAGTGCTTGATCTGCTTGCTGAAACCTCGAATCTTTCACAACCACATGCACATGCTTGTCATTTATCCCTCTTCTCAGGTGCAAGGAAGGCTACCAAGGAGTCCGTTGTGATCAATTTCTGCCGAAAACAGACTCCATCTTATCGGATCCAAGTAGGTCAAGCCTTTTTCTTCTCTGTAATGGTATGATGTATAGGTAGTCCTGCCTGAGTGAAGATCTTAACACGGATGATGGTCGTACTGCATTCCAATATCCTGTGCCAAGGATAGAAAGTGGTTAAGAAGAACTTGATCTAAGCACAACCAGGGCTAACTCAGTCTAGGGTATCTCCCATGTGAGATTTAGCCCCCGGCTAAAGGCAACCCTGCACCTCTGCAGGGAACCAACCTCTGCCCTAGTTCTCAGGCTGGTTCTTAATATCACTCTGTTGCAGAAAGGATATAAAGAAGTAGCTTATTATTACTCGGAAGAATGTTATGAAATTGCATTTTCCTATTGCTTCTGAGACGTTGTCTGGTAATTGTGATAATGGTGAACTTATTAACATTTACCTTACTGAAATGAGAAAATATGCTTATGAAATTACTTAAGATGTTTTCAAACAAACCTTAAAACCCAGTCTGACCACACTATTTCATATAAGGGATTTTAATACTAAGGAAATTGTTATTTTGTTCTTCATGCAAAAAGACAATTCTGTATAGTTTCCAATACTATTGCATATTAGTTTCACTTTGTATATAAATTTGAAAGTAACTTTCTATGCAAACATGACCAGTTCTGCTTAAAAGTACAAATCTTACTTTGGCTGTGATAACTAGTTTGCTGTCAGTGGGACAGTACTACAATTGAATCTCCACTAAGGAGAGGAAATTTTAATAGATTTAAAGATTTAATTCAATGAGTATAATGTCATAAACTGTAAAGGCAATGTTACGGTTTTCTATATACTTCTAAATATATCACGAGGATCTTAGAAAGTATTTCATATTGATTATAGATAGAAGTGGTCTTTTCAGTCCTCTTTTCTTTTATGACATGAAGAACATGTCTAGCCATCTTCCACATCTTTTCACAACATGTACAACAATTTGTCCCGTAAATTCCTAGCCCAGTTACCTTGGCCAAATGTTAATGTATTAAGAATAGAGAATATTTTTTTGTTTGCTTTTTGGTTTTTGTAAAAATGTCTTTTGTCTTGGCAAAGCATTCACCTTCTTGTAATTATTTGCAAACTTGGCTCCCCTTGTGGAATGCAAAGCTTGTTAAAAGGCCAGCAAGCAACCCAGCCTAGAAGATCTCTCTTTTCAGAAGTGTAAAGTACCATTCTCCAGAATTTATCATGAGAGTATGGTGTTAATGTCTTGCTATGCATTTTCCTCATTTTGTGCTGGTGACAACTTATTGAGGTGGGATCTGAAACTCGATTAACCTGAGCTTCGACATGCATTTGGGACACTGTGAGTTTGACATAAAAATGAGTTCGGTTTTGCTTTCCTTTCTCTCCTTTCCACTCCCCAAAAGCTGGACCCTAATGCCCCCTACTTTGAATCTCATTCTTCATTCTTTTTCCCTCTTCTGTTTCTTCCTTTTTCTTATCTCCTTTTCTCCTTTCCAATACCTTTTTAAGATTAAGTTTATATGCATTTTATGTGTGTGTGTCAGTGTTCCTGTGTGTGTCTGTTTATGTGTATATGTGTGCATGTGCTCACACATGCATTCATGTGCACACATGTATACCCTGGGGCACACATTGAGGTGAGAGGAAAACCTTGAAGTCAGTTTGACCATGTAAGTCTTGGGGTTATCAGGCTTTGTGGCAAGTATCATTATCCACTGAGCCATATTACTATCTCACCAGCCCCTTCTTTCAGAAAAATAAAACTTTATATGTGGCAGTAAAATCTTTATTAAGGACAGAATTCTAGACATGGCCTTATAGATAATACAAAGTGGATAAAATAATTTCTCATTAAAGTGCCTAATCAAATTTTGTGATCCAATTGAATTCAAAAATTTAATTCAATAAGGATAATGACAGACTTTTTCAAATTGCAAAGGCAAATGTAAATTTATCAGTGCAGATACTAAGTGTGAGACCCACACCCATGACTATGGGTTCCTCAGAGAAAAACTTCGCTATGCTCCTTCATAGCTAAGAATTAGGTGCATAAGATTATTTAATGTAGCAATAGTGTAAAAGGAATTATTAGGCATAATGCATAATTTACATTTTTTATACCTTGTCTTCCTCTAGAGTGGCAAATAGCTTAAAGTTTTCTATCATAAGAAACCATAAAACAGAAAATTATTTTATGTAGGATTGAAAAATGATCATTCTTTGATCTATAGTTAGAAAATAACTGCACTGTTCTACTCAAGATTTTGTTTTGTTTTTAAATTTTGGATTATGGTGTTATGTGAACTTATTTTCCTACTACTCAATTTTTTGTTAAGAAAAGCATATATGTCTGTAAGATTCAAAGTGCCAGTATTCCTTGACATCAAAAATCAAGGATTTTCCTCATCTAAAATCCATAGATGAGTGCACGAATCATATAATTGGTCATATCTATGTGTATATTTATTTATGAGATCATTAGCATTCCACTAGCCTTCTAAGCAGCCACCAAGAGTCATCCAATCAGAAATATTATGGTAATACAATGGAAATTTAGCTCTGAGGACTGTACCAAATAATGATGGAAAATAACATGTTTATGTATAAATACTGAGATGTATTGGATATACCATTTACATAGTGGTTTAAAATGTGGCACATTTATTCGGCTTCCAAGTCTCACAATCCTTATCTGGAAGAAGGTAATGATGGTAGCTTTTGTTATAACACAGACATGGGCAAAGTTGGAACTGGGCAGATTTTAGCCCACTCCCTCCTCTCCATTGTCATCACTGTGAGTATGCGGTTAGATGTTCTGCATGCCAGGATCTGTGCTAAGGGCTTTGACTAGATTATTTCATTAAATCTTCACAATCACAGACTACTGAGGAGTGCTTTGGAAATTGCTCACATTTTATCGATGTGGAAATTAGACTGCAGAGATGCAAAATCCACTAACTCAAGGTCACACAGCCACTTAACACTGGAGCCTCACTTCTCTTCCAAATGACTCAAGGGCCAAAGCTCCCAACTGTTGGGCTCTTTTATCCCTCTCCTGGAACCTTTCCTCTGCTAGTTATTTTCAATAGGACATTTATCACTCTAAATTTCATTGACTGAAACTCAATGACCTGCGGCAAACATCATTCTAAGAAACAATATTTGCACAATTTTCATATCTTAATGCAGCAACTTGAGCTTCCATCGAGATTTAAATCCCTAATGAAATTTCCTTGTCAAAATTCTTGCTGAAGGATTGTTTAATTTGCAGCTCATGATCTCTTCAGAGTGGCTTCATGTTCAGAAAATAAGCTTTCCTCCAGTACCTTCCATGTTTTCCTTCTCCGTCTTTTGTTCTCTCCATCTCTTTTTTTTCTTTTCTCCCTTTCTATTTAACCCATGCATTCATCTTTTAATGATAATTCCGAAGTGGGGGTTGAATTCTCTGTTCCTTTTTATCCCCCGAGTAATGTACAGTTGATCAGAAATGGGCACGCTTGACCATATATTTTGAAAAACCGTGCCTTTTTTTATGTACTTGAGGACATGAGCCAAAATATCACCAGGGGAGCTATCATGCCTTCGGTGATAAGTGCCCCACCCTAAAATGTGCTAAAAAGAACCTTTAAGATAAATTCATACTGAACTCATATGTCCATAATAACCTCACAAAGTGTTACAAAGTCTGATTTTGAAAACACAAAACAAAAACTAATATATCCGGGTGACTTTATTAAAGATTTAGTATACTTTGAGTTACTGTTCCACTAGGAGTTTGCTGGGAAGTAGGAAGGTATAAGAGGAATGGACATTGGTCAGGATCAGAGGAGGTGCCTTTCTCTGAAGAAGCCCCACATATCACCAATGTCTGCCCCTGTCTCCTGCTGCTATCAGTCCTGCCCATGGGTAATAGTCATAAACGTCCCCAACTTTTTAAAAATTACTAATTTTTGTTATTCTGTACAAACATGGGCAGTCTATAGATTTTTTTGTCTCCATTTCTTTTTTTGACCATCCTTAAGGTATAATCCTTAATCTTGAAGAAAAGTGAGATGGAACTTGAAAGTTATTAGCTAGCTATGGTCCAACTGAGGATAGGTGGATGGTAGAGAAGATGCCCGTTTTAAGTTATGGACCTCTTCACTTAAAAGTCATTCTAGGAGCATGTTGTTGTCTGAGAGCCTCCACCCAGCACCTGATGGAAACTGATACAGATATCCACATCCAAACAGTGGGTGGAACTTGGGGAGTCTTAGAAAAAATGAGAAAGGACTGCAGTCCCCAAAGGGAATAGGAACTGCATGGGAAGAAAAACAGAGTCAACTAACCTGGACCCTTGGGGCTCTCAGAGTCTGAACCATCAACCAAAGAACATACACAGGCTGGACCTAGGCCTCTCTACACCTATGTAGCAGATGTGCAGCTTGGTCTTCATGTGGGTCCTGAAAAACTGGAGCAGGCGCTATCTCAAAAGCTGTTACCTGTCTGTGGGATATGCTCTATTAGCTGTCTGTCCTCAGTGGGAAAGGAAGTGCCTAGACTCCCAGAGACTTGTAGTGCCAGGGTGAGGAGATACCTGGGGGCGGGGGGGGCTCATCTAATCAGAAGGGAAGGGGAGGGGGTCAGGGAAGGATTTGGGGAGGGAGTGATTGAGATGGGGCAGTAAATGGGATACAAAGTGAATAAGTAAGTAAATAAATCAATAAATACAATTTAAAAAATTTAAAAAGTCTACTTCCCTGTCCTAGCCCAAAGTCATTTTCATGTCTGAACCCTACTTCTTTTAAACACTACTTTCTTAAAAAAAATCCTACTTCTCAAAAAAAAAAAAAAAAAAAAAGATTTAGATTCCTGCCTGAAATTACTTTTTTGTTCTATCCTAATGTCAGATTCCTGCCAAGCAGCCCCAAAAGCTCTACACATTTCCTCCTTTTTTATTTCAAAAACATGACTAAGTCTGTCTTAGGTCATTCTAACAAGGATGCCTTCAGTACCCATCATGAAATATGCATTATCAAAAGCAATGCACTTCTTTCTTAGGTTACTAAGGCTCTATATAGAATCTTGCCCCATCCTTGGCTTTCCAGCATATTAAATTAATAACTCTGTCTGCAGGTTCATTTTCAGTTTCAAGTCATATACTTTGGCTGTCAACATGTTGATGTTGTTAAAGACAAGCTTTAACATGATGAGCAGGAATAAAAGTATTCCCAGGACAAAATGTGCTAACATGATCAAGATATATATGCCATTTTTGAAGTTGACCAAAATGGAAATACTGACCTCAAGCCATTGATAATTTTATCAGCTGAATCTGCAGTGTCAAAGCTCAACAGAGCAGCATTCTTTAAATTCATAATCTCACTATGCAAAGTTAAAACATCCAGAGAGGTTTTAGAATTATGCCAAATAACCTGCAATTGTCTTTAAACTTTTTCCTAATTATAGTGACTATCATTGTAAATTTTAGACATAACAGAACTACATTGGTATTTGGGATGATACTCGAGATGGCTCCTTACTCTTAAACTCTGAACCTCCTTTCAATAATTGGAATAGAATAAAGAGCATCAGTCCATTGTTCCAAACACCTATCTAAATCCTCTTGTATACTCAACACATCAGTAACATTTTTTTCTTTGCTAAATGATTAACAAAAGTAGCTTTCTTAACTTCTTGTCTCAAAGCAATTGCAGAAGCAGTGGTACTAGCAATTAATGTAATTAAAGCTGTTATACCAATAAGCAGTAATCAAGCCCACTATCCTCTTGCTTCTGTTTAAAGCCTAACTCACTTCTTCCAGTACTTGCAAGCTTTTTTTCAGAAAACCAAGGTTCTGTAGTACTCAGGGAAATAAGACAAAAGCTGGTTGATAGACACCCCGTAACAGATATGCCAGGTTTCAACACTCTAACACAATTAGAAAGTGTACAATCAGTGCAACTTAGAATAAATACTGTAGAAGAAACAAAAGTAATTTTAACTTGACAATTAAAAGAGCCTTAACACAAGTACTAACATTTGTATGAAATCTAGATCCTGTCCCAACTTTATCTCTTGCTAACATAACATCATAGAGAACTGCGGCTAACTTCCAAATGTGTCTCTGAAAATGTTCAGATCCAATCTTCCAAATGAAGACTGTTATTTCCAATATTGAATTGGTTTCTAGACCAGTACATGATTGAGTCCAAATAACTAGTCACATTTAAGAAAAATACAGGTCAGTATAACTTCTCTTTTTGATTCTCTGTCCCACAAGGTCTAAAATGTTTAGACAAAGCAGCTTGTCCCATCTAGCATATAGGCAAGCAAAGGTGGGTTAAGAACATATGTCCAATACAGCTTCCCAGTCACCATTTTCAGGGCACTCAGCAAGCTCACAAGTCAGCATCATTCTTTGTCCCGACATCACCATGTCTCACCAATCACTCTGATAACCACCATACTCCTCCAGCATCCTGCAGAAAAAAACATAAACGTACCCTCTTCCCCATATTAGATACCTGATCGGGATCATGCCATATGCAAGTAAGTGGATCCTTCCTTTTCATGAAGGCATAAGTATGCCTAGTTGTACGATGCCATAGACACTAAAAGCACAAAGCATAAACCAATCACCATTTAACCCTGGGTCATTAATCCAGACAATTGAAACATGGTGCTTTTAGATCAAAATCTTCTAGAAACAGTAAAGCTTTCACTATTGTTTTAACCTGTAGTACCCAGTAGTCTTCTGGATCTCCATTCCACTCATACTCTGTGACTTTAAAGAGAGTTCCTAGCTATTTTGTCTCTTGATAGACTACCTATAGCAAGAGTTTGAGAGAGATATGAGTCACTTTGCCTATTGCTTCTTGCTCTACAGATCATCCAAGCCAGACCAGATCAGGGTCTATTTTGCCAATGTTTACTCTCCAGCTTGAGGGATTTTACCAGAGTTCCTAGTATTGAGATAAGTAGTTTAATGTGCATTTGCATTAGTCCTTAACACAGTTTAGTTTTATTTCTTTTTTTTTTACTTTCTTTTTACTTATTCATTTATTCACTTTACATTTGCTGTCTCCTCTCCTGGTTACCCTCTCCCACAGTCCCTCCCCCATATCCTCTCTTCTTCTCTGAAACAGTGGTGGTTCCCCTGGGTATCCCACTCTGGCACATTCAAGTATCTGCTCGGCTAGTTGCCTCTTTTACCATTAAGGTCACACAAGACAGCTGAATTAAGGGAAAGGATTCCACAGGCAGGTGAGAGTTTTAGAGATAGCCCCAGCTTTAGGGAAAGCCCTCAATCCAGTGGTTCTGGACCCACACAAAGACCGAACTGCACTTCTGCCACAGATGTGCAGAGAACGAGGGACTAGGTCCAGCCTATGTATGTCTTTAGTCGGTGGTTTGGTTCCACCTCTGAAAGCCACCAACAGTCCAGGTTAATTGACTCCATTGGTATTCCTGTGGCATTCCTATCTCCTTCAGGCACTCAATTCTTCCATAAGTGTCCTCAAGCTCCATCCAATGGTTGGCTCTGGGTCTCTGCATCTGTGTGAGTCAGTTGCTAGAGGATAGTCAAACTAGGCTTCTGTCTACAAGCATAACAAAACACCATGTCAGAGATTGATGCTTGCCCATCAGATGAGTCTCTAGTTGTGTTGGTTACTGCTTGGCTGTTACTTTAGTCTCAGCACTGTCCCCGGTCCCTGAATTTTTTGTAGGCAGGATACATTTTGGGTCATAGTTTTGTGGGTGAGTTGGTGTCCCTATCAGTCCACTGGTGTTCCTGATTGGCTGCAAGATGTGGCCTTTTCAGGTTCCATATACCACGGCTTTGAGTCTCAGCTAAGGCCACCCTGTCCCAGGGCTCTGGCATGTTTACCACTTCCTTGGACACCCACCAGCTAAAGTTTTCCATTCATTCTCATGGCCATCTGGCCATCTCTTCTGTCTATCCCCACATATGATTTAGTGTTTTTCTTAATGAAAAAAATGTTTAAAATGTTTCATTTACCCCTTTCATTCCTTCCTCCAATTCTTTCTCTATCGACTCCCATTCTTTCCTTACTCCCTCTCAAATAAATGGCCTCTTTTTCTTTGATCATTATTGTGTTTGTTTGTGCGTATGTGTGTGCACACGTGTGTGTGTCTGTGTGTGTGTGTGTGTGTCTGTCTGTGTGTGTGTGTGCATGTATGTCACTGAAACTTTTGGAGAAATTGGTCTTTTTCCTCCACCACATCCATCCTAGGATAGAACTTTGGTTGTCAGCCTTGAAAACAGTCATTGTCATAGGTTGTATCACCTTCTTGTTTCCCCTCCCCTGTACCTCTTCTCCCCAAGCCCATGACTTTATTATAGCCTTGTGAGGCCTGAGCAAACATACAGCTAGCTAAACCCAGGTTTTTGACCCACATAAACTGAGAGTAATGTGTGTGTGTGTGTGTGTGTGTGTGTATGTGTGTGTGTGTGCATGTGTGTTGACAAATATACAAATACAACCTGCTAAGAGAATTGCTTGTAAGTACATGATGTTAAAGATCACTTCTTGGTATTGGATAACCAGTTATGGGACTCATTTCTGGAGAAAAATAATTCTCCCTTTCTGGAAAGTCATTGTTTGTAGTTTGGTTTCTAGTGGTTTCACTCCTTGAGCTTTCCCTTTCCATGTTGCTCTGTCTGTTACTATTGCCATTGTTGGCCTCTTGTTTAGGCACCCATTCTGTTGGGTGTCATGGGGGAAACTTCCCTGTCATCTCTAGGAGTCACAATCTCACAGCAGACATTTTGGTCTTCTGGCTCCTACAAATTTTCAGCCACCTCTTCCTCATTGTTTTCCAAACCTTAAGCAAAGAAATAGTGTTGTCAATGGAGTCATGAGGTGCACTAAGTTGTGTGTGTGTGTGTGTGTGTGTGTGTTTGATAGTTTCTGTCTATTGTAAAGGGAAGCTTTGATAAGGGTTGAGAGGTACAATTATCTATAGGTATCATTATTATAAATGTTGGCCTTCTCCATGAGCATATTTAAATAAAAGAGATTAAAAATGAAATCACAATTATACTAATAATACATAGCAAATACTAACAAAGCATTTATGCTGTATTGGTAATTATAACTAATACAGAGATAATTTAAAGTACACTGATAGGGTACATATGAATACTTGATTGTTGTATATTGGACACATGAACATCTATATATTGGCTATCTGAGTGAAGTCCTATAGAAAGCCTTCCCTGACTAAGGACTGTATTTGGCTTATTAGTTAGAGATGAGGATGGAAGCCTCCTTCCTAGATGTGTACATAAATGTAAATTATTCTACTCCATGTTCTTAATTTTTGCTTTCCACAATAAAAAAGTTATGACAAGGATGTTTCCTGGCTATTCTAAAAGTGTTTCTATGTAGGTGGTTCCAAATGCTAAGTGGTAGCAGGCACTGGAAAGATAAATTGTAGAAAACTTTGGGCAAGAATTTCTAAATATTAAAAGTAAAGAAATGACTGTCACGCTGGAGAGCTAGATCGATGTGAAAGAGTGCTCATAACTCATGCAGAAAACCTGTTTTTTTCCCCATGACTTGCATGGCAGCTCACAGCTTTCTATAATTCCAATTCTAAGGGATCTGATGCCTTTTTTTTTTTTTTTAGCTCTGTGATCATGTATATGGTGTACATGCACTTATACATGTATAAAAGGTAAATGAATTTTAAAATGAAGAAAAAACTATGATATAAAATTAGTCTGCACCCAACAGTATCTGTAATATCTGAGGTTACATTACCTTCCCCATTCATAGATTTTGTGCTGCTTAATATTTACCCTCTTAATATAAATTTCAGACACACACTGGTTATGCTCTATGTCAAATGCTTGGGTAACTATATTGGTTTCACCAATGTTAGTCTTTCCTAAATGTGCCGATGCATTTATGTTCTGTTGCCAGCGGCTGCTGTATATTGGAGATGAACGGCAGAATGGCTGGTTCACTTGGATGTTCTTTCCTATGAGATTCAGAGGAAAGCGTACAGGGTTGTACACACTCTGCCCTCTTCTCCACCAGAGCTGCTTTAACAGATGATAGAAGCACAGCACAGTCTCACTATCATGTGACTGACATGAAAGAAATAGTTTGCCTTCTTGAATTGTTTATTTCTGGTTTGATATGACCATCTCCTTTTAAGTTCTTATATACTTTTTAAAAAATAAACAAACAAATGGTAAATAGCTTCTCACAGTACATATTTAAAAGTGAGCACAGAAAAGAAGAAAAGTCAACCATAGTGTTGGCAAAAATCAGAGATGTAAACATTGCTTGCTTTTCTCATATATCCAGGGCTATGTTTCAAATTCCAACTGAGGCACTTTGGTAAATAGATACTTATATATGCCAAATATTGGGATAAACCTATGATTATATTTTCTCATTTATTAAAACCCTTGATTATTGCAGTTTATGGTGGAAGAAACTGAAATTTGGAGACATTAATTAACCCACCCAAATTATGGGTTTCTGGGTATTTTAAAATCTGTGCATTCTACACTCTAACCTTTTAAGTGTTTTCTGATACAGAAGTCAATAAAAATTTGTTGTGAAAGGCAACTTTAAAAATTTTTGTTTTTAGTCTTTCATGAAGAATCAAGAATAAGATATTCAGTTTTTTTATAAATTTAAATTTATTTTAACCTGAAGAAAGAGAAGCATAAAATGACAGAAATGTGTGGGTTTGAATGTGATATATGATAAATTGGGTTGACTGTCAATCCGCATCCATAACTATCTGGTGTTAACACCTGCAGTTTTTTTTTTCTAATTTTATAAAAATATAGCCCATTATTATCATCTGTGGTTACTCTACTGAATATAGTTCATCAAAACACCTTCAACTCCTCTACTGATCATACAGTGCCCATTTGATCAACATCTCCTGTCCCCTAATCTCTTTGTTCAAGGTCTCTAGGTAACATCATTTAATTTTTTAATTTTATCATCTGAACTTCCTTAGATTTCACATATAAGATAGTAGGATACTTTATGCCTAGCTGATTTCTTTTAAAACAGTTTTCTCTAGTTTTATGTTTTTACTAAGTTTCCATCAATAGTGGACAAGGTTCCTCTTTTCTCTACAACTTCACTGAGATTTTGAATTCTTTTGGCTTTGGGAGAAAAGCTATTCTCACTCTAATGGGGTATTAACACAGTGATTTTGCATTTCCCTGACATTTAGTGGCATGGTACATTTTGTTCACATACCTGTTGGGCATTTGCACACCTTCTTGAGAGAAATGTCTCTGTTCTCTATTTGGAATGTGATTTTTTTTTTTTTTTACTGTTGAATTTTCTAGCTATTTTATGTTCTGAATGTTAACCACTTGTTAGAGAGACAATATAAAAATACTTTCTTCCATTTAATGCACTGCTCCTTTACTCTGTTGATTGTATAAGTTGTATGTGTTATGTATTGATTGAGGGGTGCATGTGTATTTAATACATGTGTACCCTAGTGTGGAACCAGAAGTCAACCTTTAGTGTCACTGGAACTGGCCATCATGTTCTTCTAAACCAAATTTTTTCACTGACCTAGAAATTTTTTATTAAGCTTGGCTCAACAGCCAGTGAGTTTCAAGGAATCTTATTGTATTTACCTCCACAGTGTTAGCATTGGAAGAGGACACCATCATCCCTGGATTTTTTTTATATCTGTGTTGGGGATCCAAACTCGGATTCTCATGCTGTTAACAACCAAGCCATCCTTCAACCCAACTGGAAAGGTTTTAACTGTTAGGTTGTATGGCATCTCTGTTTGTTTGTTTGTTTGTTTGTTTGTTTTGTTTTTGTTGTTTGTTTTGTTTTGGTTTTTTTTTTTTTTTTTTTTTTCATTTTCTTTGGAATCTTGGAAACATCACTTTCTCTATGGGAGGTTTCCTGGGAAGATTAATGTGGTTTTGATTAAAGACAAATACAATATTTTTACTGTCTCATAAAACAAAAGGAGATTGCTAGATGTGCCATTTTTTTGATTTCTTGTATTTCCAACAAAGTCCTGTGTTTACAGATGTATGAAGCTTTGAAATATGGGCATACCATATCACAGTGGTCCAGGGATACAGTCTAGATCCCCTGGGACTGTTCTATAGATAATTTTAAATGCTATACCACAGTCAATAAAGAATGATGAGAGACACAAAGCCCCGTTTAACACTCCATCACACAAATATCTTCAAATACAAGTAATAACTGTGAAGAACTTATGCTATTTATGTAAGAACTAAGTCCAATTTGTGTTTGTTCTATATGTTCAAAAAATTTAATGCAAGATAAAATCATTACTGCGACTCCATTATTTTGGGGAGAAGGGGGAGGAAAAAAGATAGAGAGTATGTCAGTCTCAAAACATAGCTCACTATGGATTCAACCTTTCTATGCTCCAATCTTGGTCTCTCAAGTGGTTGTATTACATGTGTGATACTAAGTCTAATACCACTTATTCTTTAATGATGTTAATAAGGTGTATGTTGGAAATTTTAGATAGAGAAGACTCTGGAGATTCATAATAGGATATAAGATACATAGACACCTGCAGTATGTTCTGACACTTTTTCTAAAATATAGTTTTAGATGAATATTTACCTCTACATGAAATTGGTTAGTATTTCGTTGGTGTTTTTGTTAGTATATATGTCTATCTGTCTGTCTCTTTGTCTGTCTATCTGTCTTGTGGATGTCTCTCTGAAAACTCAACAGACGGTTGAGAAATGGAATAAAGAATCTGTAGAAAGACAGAGAATCTAGAATTTGCTTATGACAAGAACCCATGTGTTTAATGGTCCCCTCCTACCAAGCATTAAATTTACTTTGGATGTCTGAACGAGAATTGTCTGATGAAAAAGGATTTTCTGGATCCCATTTTAAAGTGTGTTTTCCTGTCTATTTCAGAAGTTATCTAATATCTACCAAGTTCATTTTGCTTTGCTAAATATTAAAAGTAGCAGAATGCCAGGCATGGTGGTACATACCTTTAGTCTCAGCAATTGGTTGGCAGAAGCAGGAAGGTCTCTGTGATCTCGGTGACTTTGAGGCTAATCTGGATTACATATTGAGTTTTAAGACAGCCAGAGCTACATCGGGAGATATAGTCTCAAAAAAAAAAATCACGAAAAAACAAGCAAGTTAACAAACAAACAGAAAAACATTCATTCACATGGTTTGGCAGTAAAATGTTGTTCACATTGACTATTCTCCCCCTCCAAAAAATATAAAAAAGAAGAATAAAAAAAAATATGTGTTGTCACATCTGGCACTTTTCCCGTGATTGTTATATGGGTAATCAGTGCTCTGTTTATGGAAGCAGCATCCTAAGTGACCTCTCAACCTTTTACTATTTACTATCAACCAGTGAAGAAGTTTTACCATTATCAAAGGATTAATTGAAATCTCAGTCCACCAGCTCTGACAGTCTGTTTCAGTGAACAATGACACTGTGTCACATACACTATTATTTGCTCCTAAACATCTCTCTAACTTTCTGTTTTTAGAACATTTTGATTTGTTTAAAGCAAATACACATATAACATGAGCATTAAAGTAAATACAATTTTATTGGAGACGAGTCAGCATTAGTATATATTATTGAAATGTTGGAAATTAATAATATTTACAACTGAGTATATAATGTCCATGAGCAGAAACACAACAGGAATATAGCTATACCTGTGATATGCTTAACAGTTTAGATATATGTTTTGTTGAATAGATCATCTTTGTGCTGATAGAGAAGAACCATGTGATATCCCTAAACATTAACTGGAACCTCTTATAGAAGGCATTTTTCCTGGAATAGTAATAAGGGTAGAAAAATCAATATCAGGAGTGTCTGCTATACTTCAAGTTTCACTCGACTGTTCATCACACAACTGACTGCCATAGTAGATGAGAACAGGTTGTTCTTTTCTGAATGTGCCCCAGTTTTTATGATGTCCAGAAATAGACTCAGAACCAAGTTGGCTTTGTCTTTCCTTTTTATAAATATGCCTTTTATTATTGTGCCTATGTGCACATTACCTTTTATTTATGGAATTACTTGGCCCCCATAGTATTTCTGTAACCATTTGTGCATTCTCCTAAAGTGTACAATGTAGAAATCACATGCTTTGACATTTGTTAGATAGCTAACATTATTCTTTTTCAAAACTGTTATTTAGTATAGTTTACTTACCCACTTTACATCTCACTCCCTGTCCCCCTCCAGTCACTCCTTTTCAGAATCCTTCCCCATATCTCCCTTTCCTTCTCCTCTGAGTGGGTGTGGGCCCCCTTGTTATCTCTGCTAACATTATGTTTTTGAACTTGTGATATCACTTCATTTTTACCTCTCTCAAAACAAACAAAAAAACAAACAAACAAACAAACAGCACACTGAGACTAATATCAATGCTTTAGTATTTCAGATGAGAGACTGAGTGGTGTTTTTCTGCAAGACTTAGGCCTTTACGTCTGTGTCAATATAGGTTTGGGAAGAATATGATTTTTTTGACTTCTTCTGAAGAGGCAGTCAGGGGTTTTATTAATCATGAGATTTTTTTCCAACAGAAGAAACTTTTGTGAATATTAGGAATCAGAAATAAAATAAAAATTGTTCAGAGGAGATGGAAATCATTCTACCATGAATTCTTGGCTGGTTGTGTGATCCACATCAAGCCACACAGTTTTCAACAGAACAGCTGACTTATACTTTATTTTTATCTATAGTGACATGACAAACATTGGACTACTTAGTTTACGTTTTTCTAATCTCAGTTAGTGGTACAGTTGTACAAGAAATGAAGGTGAGCTCTACTTGTTCCTTGTAAAGCCAGCTTGCCCTGTGATGATGACTGCATCTTTGGCTTGCTCATACTGGCAGAATTTCACAATGTATTCTGGCACCCTGCCATTGCACTCCTTATAGTCCCTGATAATTCACAGTCTATTGGTTTGTAAGGTAGCCTTCTTTTCCCCCAAATACACAATGGATTGCCAGAATTATAAATCATCCAACAAAGCAAGTGAGAATCCAATTTCAGGCCAAAGTAATCCTAAGTTAAGGGTTGTGATCCATTAGCTAGTGTGGGAAAAGAACAGTCTCGGTGTTGCACAAGGAGCACCCAAAGAAGTCGAAGGAACCTTGAGGCATTATCTTCATACTAAAGGGCCCAGCAGATTCCAGCTGGACTAGAAGTATGCATGGAAGGCTTCTGTATTTTTATCTCTAATGGAGGAAGTAACTGTGTCTCATCCCTTTGAGGACAATTTGGTTTCACATCCTGATATTGGCTAATTGGTGAAAAGGTGAATGAAAAGTTCCAAGAAATATAGGTTCTTGTCAGGCAAACTACTTTTAATATTGTGTTTAAAACACCATTTCTCATACTGGTAATGCAAGCCCTTTCGCATACACAGCTTATGTGCTTAACTTGTTATTATTACAAACTATCCGAAGGGAGCAATTTAACAGGAGGTTATCTTGGTGCACAGTTTCAGGGTTTCCCCACCATGGCAAAGTTCATGATGGGGTAAATGGCTCAGTTTATATGGCTGCCAGCATAAGGTATCCAGGCACATTATGACAGCAAATCAAGAATGGTTGAAAAATGAATATAACCCTTAAAATTCTATTTCTAGTGACATAAACATGAACCTCATTCCTCATGACCCAGCCACTCAGGATACTTCTCATCTATAGAAAATATGATCCAAACGGCAGCTTTGTTATTCTTTCTTTTTGTCAATTATTAGTAACTTCAATGTAACATTCCCAAAGTAAACCCTGTCTCTTTGTGGCCTGTGATACCATACCTTATCCCCAAACATTCCACCCACTTCATTCCAATCACTCTGCTAGCTTTTCATTCTTCTTCTCCAAGGAGTTGGAAATTTAAGTGCTTTTGAATTTATATGTACAAATCTGTGGGAGCCTCTGACATCAATAAGACAATGCAATTCTAGTAACTTGAGAGTAAAATAACTAACTCTGCACCAAAAATTGCTCAGAAGTAAGTGTCCAATTGCATCTGACTCTTGAGACATCTTCCTAACATAGTAGAAATCATTGATGGTTATTCAAACCTTTCTATCTTACATAATACATTGGTATGCTGATCCCTCACAAATTTAGATGGAATTTTCTTTGTATTGTATATACATTGTCAGAGAATGGAACAACTATCATATTTACAAGTTGTCTCCAGATGTGTTCTGTTGTCACGTATACGATACTATAGATAAAGTAAATTTTAATAATAGAAGAGAGACTTGGGCTAACAGATCTGATTCAAGTTCTAGGACTTGTATCTGATAATGTCTTTTTGCTCTCATGTCTCAGGGTGGTGCAGACCATTGCCCAGTGAAAGACAGGGAGCATGGCTGTTTAGGCTAACATCTGCTGATTGTTTCATTTCACAAAACCACTGGGATTCAGTTATGAGGGATCTATATTTATGACCTTGGCTGATCCTAGTAACTTACCAAAGACTCCACTCTAAATACCTCTTCTGTATTAAGTTAGTAACTATTTTATACTTCAAAATTGATGCTAAATGTCAAAGCTAACATTGTATAGGCAACAATCTAAAGAATAAAGTAAGAATGTCTTGTTTGCAATTATTTAAAATTGCCAAACAATTATCATTAAATTAAAATTGTCATAAAATTTTAATGGGGAGAGGAAGCATAAGAGAAAGACCACATCTGACTAGAATTTTATACCATGACGTAAAATACTTGCCAGGGAAAATTTCTTGCTGATATGGCCATTATTCAAATTAAATTTTCTAGTTACATTATTTAGTTGTTTGAATATACCACAGTTTGTGCTGTATGTCTAGTTATTTGCTAAGTGTAAAGCAGATATAGACAGTATGTATTCTTTATATGTGACTAGAATTCTGTTTTACAAAGAAAATATACAAATCCTGTCCTCATAAAAGAAGTAAAAACCAATTACTTGAAAACATATTTAACTAAAAATTAAACAAAGTATCATGTAAATAAACACCCAAAATGCTATAATCATACATGAAAGAGAATGTGGGATGAGATTGTTTGAATATGTTCATTCATTTATTCATTCATTCTTTGGCCAGGTGTGGTCCAGCATTGTCATAACAGACAGTCAAAGAATTCCTTGTACATGTGCTGTGTTGAAGTATCATAGATTGAAAATAAATAGAGAAATAACTAAAAATTAAAAGTAGGCAGTGTTAAGTTGAATTAGGTAATAAGAATCCTACCTTAAGAGTTTGTATTAGCAAAGAAATACCATTCTAACTGCCAGATTCTTTGAGAAAAGATAATTCCTTTCATAGAAACATCTATGACAAGGACCACCTGCATGGGATAAATCTAAAATGTTTGAAATACCCACAATATCCCAATGGGTGTTGAAATTCGCTAGAAAAAAAATAATGTAGATAAGGAATAAGGTTGAAATGTGATTGTCACCCCAATTAAAGAACAGCTCAGAATTTGGAAGTATGTGACACCTTATAAAATAAGTGGGCATCAGGGTACAAGGACTTCTTTGAGCAAGTAGACTTGTAATTATATTAGATGAATGGTTTACATTCAGGAGCCATTTTATCTTGCAGGGGATATTTTGCAATGTCTAAACCCATTTATTTGTTGTTGCTGCTTGAAAGGACAGTGCTGTGGCACCTAGTTGTAGACTGCAAGTGTGGAACATACTATAATGCAAGAAATAACTATGTGAACCAAAGTGTCAGTGATGCTGGGGTAGAGGAACTTTGTTTTCAGTTGAGGAGGAAATAGGAAGACAGGAATCAGATCACCTGTGTGTGTGTGCCTCTGGTGAGTTACACAGATTATTTTTCAAATCAAGTTGCAGCTCAAAGTCTTTAGAAGTGTTTAAGAAAAAAGTGATAAATTTCATGTCTGGTCCTATGATACTCTTCAGGCAAATACAGGAATAAATGGACATGTCAAAAACAGAGAGAGAGCAGACGGCTTAAGCTCATCAAATTTGGAAGAAAAGGAGTGTTTAAATTGCCTCAAATGATAGCAAGAAATGAAATAATAGGTATTTGAAAAGTACCAGTTTTGATTTTGAAAAGAGCAGTGTCACAGACTTAAGGGATACTGAGTGTAGTTGAGAGAAGAAAATGGAGACTAATTATTGAAGAAATTCACTGTGTCTGCCACTATAAAGAGGACCAGAGAAGGCATATCAGTTGAAGAAATCAAATATATTTTAAAACAAAGTCATGTTCCTACATAAAAATAAGTGATATAAACAGAAAGAAATTGTTCTCGCAGAAAAGAGCAAAAAGCTGCCCACAAGCAAAGCTTCAGAGAAGGCAATCAGGTGCAGGTATGAAAACAAGGTTTAGGAAGAGACCATTGGCTTTGTTGGGCACAGGGATATAAGCTTAATTTATTGGGATAAAGACTCTTATTTCTAAGAAAGTGCACTAGCAATGAGCTATATTTGGACTCTGATTTACTCCTATATTATTCTGTTATTCTTGCTAAAATTCCTTCATTCTTTATGACAGAAAGCAACAAAAATGATGTGTGTATTACTGTACTCTACCTGGGAAAGTGGTGTGTGGGTGTGTGCATGTGCACATGTAATGGTCATTTTTGTCAAGGTACTCACAGAGGAAACGTTTTTATGTATTAGAATACTCGAGAAAGAGAAATTTGCTAGACAGAAAGGCTTTCATGTAACTATTGAAAGAAGAACTTCTACTTCTTCCAGTGTTTTTACAGTAGGTGGAATATGTTTAATTTTATAACGTATACATTTTTATTGAATTCATTTTCTTACAGAATCTAAATAGTAAACTTTTTTTGCAGGTTTGAGTTTAATTGGTTTTTTCAATATCTTTCTTTTGAGACCAATATATATTTCCAAATCCATTCTTTTTATGTTACTTCCATGGAGCAGGGAACTTGGTCAAAATGTACCATGTGAGTGACAATTATTTCACCTCAAATGGTCTGTCATGCCCTCGCTGAAACGAAGTACTTTTGATTTACTGCAATTGAGGTGGAAGGAAGATTGCTGAAGTTTACAAGATTGATTCTGCTTTTATTGTTGTATCTGAGGTTGACTTTTATGCCCCAGTAACTTGCCTGAATTTGTGTTTTTTCAAGTGTCTATGATGCTCAGGATCAGGCAGAGCTTTGAATGACATTCTTAGACGAGGAAGTTTGCTGAACATCTGGTCAGACAGCAAGTTTGAAAGGTAATTTTAGAACTTAAAAAGTCAGACTAAAATTTGTCCTCCATATTGAAAATGGCCAGATGAACAATTAGAGATGCTTTTGTTTAAGTTATGAAAGTAAAAGGAAGGCCTTTCAGACAGAAAAAAAGTATCTCAATGAATGTAAAATTGTTCCAAAATTTAAAAAACTGTGACTAGTTAGTTGACTACTCACTGTAAGACAGAGTAAAATTCAATTTCACCTGTGTATTCTCATTACAAAACTTTCAGAAACAAATTCTCATGGTCTCAGCATTTTAAGGAAAAGGTATTGGGTGGTACCTGATTGCCCTCTTTCTGTACTTCACTGATGAAGGTATGATCAGCAGTCTATAGAGCTCCATTTTCCCTACCCCAAATAAAACTTATAGCAATTGAATAATGGTACAGCACAATGAATCAGGAAATGTTTCAGCAGGAGAAACTAATAAAATATTATTTTGAACATGTTGAGTATGTATAGAAAGAATATGAAATATTTACCTATGTCTGATTTCAGAAAACAGCTGGCTTGTTTAATTCTGTGAATGTAAGAAAAAAATAAAACATGATGGCAGTAAATGAGAGAGACCACAGCTACCTCAATCAAACCAGATTAGAAATAAATGAAAATAGAGTAAGTCATGAGGCCAGAAGGATGCTATGTGTTTTATTAAAAGTTCCCTAGGTACCAGAAAGACCTAGGGGACAGAATCTGATGCTATGCACAGAGCTCTTGACATACTTGGTAGAAACATGATGAAGAACATTCAGGCATGTTACACATGGCCATGATACAATGTATAGATGTAAGTTCTTGAAAGACAATATGTTCCTACTCTTGTTGATAAAGTCTCCTCAATACTTCTATATCACTTAAAAATGAAAATAAATTGAGAAATAAGGATAACCTGTTCTTGAAGAAAAACAGAGGAGAAAAGAAGGAACAAAGAAGGAAAATATTGAAAGAAATTTTCATAAAATTGTATTTAAGTAACTGGATATGAGTTTTAACATTGAAGACATAAGTTCAAATGGATATCAGAATGTGAAACAAGTTATAGGATAAACAACCCAAAGCTCATGGTTATAATACATGTTGGAGGGACTATCTTGTGTCACCCATAAATGTCTAGTTCTAGTTTACAAATGGATTCCTTCTTATCCTCTGTAATGGAAACCTTTAAAGTCATCTGAAAAGTAGCCTATAAACTGCTCCAAACCTAGATAAGAAAAAGTAAAATCCCAGTGTAGGAACCTTCCTAGAGATACTTCTCATAGTAAGCAAGAACATATGTGGTATCTGTGGTATCTGTTCCAGATAAAAGGTATCTCCCTGGAAAATTTACAGCAAAACAAGAAAAGAAAAATAACAGCATTTCATTTTCACATTCACATAGTTAAGTGGGCCAGATATAAAAAAAATCAATCTAGAACACAGCCAAAAATATGAAGAATAATTGAATTTAAATTAGGTAAAAACAACAAATCAAGTGATAAGAAGAAGAAAAAATGCACTCATAATTTATAGAAGACATCATGAAGTTGAAATGCCATCCTCTAAGCATCAATTTAATGCTTGATTTCTATCCAATGTAAAAAAGGAATGGGAAAGAAAATAAAAATATACAGGATGAATTCATTATACTCTTTTCATAGGTCTGTCTACAGTGGACATAGAAACAGACACTAGCCATTAAAACTAGACAGAAGAAAGAACGTCAGCATACAAAATCTTGCCAATTTTGAGCTAGAGTGAGTTAGAAAATACAATTTTAACATATATTTCTATAGGAAGCATATTATACATCTCCTTGTTTTTATTGAATATACATGAAAATAGCATGCACAAGTAAATATGTACTATAAATATAAGCACATATACAATGAAAATATATGAGCAGTCATATAAAACAGGCAAAACATTCTCTTCCCAATAATGTTAAATGTTATACAATACAATTTATCAAATTATGGATTAATAAACAACTGTCAGAACCAGAAAACTTTTGCAAATTGCACTAGAAAAAGTGAGTGTCCACATGAAAACAATTAGATATATTTCATGTTTTTAAAAAGCTCTCAGATAGATTAAAGTGTCAAATATAAAAGTCAAAATATTAAGCATTTAAATGAAAATAAATTACAAATTAAAAACATGAAGTTAAATTTATTTCTATTCCTCATCATTAAATCATTCTTAAACAGAAAAAGTAAAATATATGAGAAATACTTGAATTATAATAAAGGTACCATATTTTCTTGAAAGTAAAATACTTTACAATTTATGAGCATAACTTTAAAAAATTCTAAAAGCAAAGATGGCTGAAAAAAAGCTGATCCAAATCTATTCTCATGAAACCAAATTTGGAACACTTCCAAGCAGACATTAGATTGAATTCTAAATCAATGCAATAAACAAAACTTAGTCAGAAATTCCTAGCAACTAAATATTATACATTAGAATTTATGTGGGAAAAGTATTTAGACAATGTGTCATGTTCAAGGTTAAAATGAGAATTATAGAAACAATTTTAGGAGGACAGCTAAAGAGTCAACACATTTGAAAAAGTATTATCAGTGATTTGTGTAAAACAAGAAAGACGTCATTTTTGCTTTATAAAACTTCTATTGGTGAAGCAAAACAAGGAAAAATATAGCTCTTATTATATATGCAAATATCTCAAAGTATAAAGAAGATGTCCAACTGAACAGTTAAATAAAGATATGCTCATTTTGATTATGAGTGGTGAAATGGAATTCAATTGTTTCAAAAGATTGCACATTTAAACTACCAAGTAAATATTTGTGGAAACTTTACTACTGGACCACAACATTTTTACAATTGTTCCTTGTCATTTCGTTTATTTTAAAGCTTAGGAAACAGATTGGAAGCTCAATGAATTTTAAAAGTCTAATACAGTCAGATATTAAACCTGCAATTGAGAGCAAAAACTAAAAAATGGAAATCAGTCTCCCAAATGGACAGCAATGAAATCATATGACAAGCAGTATACACACACACACACACACACAAACACGAGTTTAAGCCATGAAAATTGTAGCAATATATTATAATCTTCAATGTCTCCTAATATTTTCCTCTGCAGAGAATAACAGGGAAGGTTTCACTCAGCAAATGCTTCCCTATACTAATCTGATCTATATTAACCAAACTGTTATATTAACCAAACATGTGCCTCTATGAGCTAATCTATCTTACTGTACTTTGTTGTTTTATACTAGTCCATTGGTTTTCTCTAGTTCCCTGATTCTTTAAATTCCTTTATTTCCCACATTGATCTTAAAGAATTGGTAATTTAGAAATTAAGTATAAGTTGAGCTAATACAATGATTAATGCATACTTTTCATGTAAATAGGTAAATATCAGCATTGTTTAAAATGTTTTCTCCTGTAAAAGGGATGCAAAGTCTACATAGTGTAGGGCTTAAATTATGAGCTAATAGACTGGCAAGATATTTCAGAGGTTCTTGCCACCAAGCCAGATAACCTAAGTTTGATCCAGGAAATCTCTTTGTTAAAGGAAATACTCAGTTCCTTCATGCTGTCACCTGACCTCCACATGTGAACCACGGGGAATGTTCATGGCACTATGATAAATACATGTAATAAAACAATTAGAATTTGAGCTATTATCAAAAACTTTGCTTAAAAATATACAACTAGTATTGATCTGTTTGAGAAAAAAATAGGAAAGATGAAGAGAAAGATTGATTGCCAACAAGGAAACTTTATGTTACATTCATGGTCTGAAAAGCACGACACAAGCTAGTTTAAATTGCATTGCTAAACATGCTCTCGGTGTTTATCAGTACTGAGTTATCAGTACCATAAAGAAAGAAATTACTGCCTGCTAATGTAACACAATCTGATTTTTTCAATTTGAGAAATATAAACTGTTTTAAAATTCATCAAAGAAACACATAAAAGACAAGAAATAATTGATAAGTTACATGATTAAAGATTAGCTTTAAGATAGTGAAACATACTTACTACTAGGTAAGTGTCCAATCACAATGAAATGAAACTGCAAAACTAATTTTTCAATAACTATGTGAAAATTTTTAAGGATTAAAGATTTATATATGTGGTAAACTGAACCCTGCCTCCTGCACTTCATTTTCTAGTTCACAACTCTGCCCCCTTCTTCAGAGTTCCTATGGTACCACAGATACCAGACAGAGCCTAGCATAACTAACATCAGAGAGGGTTTATTCAGCAATTGATGGAAACTGATGCAGAGACCCACAGCCAATCATAAAGGGAGACTGGGAAATGCTATAAAAAAGGGGGGAAGAAGGATTGAAGAAGCCAGAGGGATCAAGAACACCACAAGCAAACCTACAAATAAACTAACCTGAGGCCATGGAGGCTCACAGAGACTGAACTGCCAACCAGAGAGCATGCATGGAACAGACTGAGGCCCTCTGCACACATGTAAGAGTTGTATATTTGGGTCTTCATGTGAGACTCCTAAAGAAGGAGCAGAGGCTGTCTCTGACTACACTGAATGCCTTTTGATCCCTTTTCCCTAATGAACTGCCCCATCTAACCTCCATAAGAGAAGGTTCACCTAATCTTACTGCAACTTGATATGCCAAGTTTGATTGATATCTATGGGAGAAGCCCTCTTTTATGAGAAGAAGGGGTGAATGTGTAGATGTGAAGGGAGCACAGGAGGTGAGAGGAAGAGCCTGGAAGGGGGAAGATAACCTTTGATGAAATGTAAATAAGTAACTTAGTATAAAATATTAGAATTGGCAAAAGATTTATATATGATACAATGCAAAATTAGTAATGGAACCTTAACTCTGTAAAGATAATCTTGATGACTGGTAAGTGTAACTAAGCATGATAATATTCATGGGTCACATAATAAGACATTCTACAAAGCTGATTGGCTGATTAGAACTCCAATGACTGTGAAGAATTAGAGTGTTGTAGGTCCAAACCCAAATTACCTTCAGCTCTCTTATTCCCACATATAGACATTTATTGCCACCTTTATACAGCCTGTCATTCTGTGACTACTCATTAAATCCATTTGGAATACATAGACAGAACCCTGGCTTTGCTATAAGCCACCTACCTGATGTCCTGATGTTTTCACCAGTGTTTTAGAAAACTGCCTTGGTTTCTGCCTATTATTCAGTTACCATGAAACTATTACCACATTGTAAGCTGGTTTTGGGTGTAACCTGAATTGGTGTTTCTGGGCTGTGGTCATGTGTATGTGATGTCCTATAAAGGTGTGAGGCAGAGGTTGGGAATAGCAATTATTGTAAATCTAATAGAAAACACTATAAATAAATATACAGAAAATAAAGCCGGGTAAGCTTTCAAGTTTGCGAGCAGTGCATAGAGATGAAAACTTAAGAATTCCAGTTACTCAGAAGTTGTTTATTAGGTGGGTGTGCTTTAGTGGAAAAAGAGAGAAGCACCTAGGAAGGAGTAAAAATAAAAGGTCCTGTCAAACCATTAATTATTTAATTCTGTTCTTCACCCTGCTTCTCAGTGATTGAAATGTACTGAAAGAATGTGGCGTGTGTTCTAGAATAACGAATGGCTATGCATATAAATATTTACTTTCAGGTAATATATGAGCAGAGGTTGCTGACTGAATTTTTGTTTGTAGCATGAACAAATATCATCTATCTGAACATGATTTTTTTGAATTATTTTGAAATGTCATCTCTTAACTGACGTAGCAAGTCGTCTCTAAGTAATAAAATTTAATATGAGATTTGACTTCTATTCACATTTTGTGTGTTCAAGGTTTTCATTTCAGAAAGGCTAATATTGCTTTGCAGAAGTTAAACCCTCTTACTTTCAATTCAATTGCTTTGATGTGCCTATTTCTTTGAACAAAAACTCTCTTTTTAAATGCTCTTTTGATATATAAGCTTCTAGTTGCCTTGAAGTTACTCCTGAAAGCAAATCGCTGATGAAGGCTTCAAGAATTTGCAAAAAAATTAAAAAGTACTTATTTTGATACATTTGTTGATGCATTCTTGATAGGCAATGGGCTAGAATTTACTTTTTAAAAAAATTGGGGGTGAATATTCAAAGTTAAACAGCAGGGAACAGCATTGTCTAAGCCAGGAGAAAAGAGTAGTTTGGAAGGCAGCTTTCCCCATACCCTCTGCTGGACACTGTCTTGTTTACTCTGTGATGCTCAGACACTGTGGATGAAGACAGAAAGGGTCAGACCAAGCTTTTAAGGAAGGAGTCCGTAGCAAAAGACTTAGGAAAACATTGTTATTTAAAAACACTTTTATCCATAGAGATTTGCTTCTGTTGAAGTAACATAGAAAATAAAACAAAGCAGAGAAGAATGAAAGCATTGTTCTATAATATGCATGAGAACGGTTTGTATGATAGTAGCTCACTACATGCTACTGAGCTCCAAATGATCTAGCACAGCAGAACGTTATCCCACAGCAATAATATGGTCCTGGTCATGGGATTAGGGAATGGAGGTAGAACCCTCTTGTGACACAGCTCCTAGAAATTGGTCCTTTTCTTCCTGAGATTAACTCTCTTATCAAGTACTGCACTGATGACCTCTTTATATTAAACAATGTGTGCTATTGATTTTTTTATTGCTGTGACAAAATAGTTGACAAACCAACTTAAGGAAAGTGAGGTTTCTTTTGGGACACTCTCTGAGGGCAGGGGAGATATGACAGCAGCACTATGAAGCAGCTGTTGGTGTTGCATCTGCAGTGAGGAAGCTGAAAGGAACAAAATGCTGCTGTTCAGCTAATAGCTCCTTTTTATTCAGTTCTCGACCAAAACATTGAAATGGACAACATACATATAGGATGGGGATTTCTGTCTCAGTTAACCTAGTCTAGAAATTCCCTCACAGATATGCCCAGTGAAACTGATAATCAAGATATCAAGATTAAACACACACACACACACACACACACACACACACACACGTGGGGCAGAAATCTCGCGGGTGGGGGGAGGGAGTCCGGCGGTGGGTCTAGGCGGCGGGCTTCCCATCCCGCCAGCGAGGATCCCACATTCACGCAGCTGTCGGTGGGTGGGCCGGCGGCTGCATCAGCAAGGTTCCAGGGTTCCAAAAGCTGGGAATCAGGCAGAGAGACCATGGACACATGGAGTCCGGTTTTCCAATGCTTTTATTGTTCATGGCATGGTGAATGGGCGCAACTGGTACGCGCTTACCCCGCCAAAAGCCAGGGGAGACCAGTCTTATAGAGAAGGGAGAAAGGGGAGGGAATAACTTAATTAGCTACGCCCCTGGCCTTTTGATAATTCATTAATATTTAAATCTCTGGAGGTGGAGACTTGTTAGTCACACCCTCTACCTGTCCTACGTGACTGAAGGTAACATGTTAAATGGAGTTACCTCGTCCAAGGCCCAACACACACACACACACACACACACACACACACACACACACACACACACACATTTCTTGTTTTGTTGGTCTGACAACTTGATTCTTGTTTCCTTACTTTCTTACTTTTTCCCTCTTCTTCCTCCTTCTATTCTTCTTCTTCCTCCTCCTCCTCCTTCTCCACTCCTTCCTCGTCCTAATTCTGGATTCTTCTTCTTCTTCTTCTTCTTCTTCTTCTTCTTCTTCTTCTTCTTCTTCTTCTTCTTCTTCTTCTTCTTCTTCTTCTTCTTCTTCTTCTTCTTCTTCTTCTTCCTCTTCTTCTTCCTCTTCTTCTTCCTCTTTTCTTTTTCTTCCTCTTCTTTTTCCTCTTTCTCTTCTTCTATCTCTTCCTCTATTTTCTCCTCCTCCTTCTTTAAAAAGAGAAAACCTCCATCTATCTAGCACAGGTTAGGTATTAAACTTTTTAAGTCTTTTTGAATTAGCCCTAACTTCCAAGTCCTAAGATTAGTACTATGTTTTTATGTTTCATGATATCTGGCTAAGAGCAGGATTTTAGGATCACAATGGGAGAACCACATAATATATTGACAATGTATTTTGACGTGGAGAATCATCATTTAAATATACTTAGCTTGGGACCAATATCATGATGGTTTTCCTCATTATCAGAATGCCACTGACATCTCAGTTAATTTGCAGATTGTTTCCAGCCTCCTGTGTAAAGTCTAGTGGCTACTGTTCTATGTTGAGCCTTGGACCTAGGGGTAATAGCAGAGCTGAGGTTTCCAGATCTATGGGGGGAGCCTCTTGGGTCCTCATTTGATGTACATAGTTTACTTACACATTTTGTGTGCTGACATGCTCCTATGTGAGCCTCTCTCTCTAGTCTGTACTCTGAAGCTATCTTTTTTTTTCAGCTCTGCTTCATGCAGCAGAGCTTCTCCTACCCTAGTGCTAGAGCTATCATATTTTTTTTAAACTCACAGCTTCCAGAAGTGGTTGAAACTTATATCCTGTTGGTCCTTCAACAATCCTCTAGTTGAAGTAGCTTTTTAAATCTGTTTGTCATTGAAAATTTCATACATGCATACATTGTACCTTGATCATCTTATCACAATCCTTCCTTCCAATTCTTCCCAAGACCCTCCTATAAAGTCTTTTTTCCTTTGTTCTCTTTTTTTAATTGGATATTTTATTTACATTTCTGATGTTATCCCCTTTCCCCATTCCCCCCCCTGCCCAGAACCCCCCTATCCCATTCCCCCTCCTCCTGCTTCTATGAGGATGTGCCCTCACCCACCCACTCCCAACTCACCTCACCTGCCTGTCCTCGAATTTCCCCACACTGGGGCATCTAGTCTTCACAGGTCCAAGGATCTCCTCTCACACCTATACCGAAGAAGGCCACTCTCCTCTACATATACAGATGGAGCCATGTCTCCCTCCCTATGTGTTCCCAGGCTGGTGGTTTAGACCCTGAGAGCTATGGTTGGTTGGTATTGTTGTTTTCTCCATGGGCCACAAACCACTTCATCTCCTTCAGTCTTCTCTTTAACTCCTCTATTGGGAACTCCATGATCAGTTCAATAGTTAGCTGTGAGCATCCACCTCTGTATGTATCAGGCTCTGGCAGACCTCTAAAAAGATATCAGGCTTCTGTCAGCATGCACTTCCTGGCATGTACATCAGTGTCTACCTTTGATGACTTCACATAGGATAGATACTCTAAGTGCCTACAAAAAGAAACTGGACAGAGCATACACTAGCAGCTTCACAGCACACCTGAAAGCTCTAGAACAAAAAGAAGCAAATATACCCAAGAGGAGTAGATGGCAGGAGACAATCAAACTCAGGGCTGAAATCAATCAAGTAGAAACAACAAAGAACTATACAAAGAATCAACAAAACCAAGAGCTGGTTCTTTGAGAAAATCAACAAGATAGATAGATAAACCCTTAGCCAGACTAACCAGAGGGCATACAGTATCCAAATTAATAAAATCAGAACTGAAAAGGGAGACATAACAACAGAAACTGAGGAAATTCAAAAAATCCTACTATAAAAGCCTATTCTAAACAAAACCAGAAAATCTGAATGAAATGGACATTTTTCTAGATAGATACCAGGTACCAAAGTTAAATCAGGAACAGATAAACCTCCTATGAAGTCTTACTCTCATGTTCATGTCTTCTTATAATATTTATGTTGACCCCAAAATTTTAGTTAGTGCTACCTATGTTCTCACTGTGCAGAAGCTTTCACTGGGGTGTATACAACCTGCTAATGACCACTTCACCAAGAAAAAAAGAAAAAAAACAAATAAAAAAAAACTTTTCTTCACACCAGCACCTATTAATTACCAATAGCTGCTAAGCTATAGGTGGGAGTTCCTGTGTCCTTTCCTCATTGCTGCTAACACTATTAACTAGTTTGATCTTGTCCATGCAACCACAGCTGCTATGAATTCATCTGGCCAATGCCCAAATCACTATTACAGAGTTTACTTTTCATATCAGTACTTCCCATCCTCCATCTTTGTTCTTCCTGTCCAATCTTCTACAAGCATTCCTGAGCCTAGGGCAAGTGTAGAGAGGGAGCAGATTAATACACCGATGTCCTCTGTAGCTGAGCATATAGTTATATTTTACTTGTACCCATAATGGAAAGATAATGCATACGTATTTTAAGCCCACATTTACCAGAAGTTGTCCTAGAGGTTTGCATTGCCATACTAATGATATATCTAGCTCAAGTTAATTGAAGGAACCCCGTACTTCTAATATTGCTGTCAAATACTCTTTGAATCATTCTGTGAATTCATCCACATAATATACATAATTATTTTCATTGGCAGTACTTAACATTGTTGGCTATTTTAACCAAGCAAAATATCCTACTTTGTCTCAAATGGAGTTCCCTGCCTTATGTTTACATGAATAAATTATATTTCTGGATTTTCAAGCTATTTAAAGTTAAATAGAATGGCTTGTGTCTGGAAACTCATGTTGCGTGTTTCAAAATAGCTTTGCTGTTCTGAACTTACACTTCTGAGACCTGAGTGTGCTCTTTAGTTAAACATGTTCCTCAAGTAACTTAACTATAAAACAGAAAGTATATAATGAGCTTTACTTCTGTGTCTTTAAGAGATGCATGTTAAGAAGTAGTTGATCATAAAATAACATTCAATGGAAAATCACTGGAGGGCTTCATCATGTTATCAATCCATAAGTACAAAAGAAGATGTGCTCCTATGTGTATGAATAATTTTATAGAGGTTAATCATGGAAACATAGCTTGTGGCATGAGATTAGTAGAACCAAATACTGAGACTTAAGTTTTGATGCACACTAACTAAATATCAAATAATTATATGAGTTTCTTCTGCTAGTACCTTATCTTACCTATTAGTGCCTTAAGTATTCTTGATCCAGGGTTCCATGTTTTCCATTCATACTGGCTTATAATTTGAAATACTTACTTCACAAACAATATAAAATAAAAGTAATTATTTTACTCAACTTTCAAATACAAACTCCAGTTAATTCCAGGATAAATTTCAACTGTATGTCTTTCAATAATTTTATATAATTTTCTGAATTTAAGAAAAATATAAACACAATGCCCATCTTGAAATATACAATTGAAAAATAGCTTGTACCAGTGTTATTTGGAAAGACACATATTGGGTCAAGGGATGATGGTTACAAAAATGATTTGCATATTAAGGGAAAGAGCAGTGGACTACAGTGAGGGTTAAAGTGCCTTCTGGGGAAAGTCATATGTCTAAGCATGACTAGCAAAAGTCAAGATGCCTATCTATCATTATGTGTGGATTGTTATAGTTCTGTTCTCTCTAACCTGTAAAAATGTAGCAGAATGTGATATTTGCATATGCTTACCTTTATTTATGCAAATAATTCCATGCTTGAGATTTACAGAACTACGTTGGTTGCTAAATGTTATAAGTAGATAGTCAGTGAAAAACTGTAGACCTGGTCTTTATTTTACAAAGATTTAATCCATAGACTATAATTGAGCTAGTGATAGAATTATAAAATCAAAATTTTCTGTACCTAATATAGAATGACAATATATTTGAGGTAACCATAAATTTAAGACTTTTAATGAATATAATAAAAGTTAGTCTTGATTTCCCTAGATCTATTTGTTAACTTTCAGTGCTTTAAATCAGTGTATCTCAACCTTCTACTACCTTAATTCTTGAATCCTTGAGTAATTGACAACCCATATAGATTGACTCTTAAAGAAGGGTGCAATAGTTTATCTTCATTTTGTCTAAGAGAGCCTCCTGCTAGATAGTAATATGAGAAGTTTCAGAGTTCCTGAAGTCAGGTTTAGATAGATATCAATTAAGAACCTTCAGGGCAGTTAAGGATGCCATATCTCCTTCTTGCAGACCCACACAGGACTCAGGTTCTATTTTACTGGTGGGTAATTAAAATTTCCTTCTCTAGTTCTTGGTTTTATAGGCCATTGGCTATGAGTGACAGGTCTTATTCTCATGAGTTCCAAGCCTGCTAGTATATAATTACCCATATAACACTTAAGCTATTGTGGCTTTATTATAGTTTTAAGTACATCCTTATTTTTCATAAGGAAAATATGTTTTAACATATAAAATAAAGCATGGATACATGTATTTTAACTTCATTATATTACACGTATAATATTTAAACTTTATTATAATGATTTGGAAAGTCCATTTTTAAAACTCCATACATTTTTTTATTTATTAAATATTTGAGGGACTGAGTGGATATATCAAACCGATGAACTTAGCTTAAAAATTGTTATTTTCAATCACAATCTTTTTGTTCAAGTCTGTAATATAGACTCATTTACACTCTTACTCAAAGCTTTATTCTTGGAGACACTTTTCCTATACATATGTAAAATATAATGATTTTCTAAAGTGCGACCAATAAATATGTACCTTCTGGCTACGTCTGAATTTGTTTATTCACATGGTGGCATGGGCTTCTCTGCCATAAAACCTCAGGAACTTTCTAGATTCAACATACAAAAGAGAAACTTAACAGTGCTCAGATTGAAGGAAAGATAAAACAAGAACCAGAAGTGTTCATCTTGGCAGTATGGGTATTATTAAAATGGAAAACTGTAAATACATCTTTTAACCACCAAATATAATTGTGGTCTTGGAGGCTTACTACTGAATAAACATTTTTTTTTCTTTTCCTGAACTGTGGCTGGCTTGTTCAACTCAGCTGTTCTGCTCCAAGCTGACTTATTCAAACTGGCTTCTGTAGGCTTTCTGGCAGAATTTCTCTGCTTGGCATCAAACTAACTTTGGCAGTATGTTCTAATCCTTTGGCTCCATCTCATTCTTTTCCTTGTTCTGTTTTCACCTGAAATCGGTCTATGTAAAAATTTCCTGGTAAAACTGCCTTCTTTGTCTCTGTCTTTCTGTCTCAGTCTCTTTCCATTTCTGTCTCTCTGTCTCTCTGTATGTCTCTTTGTATGTGTGTGTCTGTGTCTATATGTGTGTGCATGTGTGTGTGTGTGTGTGTGTCTTTCTCTGCTCTTAAGCAGCATCTCTTTCCTGTCTGTTCTCATGAGAGTTGAGTGTATCCTATCTCTGACTCTTTTTGTCAAATGTTTCTCCGTTTCATCACGTTTTCTACCCTTCAATTGGACATCACTTTCCAATATGTCTACTTCCTCTATAAACTAACCTTAACAACATTGTTTGGGATTAAAGATTTATACTAAGGATATGTTTGTATTCTAGTCATGGCCAGGGTATGTCTCTATTCCTGCCAGATCATATCTTTGTATGTGATCCCTTGCCATGTTGCTGGACTAAAATTCCTTTCTAGGAACCAGCGCAGAGAATCAATTCACAATGCAAAGAATCAATGAGAAATGCACTGAAATTGATACTTATCTAAAAATATGGGCTGGCAAGAATCTACATGTCCTCCTTTTAGCTTGATAGACATATGATTGGACACTGCCTTTGATGTTCTGTTGAAGAGGAGTACTAAAGGGCAAACTCAGTTCTCTGAAAGATAGTTTGGGTTTTCTAGAAAGTACTTTATCAGAATGAAGGGAAAAATAGTTGATTGTTGCTTACTACAGATTTTGTGTGTCTCTAGTGTGTGTTCCATAAAATTTAGCTTAATGAGAATGTTAATGAAATCCTGGATTGTAAGAGAACCTTGGAGCTGATGATCTATGCATTTCTCTTGAGTTGTCACAGAAAAAAATGGAAGACAAGACAAGGATCTCAATGCATTCATTTGAGGTGAGTTAGGATGAGGCAAGAGGTAACAGATTCACATTGCAGAAATCTTCAATTCATATTATTTTGTTATGTTTGCCTCTCAGGATAATTTGCAGAAAATTAAGCTATGATTTTTTTTATTCTAAAAATTGTTCCCTGACATTTACACCAACCTTGATTAACAGACTCTATGTGTAGTCCTTGAAATCTCCTGACTCAACCTCCAGTGCTAGGATTGCAGACCTAATGTATCATGTTTAACCCTCCTTCTTATTTTAAATATACATGAAAACAAGTTTTATATCTTATTCTCCATTTAAGTCACCCAAAGTTTTACCCCATTTTCTTGCCCACTGCTATTTACAGTCTCAGCCTTTGTACTCTCTCTTGTTTTCTAGTCAAGCTCTCTTTCCATAGTCTTCCTGATCTTTAACCATCAGCCCCACAGGCCTATTGTCATCCATGGACTCTTTCCCTGTTTCTGCCTTGTTTCCAGGCTTCCTGGGGTGGCCAATAAATGGTAGTGGTGATAAAGATACTGTTTCAGTAAAAGAAGACACTTTGTTTGAGATCTTATGGATGGGACACATTTTGAAAGGGTAGGAGGGTCTTATGTGGGCTGCATTCTCTTGATTGTTTAAGGATCAAGAAAAGACAAGCTTGATCTTTCATTGGTCTGGGATTTGGGACAGGAATGGTAAAAGAATGAAAGAGTGTTATTTCTCTAGTCTTCTGGATCCTCACCAAGCTACCTCCTCTTTCTACCTCTCTGAGTCTTCCTGCAGTTTCTATAGCATTATTTTTGTGTCAGATAGAGTGCATCCTAGTGAAGACCTTGAAATGATGAGTATGTGCCACCTTCTTCAGAATGAGTGTCAGGCTGTATATCAATATTACAGTTATCCACTTTGAACGCTGATTAATTCCATGATATGCAGGTAAAACACCAATGTTCCCTATGTCTGCCCTTATCAATGAGAGTCCTGTGCACATAGTATACAGAAAAGCAATAAATTATTTTGTCTTAGATAATAAAAGCCATCCTATTCAGTAGATATGTCATTCTAGTCTCAAATATAAAATCACAACCTATCACTATGTTTTTTTTCTTCTAATTGGCTTTTTTAAAAGTCTTTGCAAAGTAATTTTAAGTCTTTCTTGGAGACAGCTTATTGAGATTCATGCCTAAAAGCAAGAAGAAGATATTGATATCTATATTTACTAAGCCAAAATTCTACAATCCCAAAGATTATGTCAAATAATTAACTGCTTCTGCTTTCTTCATTGGAGATCAGGTTATAGTCAGTTTTGTGTGAAGACTGACAGGGGAACTAGAATCAGCAGACAAATAATCACGTGAAACAATTCACGTGATTTTCAAGTATTGCAGTTTTCCGAATCCTCTATGAGTTTGCTGGTTTTAGCTCAGCTCTCCTGGTGTAATTTTCTGTAATACAAACATATCATTTAGAAGTGCTTTTAGATTTTTTTAAATTCATTATTCTTTTCTTTTTAATCTTCAACATTGTCATCATATTGGAACTCCCTAAATGTTCTGTCTTCCAACTGCTTCTCCTCTGTACATGGATGTGTATACATGCATGCGTGCACACACATAGGTTTTCTGTATGTCTTTTATTTCCGCTCTTTTCTGCTCTTGTTCAAAGACGATACGCCAATGTGCCTTGCATTTAAAATGACAAGATGCCCTGGTTCTCTGACAGCCTCCTTGGCTTCTTTTATCTTTGCCCTCATTACCTAACTGCAATGAAGCCTCGCCTTCACTCTACCGTGCAGTGGCTTCTAGGGAAGAACAATGACTCACTCCCAACTTGATCCTCATTACTTACCAAAGTGCTTCTTGAGTGATCTATTTTAAAGGGCAGCACATCATACTCCAAGTATATAAATAGATCAATTATGTTGTCTAGGTTATGAGCAGAAATGTTTGTCTAAGTTGTTCTTTCTTAGAGGAGTGGGAATTTTCCGGGATTAGAAGTTACAGAAGGGCATTTTAGGTAATAGAAAAGTGATTTCATGGAGACAGGAAGGTAAGAACGCCACCACCTGTTCTTTTCCTCCTAAAACAAAACTGAGCAGGTTCCTATGTCCCTGTGGACAGCATCCATCTGTGCCTTCACATTAATGCTGAATATGCTTCTACAACCCTAAAAAAAAAAAAAAAAAAGGTGTTTCACAGCTCTATGGAGTCCACCTGGCATTGCCTGGCCTGGTTTGTTTGTTACTGCACTTTTCTCCATGTGCAGGGATGAGGAAATAGTATCTATAAATTTGAATGTCAGAACTCAAATTCATTGTCAAGACCATTCCACATCAATGGATGCTCTCAATCCTGAGCCCAGCTCCTACAGACAACAAGGCTGGCAGAATCATTTGGGCATGTCACCATTTTCTTGTCAAAGAACATTCCCAGACACCAAGCTTAGACTGATGAGCACCTTCTTCTGCTGGGGCCAAGCGACTATGATAAGCCAGATGGTTATTCTAGAAGTTAAATTTCCTTTAGTGAGTTTTAAAGAATACTTCTGGTGGAAGACATTTGAGAAAGTTGTCCAACTAAAAGTGAAGGCGCTTTTTATACATTTCAATGTTTTGTTGTCTTGTTTGCATTTTTTGTTAAAATTAGAAAATCTGGCATTATTCCTTTGTTTACTTTTTGAGAAGAAGAAATTTTCAAAATATTTTTGTGGGGGGCAGTTGTTTTTGGTTGCCTTACAATCTGTGTCAGAAAGCAAAACTTTATAACTGCAAGAACATTCCAGTGTTTCATCGATATTGGGGCACTATAAGAGAGATATTTTTAAAAAGCAACTTTTTTTATGTTTAGAAGGAATGAAAAGTGTGTAAAGCATTATTGGAAGCAGTAAGTTAACAATCTCAGTATGCCATTTAACTCAATCTGTACTAGAAACATGCACAGGTGTTTTGACATGGAGTTACCTAACATTAGTATTTAAAAAAAAAATCTGTCCAAAAGAATTTGATGGCATTCAGACATCAAGGCTATGTGTGAAGCACTTTCTTTCTCCCTATTGTAACTTTCTACTTGTCTTCTTTTATTGCTCACTGTTGTGAGTTGGAGTTACATTTGGCATCAGATACAGAATGACAATATTTGAGGGGACTCTGCAGATCCATGACTAAATTTCCCACTCTCCCAACATGTATCACCCCTGCAGATCAGTGATAATTTCAGAATACATAGTAAGAATCCCTTGAGTCTTCTGACATGGACTCTTGATATTTTCTGATGCATTAATATAATTGATCAGGTGGAATTTGCATGTAATCAAAATTCAGTTCTTGGCCTGAAACATTTTCTCATTAGTAACTATCAACTGGTGCTTACTCAACTGAGCCATGCAATTTCTGGTTTAATAAAAATGCAATCTGCTCATTTGTTTACTATATTTACTCCCTCAAGACTGAAGCTTTTGTGACTGAACACAATGTATGATGAACAGAAGACTATTAGCTGTAGGCACTGTTTGGTGGCACAGAATTCAGAGTTGGTGTTGGCTGCTGTCCAAGTGACTATTGGGCAGAATGGCCCAAGCTGCTCTCAAACTTGGATTTCCAGGGCTCACAAAATAGAGCTTGAGCTTAGACAAACACAGTGCAGAATGATGCCCTGATTTCTGGGAATGAATCAGTGGAACTTAGCCAGCATCAGGTTTCACTCCCCATCCATCAGCCTTCATGTCCTGAGTGCTACCTTTCTTCAAAACTCTGGACCATATGTATAAAGTAGCCATTCATCCCAGTGTATCATTGGTGCTAGACAAAGGGAACCTAGCCTCTGACCTTCTTCTCTGAGGGGAACTCACATCTCGCTAGACAAACTGTCATATAGATTCTAATTACTGCTTCACTGCTAGCATCCAAAAAGAGAAAACAGAACAGGCTGGAAATTCTAGGAACAGAGGAATAGCAGCATTAACATAGGAAATGTGGATTTAAAAAAAAAATGATTCTCATTGTTTTGCAAAAATGACAGAAGAGGGAGCCCCAGAGCCAAGCATTGCAACGATTGAACCCTTTCTTCCAGCCAAATAAATGTGCCAAGTTCTTAGAAAGATGGAAAACATAGAGAATGAGGAAGGAGAAAGGGAGAAGAACTAAAAGAAAAGGAAATGCATATGTATTCAATACCCAAGCAACTTTATTAAGTTACCTTAAGGGAAAGAGAGTAAAAGCAGAATTGGGTATACAGTGAAAATGTACTATTATGCTGGTTTCAAAGCTGGGGTAATTGGCTTTCCATTCTCTCGTCTATTCAGGTTAAAGCTGTCAAAGTATAACTTTTTTCATGCATTATTTAATCAATAATTTGTCATGCTTGGTCTGGAACTGCAGGCCTGTATCCCCAGCTGCATAGGGGAATAAGGAGGAAAGACATTAGTTTTAGGCCAGAATGTATACCTCAGAGAGAGTCTGTCTTGAAATAAAAGTGAAAAGAAGGCTAGGGATATAGCTCAGAGGTAGAATACTTATCTGACATGCAAGAAATCCTAAATCCAATCCCTAGTATAAAGACAAAACAATCAAACAAGCAAAACTAAGCACATAAATGAACGAAATAATTGTTTGCCCACTGCAGTTTCCAAAGATTTTCTCAAATCTCTTATGATCATTATCTCCCCACCACCAATGTATTAACTCCACCTACAGCTAAAAATGACCTTTCAGTGACTTCTTTGCATTCCTTATGGTTTCCCACAGGCGATGCTGCACAGATTTACTTCACTGGTATGAGTATAGCCAACAGGAGTCATTTTTCTTTACTGGGTCAAATGTCTCTCAGGGAAATATGTTCCTTACCTAGTTATAATTTACACACATAAAAAAATAGACAATTTTATTACATTTACTGCATTCCCTTTTTGTCCTCTTACCCAAAGATTCCTTTGGTCATATCTTAACCCTGAGCATCTTGGACATGGATGATACAGGCTTCATTAGAATCCAGACAGCTGTTGATCAAAAGGGGATCTGTGATGTTTTAGGTAAAGATGCCTACTCCTACTAGGTTTGTGTATTGGGACACTTGGGGGTACCTTGTTAGTAGTGCTTTTGAGGGAGCTTGAATTTTATGGGAAGACATGTGAGTGTAGGCTGGGTTTGAAAGTATAAAGACATATATTATTTCAAGTCATCCTCTCTTCTTCATACGTTTAGTTCAAGATGTGAGCTATCAGCTAGCTGTTCCACTCACTATGTTTGCTTTCTGTCATGCTTTTGTTTTTATTATGGAGTTCAACTCTTACTGCCCAGGAACCAAAAAACTCAAATGAACTGTTCTTTCTGTAAGTTACCTTTGTCCGGGTGTTTTATCACAGCAAGTTATCTAATGAAAGATCACATGAGTGACTATAGAATGAAGTGATGCAGAACAGGGTTGTGTAGACAACATGGGCACGGAAAGTCTTTGGGACATCATCAAGCAAGTAACCCCCAGATTATCAGCACCTGTATGCTAAACAAAGATGTTTTAACTCTGAGCTGTCTCTGGTATTTTGAAAGTAAAGAGTATAAGATTTTAGTCTAATTTAAATGAAATTCATCTAAAACCCAGAGTTCCATAGGGCACATAGTCTTCTGAAAAACCCCAGAAAAATACTGGGAGCACCTATTAACAGTTCTGTTGGGGAATCCATGTGCCAAGCTAGGGATAGGCTATATGATCCGTAAGATTTTTGAAAACCAAGAATCCAACAGAAGTATGTAAGCAGGTACTGTCTGTACCCTGGGTTCTGGCTACAGAGACAAAAAGAGGAACATGACAATAATAGACTACTTCCACTTAATTGTCCAAACTCACTCCCTATACTGCAAATCTTCTTCTCATTCTCCAGCTATGAGGCAACTAGAAAAATTATTTCATTTTTGCTGTTTGTCTTTTCCTCAGCTTTGCTCCATCTAAGGCTCAGAGCCCAAGAATAAAAAGACAAGACCTACTCAGGACTCACAATTAAACTTTTTGGCCATATCTGTTTGGATCCTTGGCTTTCAGGCTATCCTTGAAGATTTTAATCTTTATTCTCATTGCTTCTCCTTTGGCACACTAACCCAAATCTTCTACTGCCTTGGGCGTTGGTCTTACCTCTGTGTCTGTTACCCCTGTTATCTCCTATTCTGTGACATTTAGCCTTTTACTGCCTGCTAATGGCCATATCTGCTGATTACTCAAGGAACATTGCTAGCCATACTCTGGTATAGGTAATTGGCTCTGGAGAAACAGGGTTCCTCCAGGGGGAAGTTAGGCATGGCTGCTGTGGCTCACGGGTTTCTTACAGCAGGGCCCCAATGTCACGAGAAAGTCCATGGGTTTTTACTGGCTTTAACGTCATGGTGGATGGTGGATGGTGGATGGTGGATGGTGGATGGTGGATGGTGGATGGTGGATGGTGGATGGTGGATGGTGGATGGTGGATGGTGGATGGATCTGGATGCATACCTGGTAAAACCCAGGGCAGTTCTGAGTTAAATAGCAGGGAGATGGGGGGAGGGGCTGGGGGCAGAATGCTAAATTGACTCCACCCTCTGGCCTTCAGGTACCTCATTAGTATGTAAATCTCTCTAGGGCCTGAGGCCTGTTTCTTATGACTGTTGGCCATAGATCTCTCTGTGGGAGTGGTTGTTGGAGGGCTGAAGCTAAATGAAAAGAACCAGGGCCTGGGAGCAGAGCTGAACTCCTGCAGTTCAGTAGGGTTGGGGGGGGGGGGTTTCCTAAGCGCTCAACCAAGCAGCTTCTCACAGCCCACAGTCCCATATTCTGGAATGGCATTGTTTTATATTCTTGTGTGAGTATGTAGCTTTCTTCTGCTAAATATTTTAAGTTTCAACAAAAGAATAAGCCCGAAATTGATTATAATACATTAATTATTTTTGTCTATGGGAAGAAAAACAAATTTGACCTCTAGTAGTAACTTGTATTGATCTTTGTGCATCTAATAATGAGTACCATTAATTCACTTAACAAATATTGACTCTTACAGTAAGTGACTGTATAGTGGTTGATGTGGAATGGAAGAATTCATCTTATACATAAAAGAACTCATCTGCAACTTAATAAATGCTCAATAAATGATCTTTCACTCTTAATATTCATAAAAATGGCAACAGTGGAATATAAACCAACTTGTTTTCCATGTCGTAAATTAGATAATGTTGGCGACCAGACTACAAAGTACCTAGTAAGGTACTTCAATAATAGGATATTAAGTAATAGTCCAAACAGCAGTAGTAAAGTTTTTAAATTTAATGAAGAATCACTTAGTTTTCATTTTCACTTCCCTGAAAAATGGCTTGTTTAAATGCTAAGACCTGAGGTGGGTGTGCAGCTGATGTGCAGGGAGATAAAGGGCAGAGCACACTAGACTGAAAAAGGGCTGTCCTTTGGAGACATTGGAACACTTGGGCTAAGGAGTAGAGATCCGGGGAAGCAACAGAGGGGAAAGACCAGAATAATCTTTCTAAAAGGACAAAGGAGATTATATGAAGGTAAATAATAAAGTAAGTGCCATAAACACATTTTAGGAGATTGAGTCCTGAGACACAGGGAATGTTCTGGAAGACTCCAAGTGTGCAAAAACTAGTTTACTCTGCTAAGAGAAAAAAAAAATGTCTTTTTCAATTATGTGACAGTTATATCAATTACTTACTTTAAACTACATAAGTGTGGGTGTTCAACCACAATGTTTAAGTTGCACAAACTGAGTAAATTGTTCATGATTCTGTTTTAATACCTATTAGAATCCAGAACGAAGAACTGAGAGATATAAAACATGTAACTGAAGAGGTAACTCCTTCAGCTTCTTTAAACCTTGGCTTGATACTGTTAGAAAACTCTCTTCATTTCTTTTATTTTTCAAAGAATGAGCTGACACATTCAAGGCCATTAGCAGATTGCCAAGGCAACCAACAATGAATTACAGGTGTCAAGCTGTGGAATCATAGAAGTGAAGGTTAATCATTATGTCACTGATATCCCCAGAGTTCATGATTTTAGCCATTATTACCAATGAAAAACTGTAAACCTCAGCTGCCTTTTGCCAGGCTATTGAGTGACAGGTACACTGCTGACAAAAATGCCTATTAATCTGAGCATGCGGTGTCCATCTTTTAGGCTCTGTTTGAGGAATGTATGGGATTTCTTAGGAAGGAAATATTCTGGCAGATGGATATGCTCACAGGGCTCTGTGGCATTTGTTTTCCCGTGTAGTCTTTGTATGATGTGATGGTAAGTTCAGATTATCTGTTCCAGTTGACATGAGCGATTTACCATTCCATGTGATACATTGTTGTCTCATGCTTTGTTGTTTCTCAGCTTCTTTAAAATTACCAAAACTTTCTAGTAGCCAAGATGCACTAAAGAGCAGTCATATTTGGAGGAATGCTGTACCAAAAATATGAAAATTTTACCCTGACATGTAGATGTAGTTTGCTTAACACAAAACACTCGTATTAATTGGGTACTAGAGAGGGTTATGTTCATAGGGGTACTTACCATGTTTTGTTCTATGATTTGTTTTCTCAGCCCCCCCCTTCGCTCTGTGTGTGTGTGTGTGCTTGTGAACATGTGTGATATCTACATGTATGCACTCATGTGTATGTTATATGCATGGGCATATGTTTATGTAGGTATGTATGATTACATGCACATGTACACATACACATAGAGAACCCAAAGGTGGAGACTGGGCACTTTCCCTTTGTCTCACCACATTATTTTTCAAAGACTTAGTGAATGTTGAGTCTGGAGTTCACCAACTAGGAATGACAGCTTTGGCCAGAGAACTCCTCTAAACTGTTCGCTGTAATTTTATTTTAATAAAATGCTTTTACTCTAGTATCTGATTAGATCATACACATTGAAAATGAGCTTGAATATTAAGAAAGTGAAATATAGATTACTCATGTTGGTGAGGAATTCATTCTTCCACAATTGAGCAGCTTCTCAAAAGTAAATGAGTGAAAGCCAGAGGATAGTGTTCCAGGACAGGAAATGTAACTGAAAGTTTCCTATCCAAAAAAGTAGCTTCAGGCAACTCTGGCATGATTTAACCTCTATGAAAATACACTGTTTGTGATGATTAAATTCAGATTTAATGGACTAAGACAAAAAGAAAACCCAAAGAAAATAAACACACAGACTGCTACACATCCATGTTGATTCTAGTCACACAGCTATGCAATAATCCATGGTTAGCAGAGAGGAGAATCACCATCCCCCATGCAGATTAGTTCACTGTCCCCTTCATATGTGATCATTTTTATTTATTTATTTTAAATCCAGGAGTCCTCTGAGCCAATGAAAGCCTTGTCCTATATAGAGGAAATCATGGCTTAAAGAGTATTACAGAACATTTCAGAGGCAGTGTGAATTTTTGTAGTGAATTTGAGATTCAAATAAAGCCCCACCTCCACAGGCCTAAACTATGAAGCTATATCTCAATCATCAGAACTGTAGGACATGTACCTGTGCTGAACTGATGCAAATAGGCAATAAACTTTGTTGCGGTGTGATGTGGGAACTAGAAACCCTGTAATGTGGGCTCACAGCTTGTTTATACAGTTTATTTTAGAAGTGCACAGTCAATAACTTCATAGAAATCATTCTTAAAGTTATTTGTGTAGGCTTCTAACTGACAGCATAGCTAGAGATATCTGATTACCATTCATCTCTTGATAAATCAGTGAAGACAACTACATCAACAGAAGTTCAGTTATCTTATCTTTGCTGAAGGGCACATTTAAAAACACAAATAGTGGTTCAATAATCTCATTTGTAAATCTTAGACATTTTGTTTGTAATTATTTAGCTTAAAGGATTTCTTCTCTGGTATTTTTTTTTTCTTTCTTGAATGTTTACTGGGGATTAGACTCTCAGATACTGTTTTGAGATGGTGGCAGATGTATAGAGGACTGGGTTCAAGCCACCCCACGAGGTCATTCTTGGATTTAGAAAAGACTTGGCCTATTAAATCATATGTACATATGTGTGAGCATAACTCTTTTCCCCTGTGCTATAAGTAAGACCTGGAGGCTAGAAGTCTACCCCTTAGCTTCTTGTCTAATAAAAAGGATCCAATAAGGGCAACAGAGAAAGCTAGAGGTAAAAATGGAGTAGGAGGCGCAAAACATACAGCTTCATGATTGGGACTTAGTAAATGCTCAGTAAATACTAACTGCAAAGTCAACACATGGATTCTTGTTGTAATTTCACATGGAGAAACTATTGGTCATCTCCAAGGCCCCATTACCAGTCTTTTAATGTGACAACATGGCAAAAAGTTGGACCTGTGAAGCCTTTGGTACCTACCACCAGTAGCCTTCATGAGTGATAGTGATCTTTGCCATTTTTACTAATGCAGTCACCAATTTTCTGCCAGCCAGCTTCTCATATTTGGCCTTGGAAATGCAGACAGTCAAATCTGATGCTATAGTCAGAGCTCTATCAGGCCAGTGTGCATTTTCAGATTTTTAGAAAGGAGGGAATCTTTAAATCTTCCTTCCTTGACCAAGGAAGGAACCACATGTGGAAAGGTCAACCCATACATATTTTACTCAATATCAGTTAGATTCTGTTATAGGAAATAGGCCAATTTACTGCCTTATTGGAGTTTAAGGTATTCCGGATACTTTAACTCAACCATGTCAACTCTATGAGCTTCTCTTGCAACTTATTTTCACTTAGTAGGTTCTGCTCAAAATATAATCTGCACACAAATGCACCAGAGATCATATGAGCGGGAAGCTTCTGTTTCAAACTTCAGGGTAGAGATCAGAAGTTGTGCATTTTAAGACTGTGAGGTATGGTAATACTGATTACTTGACTTGAGTCCCAGACCTTGACTCGTTGGAATTGAAGGTCTTACACTGCAGAGAGACAATGAATCTATAACCTGTATGGACTATATCACTGACTGGAAGGTTTAGCCATCACCCCTTTAAAGGTACAGCTTCCACTCTTGTATCTCTTATCAATAATCCTCCTTGTGGCTGAGGATATAGCTAAACTTAAAAATAAACAAACAAAACCACACCATTCATCAAAGAAATAACTGCATTGGTGCTAGAAAAATGGCTCAACAGTTTTAGTGGTTTGAATATGCTTGGCCCAGCGAGTGGCACTATGAGGAAGTGTGGCCTTGTTGGAGGAAGTCTGTCACTGTGGGGGTGGGCAATGAGGTCCTCCTCCCAACCATGAGGGAGCCAGTCTTCTCCTATCAGCCTTATGATGAAGGTGTAGAAGTCTCAACAACGCCAGCACCATGCCTGCCTGGATGCTGCCATGCTACTGTCTTGATGATACTGGTCTGAACCTCTTAACCTATAAGCCAGCTCCAAGATTTGGATCACAGGCATGCCCTCCACTTCTGGATTGTAGTTCATTTTAGCTGTAGTCAACTTCACAATCAGGAATAGCCATCACAACAGTTAAGAGCACTTGCTACACTTACAGATGTCCCTAGGTTTGTTCCCAAGAACTCCGCATGGTGACTCACATCTGTCTGTAGCTCCAGTTCAAAGGGATCCAACACCCTCTTCTTGTCTCCAAGGGCAACTGGGCGCATATGTCATGCACATGCATACAAGCAGACAAAACAGATAATGAAAATAAAAAATTTAAGGAAGTCTCTTGTGTCTGTCTACTCATTTCCACTTTGTTTTATGCTTTTTGTTGTTGTTGCTGTTGTTGTTGTTGTTGTTGTTGTTGTTGTTGTTGATGATGATGATGATGATGATGATGATTGTCCTTCCTGCTCAATTTTACATGAACCTGGTCATCTTTCCAGTTGTAAGTCAACTTTCTTCTTGACATTTGCCTGGCAAATGTCCACAATCCATGGCATAGTCCTTTGTTCACTGTGCTTGTCACAATTCAGAGGCCACTCTTTGATATATCTTTTGTTAGTTTTTATCCTTGATGACAATGGAAACCCAAATGGAACAGTTCAGTTCAGTTCCCAGTGTCTCATGCTGCTCGTAGAACACAGACATTTGACTGAGAAAGCTATAGCTGGAGACTGACTGTCCAGTATGTGAAGTCCTCCTCCACAATCTCAATCAGTCTGAAGTCAGGTTGGTAACCAAGCTCCATTGGCTTCTGTTATTGGACCTAAAATTTTAAAGCACCTTTTCCTACTCTAAGGCTGCCACGGGGATTAAATAACACTCGTGTTTCATTTAGCCCACTACATATTGTAACCAATACATGCTACAAAGGTGTTTAAAAATTATTATTATCATCTTTATTATATCATTATGACAATTACCTTGAGTAAAGAAGAATATTAAATCATGATCCTTCTTTCACACTAAAGGAAATGAATTTATGTTGTATTTCCTTTATTATGGGCATTATAAGGACTGTCTTCATACAAAGGTACATCAATGGTCTTCACTTTTAAAAGATGTTTTTGAAATATGTTTTGATATTAAAAATATCTCTTGTATCTCTGTTATTTTAGCACATCTTGCAGGCAGGATAGATCGTAGGTTAAAGGTTTTGTGACTGGGTTGATGTCCCAGCCCCACATCTGGGAACTATAACTTGCCTGATTATAAAAGGTGACCACCTCAGGTTCCATATCCCCCATTACTAGATTTGGAATTTCCACTGTACTAGGTTTCTACATCACTCCTCAAAGCCCCCTAATTTCAAGTGTGTCTCCTGGTACTATCTCCCTTCTTCCCTCCTAACTTCTATCTAAACCCCCATTCTCATTCTTACCTGCTCTCAGTCCACCCACAAAATTTGTTATATTTCTCCTTCCCAGGGAATTCCATATGACATACCCCAGCCCGTTCCCCAGCCCTCCTTCTCACATAACATCTCTATGCCAATATAGATTGTAACATGATCATCCTTTGCTTAATAGTTAATGTCCCCTTTTAAGTGAGTACATACCATGTTTGTCTTTCTGAATTTAGGTTACCTCCCTTAGCATGATTTCTTTCTAGTTCCATCTATTTGCCTGTAAATTTCATGATGTCATTGTTTTTAATAACTTAGTAATATCCCAGTCTATAAATGTTACTCATTTTTCATACATTCTTTGATTGAGGTTGCTTTTAATATCTGGTTGTTATGAATAAAGCTGCTATGAATACAGCAAGTGTCCTCATGACATGATAGAGGGTCCTTTGGGTGCATACCAAAGTGTAATGTAGCTGAATCTTGAAGAACATCCATTCTCAATAGTCTGAGGAACCACCATATTAATTTGCAAAGTAGCTGTACAAGGATATTCCTGCCTGCACTGGAGGAGTGTTCCCCTTACTCCACATCCCTGCCAGCAGGAGTTGTCATTTGTGGTTTTGACATTAGGCATACTGAAAGGTGTAAGATGGAATATCAGAGTTGTTTGATTTTTATTTCCATGCTGACTACAGATATTGAAATTTCTTTAAGTATTTCTCATCCATTTGAGATCCATCTGTTCAGAATACTCGGTTTAGATGTGTACTCCATTTTTAATTAGATTATTTTCCATTCTGTAGACTGCCATTTTGTCCTATTGATGATGTCCTTTGCCTTACAGAAGCTCTGCAGTTTCATGATATCCTATTTATTAATGGTTGATGTTAGTGCCTGTACCATTGGTGTTCTGCTCAAGAAGTTGTCTGCTGTACCAATGCATACAAGGCTATTTTCCCACCTCTTCTATGAGATTTGGTTTATCTGGTTTTATGTTGAGGTCTTTTATCTACTGGGACTTGAGTTTTGTGAAAGATGATAAATGTGGATCGATTTGAATTCTTCTACATGCTGACATCCTGTTAGACCATCAACATTTGTAGAAGATGCTTTCCTTTGTTCCATTGTACAGTTCTAGATTTTTTTAAATCAAAAATCAGGTAGTCGTTGGTATATGGATTTACATCTGAATCTTTGATTTGACAATGACTATTCCAACATGAGGTCACAAGAAGTAGCCCATTCATGACATTGCCTGATGGCCAAGAAACAGAGCCAGGACAGCCCATAGACCTAAGATAGAACCAAACATGACAGACAAAAAAAAAAAGTCCATGAAATGATTCCTAATGATATTATGCTATAGTCACGAATCAGTCCCTAGTCCAGTTGTCATCAGAGAGGCAACATCCAGCAATTGATGAGAGCAAATACGGAGACCCAGAGCAAAACATGAAGCAAAGCCAAGGGAATCTCATGGAAGAAGGGAGAAAAGATTGTAGGAGTCAGAGGGTTCAAGAACACATTGAGAACAAGTTCCATAGAAGCAAATAAGCAAGCATGATAAGGGATCACAGAGATTGAAGTGACAAATATGGACTCTGTTATGTCATCTGCATATTCATTATAGTTGTGTACCTTGGTATTCTTGTGGGACTCCCAGAAGTGAGAATGGAACCAGTCTCTGACTCTTGTCTGTGCTTGGGATCCTTTTCTCCCTATTAAGTTGCCTTGTCCAGCCATGATCTGAGGGTTTGTGTCCAGTGTTAATGTAGTTTTCTTGTTAGGTGGCTATTCCTGAGAGGCCTGCTATTTTGTTTTGTTTTGTTTTTTGAAAGAAAATGGAATAGTAGATCTGAGGGAGAGAGACAGAGGTCTGGATGAGAAAGGGGGACTGGGAAGAATGTAGGGAGAGTGTACTGAGGCAAAAGGAGAGAAAAGAAATTAAACTTTTAAAAAATTTTCCCCTTTGCAGTACTTCATGCATTCACTGAAGCTGACTTAAGACACTGGCTTGCATTCCCAGAATTGACTGTTTACTGTTATATTTAATTTACTGTGACTTTTATTTATCTTCACTGAAATTAGTACCCTCTATCATCTCATAATCTGACCAAGGAGTTCTCTGAAATGTTCTCTTCATCCTCATGTCTTCGTTATTGCCATTGAGATAATAGAATAAAAACAAGAACTCTGTCCAGCAAATCCAATGGGAAAGATAAGCACTTTTATTAGCATTGCTTCATTGATTACCATTTAAATGGATGGTGACTTCCTTTTCAGCAGTTTAGGAAAAAAATTTTCATTTTATAAAACACCCAGAAATTCTCACAAGGAAAGTAATTAATGGCATTACTAACTTATGCACAATGAAGCTTGTTGAAAAGTTTCCTGTTACTCAAAATGCTTTGGAAAATAAAATATGATTACATTGGATATTGGGCTCTAATGAAGCTTCCATTGATTTCACGAGTGTCAGAGAGGATTCAGGCTTTTTTCTCAAGGAATCATCCATCAGTTGGAGACAGAGAGAAAACACACCCTACTGTGCAATGTCAGTCTTCAAGTAAGAAGCATAAAGAAATAGCAGAGTCAGAGTTCCCCATGCTCTCCTTCCTGTCTTTCTAACTCTTCTCCTGAAAGCCTGTCCTTCTCTTCATCCTCCTCCTCCTCCTCTTTCCTTATTAAATCTAGTCTGCTGGTCCTTTGTTCTTTGTTGCTTTTCTTGTCGAGTTCCTGCCACTGTGGCCAGTCAAGCATTTTCAAGGCAGTTAGAGACCCCCATTCATCCTGTGACTTCCCTAATTGTTCTCCACCAATGCATGAGGGGAATAGTTGACAGGATAGTTGTTTTTTTCTCAATGTGTGTTTTTGGCTTAACACAATGGGGGAAAAAGGTTACTTCATTGCCTTTGTTACTTCACTTTTATTCTTCAAGTCAAATATAGTTTATTCTATTTTATTCTTCTGTCAATACTTTGCACTTTCAACATTATCATTTTATTGGTTTAGTGTATAAAAGTCTGGACTTATTGTTAGAATAAAGCAAAATACCTTGCAATGTACAGCAGCCAACTCTCTCACCCTTATGAACATCTTATCTTTTCTGTAAAAGGGACCTCAAGAGGCTTGCAGGATCTGCACTGTACTCTCAAATCCTAACAGGGTAAGACAGCTGGACTGACTAGTCCTGAGTGCACCCCAAAATAAAGCTTGCTTCAAATGAACAATTATAAATTTGATAGGCTCCCCACAATTCCCAGGTTTAACATTTGTATTTTGGTATGTATTTAATTATTTTTATTTTCTCAGAAGTATAATGTCTTAGTTTTATTTCTGATGAGGAATTGTTGTAGCACACTCCCACTTTTAATTATTTTACCAGGTGCATCTTTATTTACTTAGTTGTTATAAAGAGCATTTCACTGTATTCAGAAAGCCACAGGAGAAACATGAAGTGATGGGAAGTACTTTAAATCTTTCTTTGTTCAGTCAAGGTCCATCTCTCGCCCTGTTTTCTCCTATCCTCTGTTGCTGCAGTTAGTCTTATTGGCCTTTGCAGATAACTCATCTTGATATTTTCTTTGTTTCTACAGAACCTCATAATGAATCTTAAATGTATTAACATATGTCAGAACTGGAATTCTTTGCTTTTCTACTTCTGTGATTGTTTTCACCATTCTTGGAATTTCTCATTGATTATGTCCTCACAGGCCATCTCTATTTTATGCTTTTCTTCTCTTTCAGAGATTTTGAAGGCATACTCAAATTTTCTTTATCCTCCATTTCTCTTAAGCATTAATATTTTTAATTTATTTCTATGCCTCTCTGGTGAGTGTGTGTGTGTGTGTGTGTGTGTGTGTGTGTGTGTGTGTGTGCGTGTGTGTGTATGTGTGTGACGTATAGGCATAACTCTGATAATTCATACATAGGGAAGTGAGAGGGCAATTTGCAAGAATTAGTTCTTTCTCCATGTGTGGCCCCTGGTCCAAATGAGGGCCATCAGATTTGGCAAGCGTTTTTATTAGATGAGCCATCTGGCTGCCCTTTAAGGACATTTTTATTCTCTTCCCATATTTTACTTCTATTCCATTCTGGACACATCCTATAATTCTCCCCACATTACTGTGTATCTCCTCAGACATTCACTTAAACAATTATCTTGTTTGCTTTCTACAGTAACTAAGTCATATTGTAGCACCCTATGTGGCCCTTGGTAAATTTCTGGTTTAATTACTTGTTTCCTTAAAACACAGTAATCTAGCCTAGGTTGGTATCATAAACAGATAATTCTACAACTGGTAAATCTAAAAAACTGTGAGTTCAAGGCCAGCCTGTAGGTTTATAGCTACCTACAAACACTATATTTTAAGTGCCTTGATATTATTGTTTTTAGACAGCCTTGTTTCCTTCAGTGTCCTTCACTACATCCTCTCTGACTCTTACACAATGCAATGGTTTGCATATGCTTGTCCCAGGGAGTGGCACTATTAGAAGGAGTGGCCCTGTTGATATAGGTGTAAACTTGTTGGAGTAGGTGTGCCATTGTGAGTGTGTGCATAAGACCCTCACCCTAGCTGCCTGGAAATCTGTCTTCTGCTAACAGCCTTTAGATGAAGATGTAGAAGTCTCAGCTTCTCCTGCATCATGTCTGCCTGGATGCTGCCATGGCCCCACCTTGATGATACTGGACTGAACCTCTGAACCTGTAAGCCAGCCCCAGTTAAATGTTGGCCTTTATAAGACTTGCCTTGGTCATAGTGTCTCTTCACAACAGTAAAATCATAACTAACACACACACTTCAGCTGCAGGAAGAAATGTCTCTGGTAATGATGGAGCAAGGTGCTGATGTATGAGTATAGCAGAATGTCATTAGGAATCATTATATGCTTATGTTTCGTTAGTAGAACAACAGTATTGGATTTTCCCTGGATCCTTGGGCTATTTAGTCTCAGGTTCCTAGTTACACAAGCAGCTTCAGGTGTGCATTTTATCTCTGGGAGTGACCTTAAATCAAATCCCAGTAGCTTTGTGCCACCTTTGCCCTTAGCTATTTTGCAATCAGAACACCATTGCAGATCCAAGAGTTTGTGGCTTTGTTGCTGTTTGCATTTCTTTTATGGTCATGTGCAGAGTACCTTCTTATACTAAAGACTCAAGAACACCGTTTCTCAACCTTCCTAAAAATGTGACTGTTTAATACAGTTCCTTATGTTGTGGTGACCCCAATCACAAAATTACTTTTTATTACTACCTCATAACTAGAAGTTTGCTACCATTATGAATTGTAATGTAAATATCTGATATGCAGGATATTTGATATACAATCTCTGAGAAAGTGCCATTCATTTGACCCCTAATAGTGTTGTGACCCACAAGTTGAGAAGTAGAACATAGGCATGAAGCTTTTATTAGGCTCCAGCACAACTCCGTATTTAATGAGTTGTGTAGGTGTTACTTTCAACAATAGGTCATTGCTGACAGTACGTGGAGTGCCCCAACATCCTTTCCAACAGGCTATGTTTTATTGAGTGTTTATATGAAGCCCTTTGGGCCAACAACTCAACTAGATATTCCTACTCCCAGTACTGGAAGCTTTACTGGGTGTCAAGAGATGTCCAGTTGGGGTTCATACATATAGATATGCTCTGAAAAAAAAAACAGCTATTGCACGAGATTTTAGTCTGCCTTATTTTTAGGCTACACCCTTCCCAGCTCCATGACACCTGGTAACAACCAGTATAAAAATTAGTGTGGGGTTCTTCAGGAAGATGAGAATCATCTACTTCAATACCTAGCAATGCCATTCTTGGGCATATACTCAAAGAATGTTTCGTTCTACCATAGAGACATATATTCAAACTTGTTCATTCCTGCTCTGTTTATAGTGGATCAGAATTCAAAGTAACCTAGACATCCTTCAATAGATGAACGAATAAAGAGGAGAAGAGGCAGTCTGGCATCGGGGTCCTGGGCGGGCTTCCCACACTGCCAGCAGAAGGTCCCACATTGGTACAGCCACCACGGGCTGGCGGTGGGCGGCTCAAGTTTCCAAACGCTGGGAACCTGGAGGTGGCAGATCAGACAACACGTTCAGTCCGGTTTTCCAAAGCTTTTATTGTTTATGGCATGGTAAATGGATGTAGGTGGTATGCACTACCCCGCCAAAGGCCAGGGGAGCTTAATTTTATAGGGAGGGGAAAAAGGGAAGGGATAACTTAATTAGCTACGCCCCTGGCCTTTTGATAATTCATTAATATTTAAATCTCGGGAGGTGGAGACTTGTTAATCACGCCCTCTACCTGTGTGTTACCTGACTGAAGGTGGCAGGTTAAATGGAGTTACCTCATCCAAGGCCCAACAGGTAGTGTTGTTGTTGTTGGTGGTGGTGTGTGTATGTTTTCACTCTTCATTTCCTGCTCTGGGAATATGTATTTCCTGTGCTTTATTAACCTCTTCGGGTTCAAGTTTTCCTTCAAGCCCCATTCTAAAGGTCTAGATTTGTAAATAGATAACTGCTTGAATTTGGTTTGATCTATTTCTATTATTTATATGTTTAATCTTTTAATAGTGCCCTAAATTTCCTAGATGTTTTCTATCAGGAGATTTTTAGATTGAGCATTTTTCTTTGACCGAGGCATATCCATTTCTTCTATCTTATCTTAACTGCCTGAGATTTTCTCCTATATCATTGTGTTCTATTCTGCCGGTATGGCTTGCCTCTGAGGTTTCCGTTTAAGTTCCTTAATCTTTCATTGCCAGATTTCCTTCAGTTTGTGTTTTCTTTATTGATTCTATTTTCACTTTCGGTTCTTAAACTGTTTTATTCATTTCCTTTTACTGCGTGATAGTGTTTTCAAAGATTACTTTAATGTATTTATTCATTTCCCTTTAAGGACTTCGATTATATTCATAAAGGCTGTTTTAAGGATGTTGTCTTGTGCTTCATCAATGTTGCATTTCTCAGGGCCTATAGCTGCTGGGTTCTAGTGGAAGCATATTGTTCTGGCTGCTATTTATTGTGTTTTGTGTTAGGGTCTAATCCTCTGGGTTTTGGGATGATTCTAATTCTAGGGGCTGATATCTGCTCTTGTTTCTGTATGGGCATTTTGACACTTGATTTCTGTTACCCTCTCTGGTCCTTAGGAGTATATTGTGGCACTGTGTTGCTTGATGGGGAATTTCCATGGAATTCTGCTAGGTATTGTCGCGGCCCAAGCAAAATGTTGAGGCCCGGGCTGCCCCGTGTTTGGCGGACACTGTATCCCTGCCCAAGCTGCCGCTCTGGTCCGCGGGTCGGGGTTCAGCAAGAGAGAGAGTGAGGATGGACTGGAAAAATGGAGACTAGACAGAGTGTGATTCAATCCCGTTTATTCTTCAGTCTCTCTTCTTCTCTCCAAGTCCCAAGTCCTAAATTCCTAGTACCTAGTTCCTAGTCCCTAGTGCCTCCAAGTTCCAAGTTACTTCTTCCATGTGCCTGCTACCTAATGCCTAATTCCTACTCCAAGTTGTACTGTCTAACCTAACTCCTAGTTCCAAGTTGTACTCTCTGAAGTGTCTGATTCTCTACCATCTGCCTCTACCTTTTATATGTCTCACTTCTAAGCCACGACTTTTGGTCACACCTTTAATCATGCCCTTAGGTCTTGTCTCTAAATCTGATCTCTAGGTTACACTTTTAAGTCACACACCTTTAATCTCACACACCTTTAATCTCACACATCCAAGGTATCTAAACCAAGATTATCAGAGTGTGCTCAGCTGTTGTAGGCTATTGTAATCCAAGTCTCATGTCAGGGTATATGGCTCAAGGTGGCTGCAAAGCTGATAGCCGCTTTCTGCTAAAAGTCGGCCCCTAACAAGGTATGGCCACAGTGAGTTCTGGGTACAATATATTTCTATATATTGATAGTTAAAAGTTAGGAATGATGAAGTTCAGAAGGACTGGAGATGTGGGGGTCCACAAGAGGCTGGAAAGTAGAGTTGGATCACCAGAGTTAGCTTAGGTTTGCGGAAATAGAGGCAGAGAGTGAGGAGAAGCCACAATGGGTCATCTGATATAGAGGTGCAGGTGACACTGAGAGGATTTGGAGGAGGGAGGGAAAGTAAAGATCTGACGCTCACCTACCTGTTTCACTGGCCTAGTTGCTTCTCTGGCAGGCTTGACTGGTGGGTTCCCAGGGGATGCCTGCTCCAGTTTGAGGCTGGGATGAGTGAGTAGAAGCAAGCCTGAGAGAAGATCTGTGTGCTTCATTGAAGATGAGAACAGTGAGGGAGTGGATGCTTAAGCAGGTGGCCTGCTCTTCAGAGTTTGGGTGAGACTCCAGGGGTGGGATTTGGAGGAGAGATAAAAGAGGCAAAGATTTACAGGTATCCAATCTACTTTCCTTTGCTGGTATGTTTGATTGTTTTTAAACTTTGAAGTGCTAATTTTATTTGCAAATTAGTTGTGCAATTTTTGAAGCCTTGAAAAAAAATTTTTCTTCTTCATGCCTAAAGTTCCCGAAAGGCTGGACTTGGAGCTAAATACATGAATGCAAAAAGGTAGATATAAATTTCCTGGAATGGTCATTACTAATCCATATCATGAAGACTGCCTTCTCTCTGTGTTCTAAGGGGAGAGAAAGAGCTTTTCTTTTCCTGGTTATCTGAGAAATGAACAGCTCTTCTAAGATGTAACTTTCAGGTGGAATCTTAACTGTGTCTTAAGTGCTAAGAGTGAATGGTCCTGATCAGTTTCTCTGTGAGTCTTGCAAACTGCAGAAGTGGTTTTAGTGTGGTTCACCAATTTATCTCATCTAACTTATGTATAGAAGCCTGACAAGCCTCAAACCATTCTGTAGTGTTTCAAAGAAATTAAGTACTTTTATTTAATTTGATAATTGCATGAAAATATTATCTAAATTGAAAAGTTCACAATATTTTTGTATGGCCAGACTTGTCCTTTAAGATTTAGAATTGTTTATTTTGACAAGTTCATTATTTTTAGTTGCTATGTCTTATTTTTAACAAATAGGGATTTTAATGATTCAGTGTTAACATTTCTGCATAATTTCATAAATATTACAGATTCAAATTGAAAGTATTGAGGATATTTATATCATCTTATCATACAACTAAGTTTATTCTGCAGTAATCATATATTTTATTGGTGTTTGATCTCTATTTGGTTTTGCTTTATTGTTCTTTTGCATTTTTTATTGTTAGGTTATCTAAACACATAGAGAAGACACTGTCAATCATTGTATTTTGTTTTGACTTTCTGGGGTGAACAGGGAATCAAATAGCTGAGGCTGGCCTTGAACTCCAAAGCTGATTCCCCTCTGATACTCTCTACCTTCTAAACAGTGGAAGCAGAGGTGTGTACCACCATGCCTGGCTCTACACAATGCTGAGTTTGAACCCAGGGCTTCTTGTATGTTTTATAAGCAGTCTAGGAATTTATCTTCAAGCCAAGTTTCACATCATCACTTCGATTTTTCATTTGTGTTCAAGATATATGATGCAGTGGTAAGCTATAATTTACTTTTAAATAGTTCCATTTCATTTTTATTTATGTTTGTGTATGTAGAGATACATGTCCGGTTGCCCATGAGGCTAAAAGACTATATCAGAATCCCTAGCAATGGAGTTATAGTTATGTGTCACCCAACATAAGTGCTAAGGCCCAAACTCTAGTTGTCTATAAGACTAGTAAGTGTCCTTAACCATTTAGCCATCTAGTGTCATACCATGCAACATACAAAAATATATGACACCGTAGACAATAAACTAGGTTTCTCCTAAAGACCTTCAACTGCTATGGGAGAAGAAACTATAGGTACTTTGCCTTATGCCCTTAAGCCTTTTGTAGGACCTTATAGGCCCTTATTCTCTGTTAGGTATAAGGCACCTTTCAGGCTGCTTCATTTTAGAAAGGCATTACTTTTAAGAGGCAATCCACATTTCTAAAATGCCATTTGAATTCACATGTATTATTAGCAAATTAATCCAAAGCTTCTAAGGGGGAAAAGTTAAGTAGATAATTAAGGAGTGGCAACTGGCGTTCCAGACATAAATGATGTAAAGACAGACTGCGGGGTTTTTGAGATCAACATATGAAATGTAGATGGCCACTGTATTCCTCTTCAGTTTTAATTGTGATAAATACTGCTGTAGGAAGCCATTGTTCATCAGGTAGGTTCACTCAAAGCCCCAAGTCTTCAATCGCTTATATCATCTTTGTTATCTATTGGACATACATGTTGATCATATTATTTTTATAGTTTGTCTATTCATTTTCTACATAGACTTTGAAAACTCACACTCCTACTTGACTTAGTCTTTTCCTGCTTTAATTAGTAGAAATTCTTGTCTTCTGTAATACCATCTTTTGACAAGAATCGACTCAGTCACTGTGCAAGAGGGTCATCATGCAAGGAAGTTATCACCCCAGAACACATTCTAGACTCTCATCTTTCAAAGTATTTATGGTGTCTTTTCAACAACTTCTCTTCCTCTAGTTTGTTATGATTAAGATCTCAAGCTATAAGAGATAAATCAATAAAAATGACATCTTGTGTTTTTATTTACTTAGGTGGCATCTTGACCTCTCTGTTCACATTGGAGTTTGCCTATAATGTTACACTCTCAGTAACATCAATTTCAGCAAATCCAGTTTCAAACTCTCATAAAGGAACACCAACAGTTATTAAATACTGAATTCTAACCTGGAGATTTACTCACATTTATCTCACTGCCTTTCATCAACAGAATAAACAAGGTATTAATAACCATACCTACCCAGACCAGGCTCAGAGGTAACTTGGAGTGCATGTTACATGGTTATATACATCACATTCAATCACCCATTGGTCTATATACTACCAAAATAATCTATTTTATCTGATGTAGAATTAACATAAGTCATATCACCGGTGGGGTTATGTAACACATATAGTTAACATGTTTGCATATGTATTTGTATTGTAAAATCTGAGTATTAGAGGTTGAATTTGAACACAAATCTGTCTTTTGAAGTATGGATTTTTTTTTCTCTCAGAAAGTGTGATCTAAGGCTAACAACACCAGCATCATATGGGAGCTTGTTAAAGATGCAGAAATGCAGCTATCACCCTGGGCCAAGCCATCAGAAAATTCATTTTAATAAGATCCCCTGATAAACCTTACACACATTAAAAAAATGAGAAATATTGATTTATACAACATGCCTCTAAAGGGCTTCTGACAACACAACTTTCTCTATTACCTATTTTTCTCATATGACTGCCTTTGCAGGAATGAGGCATAATTTAAAATAAGTTCATATCCTCAAAATACACATTTGCATTTTGTTAAAACAGCCAAAGGTTTCAGAGTACTTTCCTGCACGTATGTCCGGGCAACATGTGTAAGCCCATTGCTGTGTAGACCAGAAGAGTGTTTCAGCCCCTCTGACACTGGAGTTATAGATGGCTATGAGCTAACATGCAGATGCTGAGAACCACGCTCCAAATCCTCTGGAACAGGAACCAGTGCTTTTAGCCACTGAGCTTCTCTCTCTCTCTCTCTCTCTCTCTCTCTCTCTCTCTTCCTCTGTACAAGCCAATCCCTACAAATAACTTTCCTTTCTCATTTAATCTCCTCTTGCAGGCAATTTCTTTTTTGTATCTGAAAGTGGTGTTGATGATTTTCTCTAGTAAATTGATTCCATCTGACTGTATGATCTGTGTATTACTGTTTATGTTGTAAAGGAAAGGACGTTAATACCTAGTTCATGGGTTTTGAGAGCATATGTGTTTCATTGGCCATGTATCTTATAAACTTGTTCATGTATACCCAACGAGCATGATTATTTATGCATATATTATCTTAAAACAAAATATTCAGAGTGATTGTAACTAGGCACCTTAGACTGTGTCTTTTCTAGTATAGAAAAGACATAGTATGACCCTTATTTTTTATTTATACTATATATGACACATTTAAATCTAAACAAGACAGATACAAGCTAAAATTTACTAAAGTCATCAAACATAGCACCACATTTTTTTTTTTATATATAATACTAGCTTTCAGGCATCTGAGAACGTAGAATTAGAAGTTATAAAGTAGAGTTTCAGTAAGATAAATATGTAGATTTAATGTAAACTTAGTAAAGTGATCGTATTATTTCATTTTTCCTACTTCAAATCACTTATTTATTTTATTTTATTTTTTTTACAGCTCATGCTAGGATAGAATTCACCATGTATCCCAGGGTGGCTTCAAATTCACAGTCTTTGTAATTCAGCTTCCCTCCTGCTGGGAAGACAGATGTGTGCCACCATGCCTGGACTTACAATAGTCTTAGGATGACTAGTGTGTAAAGTGTTTTACTAGTTATTAGATACGTGATTTTTTTTTATCCAAATGTACCTGGGAATAAGAAATTCTCTCCACTTAAACTTTCACTTTTCAGAAATAGGTTTTCTACAACAAACACTTTTTCATCATTAGTAAGATTTTATAGGCTGTATTTTAAAATGTTGTATATAGAATTCAGGAAATTATGATTATCTCACAATGATGATTTAATCCAGTGTATGCATATTATTAATAGTTTTAGAAGTACTGAAGACCGCACCTAGTGCCACAGACATGCCATATGAATAGTTTATCAATAAGCTCTCACTCAACCCTTGCATATTTGGAATTTATGGGTAGTTCTAGTTTTTAGTGTCTGCCATATTTCATGTTTTAGATATTAAGACAAAACAGGATTGCTGTGCTGATGAAACTGATAATGATTAAAAGTACTTTCAAATACAAAGCTCACGTGATGCCTGGGCTAGTTCTCCAGTGATCTTTACTTTGCAGAAGAGATGCTCTTTGGCTAGAGTCTTGAGGTGTGAGGGCAGAGAAATAGACTTCTTTCCTACTTGAGACTGAGAAGTGATAAAGGATAACACACCTGTTGAAAGCTATATTAAGAGGGACAATGGTAGAGGAGTAAGCAAGACTGGACATATGTGCTGAGGCCAGGCACCATGTAGAGAGTAGAAAGTAGCCTCGAGCCAGCAAAGCCCATTGTAACATTGAACATGTGTTTAGAACTTACCACAGGCCAATCGCTTGAAAAGAAACTGTATCTTATTACTATAGTCTTTTCCAAGAGTAAAACTGAGCCATCTCACCAGTTTTTAAAAGGTAAAGTTGGAAAGTAAAATTGATTATGGAAGGAAGTGATATATTTATGGTGAGTCTCATGGTATATCTCATAGTACGAATGATCTGGCACGTCAACCAAGTTTCACTATTTCCAATACCTCCCTTTCCTTTAAAGAAAAACAAAGTATGTTGTCTATATAAAGAATACAAACTATACCTATGCAAAATATAAATAAAGGAAGATTTGTGTTTCCAAGTACCCAGAATGAAAGATAAGAACATGATACATCACAGATGACAAATAATAGGTTTTAGTTATATTCATATTTCCCAAACATTATTTTATAGTATAGAAATACAGATAACTTTTTATTAAACAAAATATATTTAATATATGTTATGTTACCTAGGAATTGTAGCACTTGGAATAAGAGGCAGATAAATCTCTATAAGTCCAAAGCCATCCTGGTCTATCTGCACGGCAAGTTCCAAGCCAGCCAGGGATACAGAGCGAGAGCATATTTTAAAGCTATGTTAGTTACTATATAGGATATAACTTTAATATTAATATCACAATAATCCATAATATAACAAATAGAGTCAGAGCCTGTTAAAATTGTTATTATTTTATATTATATATTTTAATATTCAGTATCACAATATATTATAACAAATCAACAATACAATATTTAATATTATGTATTTCATATAATAAAAGTTATATTCAACAAAATTCATATTAATGTCTTATATTTACTATATTTTGGTGATTTTTATCTCGTCTTCATGTGCTATATCTCTTCAGATCATTGTAACCACAAAGAATTACATTAGTCAACTCATTTGTTATTTAGCCTTATGATGGCTGCTAATTCTCAGATTCCGATTTTGTAGAGGGCACAGAGGTCCTTGTACTCCCAGAACAGCATTAAAAGGACAAGGAATATTAATCACTCAGGGAAGTCTCCTCAATGGAGGAGGTAAAATCAAATAGCTGCATTTCATCCAGAAAGCTGAGGATGGAAGTCGTCAATAACCTGGTGGCATTTTGCTATCTGAAAAGGCAGACCTCACCCTAATCTCCAGAATGATTATTCCAGACTCATCCCTCCTTAGACCACCACCCATCCTTAGGGAAGATGTCACATGTACTTTATGGCCTGCTGACCTCTATACTATCTCAATAGTATAGACCACAATAGATTCTAGGCCTTTTAGCTACAGAACCCTCCCTCATGGTTACATGCACTTTGTAAAGGGGTCTCTATGTTATCACACATTTAGCTTTATTGTGCACCTGGATTGGAATGATTGTGAGAATTCTTGTTACCCGGAGAGCTTTTTCCAAATTCTGTTTCATTTAAACATGCCTACAAAAACCTGCCAGCTATTAGACTACCTGAAGTCTGATCCAGGTTCAGGATCACTGGTTTTCATTTTTTTCTTTTCATGAAGTTTGCTTCCCTGCTTGACACCTGAAGGGACCCTTCAAGATTATCTGGCCAATGCTGCAGGGGAGATTTTATGTTAAAAAATTCTTGCATAACCTTGAAAGATAAAGCTCCATATTGTCTTCTTGATTTATACTATATCAGTCTATGAATTGGCTTTTCATGATATTCTCTCTCTCTCCCCCACCATCCCCTCTCTCTGTCTCTGTCTCTGTCTCTGTCTCTGTCTCTGTCTCTGTCTCTCTCTCTCTCTCTCTCTCTCTCTCTCTCTCTCTCTCTCTGTGTGTGTGTCTGTTTGTGTGTGTGTGTGTGCATTGTTACTAGGTGCTCACACAAGTAGGCTGTAAATCTTAGCTTTGATAATCAATTACTTGAATGTGTTCTCCCTTTTTAAAATTATTGACTTTTAAAAAAAAATACTTATTTATGTATTTTTTAGCATTGGAGTGTTCTGTCTGCATATGCCTATATGCCAGAAGAGGGCATCAGATTCCTTTGTAGATGCTTGTGAGCCACTTTGTGGTTGCTGGAAATTGAACTCCGGCCCTTTGGAAGAGCAGATACTGTTGTTAACCACTGAGCCATCTCACCAGCCCTAATTAATTGACTTTCATATTCTATTTTTAATGAAAAATGTGCTGAAACTTTTGACAGTTTTTCTAGTTTATATTTATGGGCCCTTTATCAAATCTAGATGCTAAGTTATTTGTTTACTACCTGTAATATAAATAATCATTAATGTTTATGATTTTTGATGAACAGAAATTCTTACTTATACAACTATTAGATACATCAACCTAGTCATTCTTGTGGACTTTGTGCCTTGCTTAGGAAGACAAAAAATTCCTCCTGTTCTGTTGTGATTAGAAAGAGCTCTTAGAGACTGAACCTAAAATCAGGGAGCCTACATGGGACTGATCTGGGCCCTCTGCACATATATTACAGTTGTGTAGCTTGAACTTGTGAGCTCTCAACAGTGGGTGCAGGGTCTGTCTCTAACTGTTGTCTGCTTTAAGGACACTTTTCCTTTTATTGGGTTGCCTTGTTCACTCTTACTAGGAGAGGAATTACCTAGTCTTATTGCAACTTGGTATGCCATGACTGGTTGATACCATAAGAGGCCTGTCATTTTCTGAAGAGAAATGGAAAAAGAGTAGATTGGGAGATGGGGGAAGTGGTGGAGAGGGACTGGAAGGAGAGACGGAAGGGAAAACTGAGGGTCAGGTGTAAACCAAACGAACAAAGCAGGTGAATGAAGCCTCAGAGACTCACTGGTTCAATACAGATTCCAATCTAAAGATCTGATGTGACTGAGTGCTGTGGTCATGCAGTACTGTCTTTTCCCAAGTGAATGAGAATAAAACAACCTTACATCAGGATGTCACATGCTATACATTGTTCTGCTACAGAAAAAACTAGGCAGACACATATATGACTAAAGACAAACATTCCACTTAAAATGCTACTGCTTTGATTTATTTATTTATTTATTTATTTATTTATTTATTGGTTTTTCGAGACAGGATTTCTCTGCATAGCCTTGGCTCTCCTGGAACTCACTTGGTAGACCAGGCTGGCCTCGAACTCAGAAATCCACCTGCCTCTGCCTCCCAAGTGCTGTGATTAAATGTGTGGGCCACCACTGCCCGGCTATTTATTTATTTATATATTTTGAGACAGGGACTCACTATGTAGCTCTGTTTATTTTGGACCTCACTGTCTAGACTAGGGTGTTCTTAAACCCAGAGAGCCACCTGCTTTTGCCTTCTAAGTGCTAGGATTAGAGGCATGCATTACTGCACCCTAATAAAAGCTGTTGTTTTTAACTGGTTAATTTGGGTATATATTTTTTCTTTTGTATTTGAGGTTTTTTTTTTTTAAATAAAATAGAGTCTTTATTTTTTACAATGTTATGACAATAATCCAAACAATTGATGCTTGATAGGGGGAGAAGAAAAGGAAGGAGATACACAAGGTACTTAGTAGCTATTGAACAGAAAACCTGATCGTTAGGTTTTCATGGGTGTGCAATTTCATACATTTTCTGAAGTGATGTACTGTCCTTCTAAGTCCATCCTTGTGATGTTCTTATCCAGCTGTTTGCAAGATAACTTTCCCTACTTCTCCTAGTCATTGCTAAAATGCCGTTTGTCAACTCATATCTAGTTTAAGTATACTTACTTTTCTCATGCGCATGTAGGTACAGATGTATCTGACAGTATCAAGCCCCTGACCCACAACTTACAGTGATTTATATTTTTTTATCACAATACTTACATGACTTTTATAATGTCTATAGCTTTCAATACAACATAAAGTTTGTTGAGGTTAAAAAAGCACAGTGTGCTTTCTCCCTGAAATGTAGCTAGGACATGTGCTAGTATCAAATATGCATCAGGCAATCAAATCGACACAAAATTGTATGGGAGAATATTGGACACTAAACCAATTTCTACTTTTTCTACAATAGTGTAATTCTTGTATGATTCTGGAGAGATGGCATTGAGCCCTTGGATCTTGTCAGATCTCTGTGAATCTTACAGAACAATTGAAAGATAATGACAGCAGTTCATGGGAAGTATTGTGAATTCTTAGTTTGGCCCACAGACACTTTGTTCAGTGGATTCATCATCCTTATGCCACATTGACAGTGAAAGGCATGGTCTCTAAGTTAATTACTTCCTCAGAGAGAGACTCAGACAGTGAGCAGAAACAGCAACTACATCTCAGTACCTGGTTTGAGTAAGGAGAGCCCTCCTTCCCGTTTACCCCTTATCCTTTGCAGTAGAGTCACTGAAGTCCTTAACTGAGCTAGCTTGACAATTCCAAACTTAGTACATCCTTGTCTGTATCCATCCACCCACCGTTTTGGGGGATGAAACCTTAGTTACTGGTTGATTAAACACAGAGAATTGCAGTTACTTAGCTCTTTGGGAGATGCTCTTTCTAATGTTAATATACATACTCCCACTATCCACATTATGTTCCCTACAACATATTCAAAGCTCAGCAGCTCTGGGTGAGGCAGAGTCTTCTTTTCTCATTAGTTTCCAGCTGTCGATCACATTCGCAAGCCAGGCAATAGCCCTTGGGATACGAAACCTGAACATCTGATCAAAGTACTAAACTTTAACAAACTAAATTTGTAGATTACTCCTGTGGCTGGTCCCTCAGGGGGAAGGGATGCCTCAGCATGGGCCCACAGAGGTACACTCTTCCCCCATACCTCACCAAACCTCCATAGAATGTATCCCCCCTTTATCTTTTTATAAACACATCATATGGTGGCTCAGTTTTTATTCTCCAGTTTCATCATGATAGAAAAGCAATACAGACTGAGTAGAAACTAAACCTCCAGCTTCAGACTTGAGCTTTGATCCTTTCCTGGACCACTAACATGTAGTGTGATGCTCTTCTGTGATGCTGAAGATCTGGTACAAGACAAAGGTACCTACCAGCCATTCAGCTACACCAGTAAGCAACTGGTTGAGGCTTTCTTTTTCTTATAATCTTAATGAAATTTGATCCTTTCCTAAGTCGAGGTGCACCTGTATTGGAAAAGCTACCCCAGTGGTGGAGAACGAGAAAGAACAAACAGATATTATATAGGAAAAGAAACTCTTCCAAAGCTGTCAGGATCCTTCAGGGCAAGATTCTTTCCGGACTTAAGTTTCTCATTAAAAAATAACAAGTACATATTCTCTGATACATTTTTTTAAACCTGAAAACAAAAATATGTTCTATACTAGTAAGTACAAAAATGATTTCCTTCCAAATATAAATAATTTCATGCTAGATTATAGGTCTCCTCTGTGATAGTCAAAAACAGAATGCAATTTAAACAAAACCCCAAAACATATATTTTCTCATTCTGTCTTTAAACATAATCTCAATAGAAAGGCATTTGAGTCTCGCAAGGACTCAGTAAACTCAGCAGCCAGTACTGAGGGCCGAAGCTCCTCCTCATGATTGCTCAAGGCTAATCCCAGCTGGGCCACTAAAAACACAAAGTATATCATTCATCATATTGCTTTATAAGCCCCAGCCTGTGTTTTTATAATATTGAGAAGGCACCAAATGTTGTATTTTATAAAAAGGAGGGAAGGAATATGTTTGGTGGATGTGCAGTCAGATGTCAGGAAGAGGGTATCTCTGCTTGCAAATGCTGAGGCATCCCTTCCCCCTGAGTGACCAGCCATACAACAGTATAGTATAGAATGGGGTTTATTCAGGGCATGGGGAGGGGAGTTGAGAGGGTAGTAGAAACAGAGAATGAGAGAGAGAGAGAGAGAGAGAGAGAGAGAGAGAGAGAGAGAGAGAGAGAGAGAGAGAATATGAGAATATGAGAATATGAGAATATGAGAATATGAGAATATGAGAATATGGAGGAGTAGAGGCTGGTCATGAGCATGTGTTGAGAGAGGGGAGAAGGGAATGGAAAGAGAAAAAGAAAGGAGAAGGAGAAGAAAAAGGAGAAGGAGAAGGAGCAAGAGCAAGAGTAGGAACAAGAAAGGAAGAAAGGAAGAAAGGAAGAAAGGAAGAAAGGAAGAAAGGAAGAAAGGAAGAAAGGAAGAAAGAAAGAAAGAAAGAAAGAAAGAAAGAAAGAAAGAAAGAGAGAAGAGGGCAAGGAGCCCCTATTATAGTGAGTCAGACATAGCCAGGTAACTGTGGGCAGAGCCTAGACAAAATGCCAGCACATACCTTCTTTTTTTCTACTCTTTCTTCTTCCCGTTCATTGTACATATTTATTTAAGTTCATTTGCATTAGGATTTGTTCATTGGTTGGATGGCTATTTTGTGTGTGTGTGAATCTAGGGCTTTATACATATAAACATGATATTACTGAGCTATGCCTTGCCTGTTTGCACTATCAGGGATATGTGCCGAAAGTATTAATTACTTTCCTTTGATGAAAGTGCCATAAATGTCCATTTTCTGGCCTCCTGAGTCTGATATTTTTTCCAAATTTTGTGGAAGAAGCTAGAGAGGTCACTAACAAATCCATTTTGAAGGTACTTTATAGAAATAATTTTTCCAAATTAAATTATGATTTTTTAAATGACTGTGGACATAGATGACCAGTACCTTGTCTATATCATGTGTAGAAATGTACATACATACAGGTTGTATGTGACCAAAAGCAGAAATGAAAGCAAACCACAAAACAATAACAAAGAGCTTGAGACAGCTGGCCAAGCAATGACCCTTCCATCAAAAACATGCAGTATTGGTCCTGTCAGTTACAAGTCACTTTTTTCTTTTGCACAGACCACTCTACACTCCTAGGCATGTTCTTTGTGTTAGCATCAGGTGCATCTGTGTATAGCCAGAAGCTCTCTATAGCCAACTCTTGGACCCAGCTACTAGACACATTATCTCCAAGCAACAGCCCCACTCCTGCGTCCATTGCCATGGCATCTGCCACACATCTCTTTGCACATGCATCACACGTGTCAAGGCCTAGATAAAAGATCTGTACGCTGAACCACAGCCCCCATCTTCTCTTCTTCCCTCTCACACCCTCGGAGGCCGCCTCTGCCAATTCAACCTTTCATGTGAGTCCTGTAGCTAATGGGATCTGTCCAGGAGTGAGCCACATATTCTAACACTTTGCAATGCCAGCAATTGTTCACCATCATCTGTAAAGGCTCATCATCTGTAGACCTTCTTTGATGTGATATATAGCATAATTAAAATGAAACTGTGAAAGTATTTCCTTCTAAACTCTGTGGCCCATAACAAAATAGAATTGCTTTAATATGTAATGGTATAAGCAGGCCTTCATTGGCTGATATTCATGTATGTCAAGGGGTTAACTTAAATAAGCATACTCCCTTGTAGACTCTAGAGTCTAATTATGTTACAGTGCAGAGTAATAAAATGTTCATTGGTGTGTATTAAATAATAGATCTGAAAACTGCTTAGTGACTTGTCTAGGAAGAATTAGATAAATAATACTTATTGGTGTCATCACGGGTAAGTGGTAATAGACTGTCTAAAACACAGAGGGCACATGCAAGTTCTCCTCTATGGGTAGCAGTGATGAGCAGGGCAGGGAAGCCAAGTTATGACAGAAAATTTATTATCCTTCTGTTAAATATTTGAAGGCTCTGACCTTCCTGTAATGCTTCTCAAGCAGGTGGTATAAACTACTTCTAACTAATAAGAAAATACCTCATCTTATAACACATTAAAGGTTAATTATCTTAATTTTAGGACCCAGATTTTAAAGATTTCTTTTTTTTTCTAACTTCCAAATCATAAAACCAATGTGTTCACATAATAATATATGTGCATTTGCCTGCAATTGACCAGGCCTATTGTTTGATATGTATCATCTTCCTTCATTCTCAATAGTAACCTTTTTTAGGTCCCAAAGAGCACTTATGAACATTGTAGATGGAGGCATGATGAGAACTTGACATAAATGTTTTTTTTTTTTTTTTCATCATCAACTAGATTATCTGAGGGCCACTATTTTCTATCCAAAGATCATGGAAGTATTCTTCAGAAGGACCTATAATCTATTAGATGTCACAAAACGACTAGCTATTTGGAGAATAATCCAACTCTACCATTGTACTCTTCTTCTAAGCACAAAAGACTCATCATTGCTCTCAAGTGCAGACTCATCACTAATATTATGGGGGGGGGGAACCTTGTCTTTTGTCACACTGTCTTTGGGAATATTCTCCTTAAAAGTTTCCATGCATTTGAAGGACATGCATTGTGTCATCAACAGAGTTAAATGTCCTAACATGGCTGGATTTTAGCAACTTTTCTGCTTATACGTTCAGTTTCCTTTGCATGTTTACCTTGATGTCAGCTCCTTACCCTTTATTCAGATATGAGACCTGTGTACTTTTCATCAATGCCTTGGCATTTTCCAAAGGAAAAGCACAAATTTGCAAAATTAGACAATTGTCCCAGACTGCTCTGTCACACATTTGGGGGCCAAAATGTCCCAGCCCGAGCTGCTGTTCTGGTCTGCAGGTCAGGGTCTAGCAAGAGAGAGAGAGTGGGAATGAAGGGGAAGAGATGTGAAGAATGGAGACAAGACAGAGATTCTGAGCAAGTCTCAAGTCTCCTTTATTGTCTCATTCATTGAAGGGAAGTCCAGGATATTTATATGCTTTGCCACGTGCCTTGTAGGCGTGGATACCACCTATGCCTTGCAGGCATGTATAGTGTGGATAGCACGTGCACTGTGTGCCTTGCAGGTATGGATATCACGTGGCTTGCAGCTGGAGGCACTGAACAGCAAAACAAGATATGTGGGAAAAAACAAGATGTTTATCAGAGTGTGCTCAGCTGTTGTAGGCTGTTGAAAACAAGTCTCTTGTCAGGGTATATGGCTTGAGATGGCTGCAAGGATGATAGCTGCTTTCTGCTAGAAGTTGGCTCCCAACAGACAATGTTTACTTAATGGTGTTCTATAACAATAGAAAAATAGAACATATTTCAAAGTAAAAAAACCCTGACATTTGTCACTTTTTGTCTGTGTGTACTATCGTACTATCTAATTTTAAGCTAAAATTCCTTCAGTGTAATCATTCTTTTGGAGTCTCCATCCATTTTTTAGGTTGCTAGAATGTATTCCTTCCCTTTCCTGATTTTAATACTGTAAAGGTTTATTAATGCTTGGCACAAAGTATGGCACTATTAGGAGCTATGGCCTTGTTGGAGTAGATGTGTCACTGTGGGTTTGGGCTTAAAACCCTCATCTTTAGCTTTCTGGAGTCTTCTCCTAGCAGCCTTCAGATGAAGATGTAGAACTCTCAGTTTCACTGATACCATGTCTCCCTGGATGCTGACATGTTCCCACCTTGATGATAATGGACTGAACCCCTTAACCTGTAAGCCATCGTCAATTAAATATTGTCCTTATAAAAGTTGCCTTGGTCATGGTGTCTGTTCACAGCAGTAAAACTATGATAGAAGTTGGTACCAGGAGTGGTATATTGCTCTGATAGGCTAATCATGCTTTTGTTTGAAAGAATGTGGATTTGGGTACTTTAGATGTGGTAGAATCCTTTAAGTGGGACTTAATGGGCTATCCTAGTAGGAATATGAAAGACTTTGTTGCTAAGAGTGATTTGAACTGTGCAGACCTGGCTTAAGATATGGCAGTGGAGAAGAATTTCAGCATGTGGCTGCTTTTTGCCTTTGTCTGAAGAGTCTACCTGAGGTTAAATTAAAGAGATTTGTATTCATTACATTGACAAAAGAATTCTCAAAAAAGCCCTACAGAAACTTTGTTCTCTGGTTAAGTCTGGTTAAGTGATTTGAACAAGCACAACAATCTTAAAAGAGAAAGATATAAGATATATGGTTCAAATAATAATAAAGGGGCACAAGGAAATAAAATGTAGCTGAATCCTATGTTCAAAGAGAGAAAAAGATTAAGGGAGTGGTAATCTCAGGGTAAGATTCCACCCAGCTAAGCTTATTGTTTGTGTTTGCAGTTGAACAAGGAATGGTTTGGACATTAAACCTGGAATGAACTTTAATCCAGAAATGGAGGGCACACTCATGATCCACATCTCAAGGCTGGAAGACACAGGCTTTTGATCTGGATCTTGAGGAACAGTGTCCATGAAAAGCTGAGTCCCAGGCATGGTGGTATACACCTTTAAACACAGGAGACAAAGCCAAGCAGATCTTTGAGTTTGAGGCTAGCTTGAGACAGAGCAAGTTCCAAGTAGAGAAAAGCTTAAACCCAGGCATGGTAGGTAGTACACATCTTTAATCCCAACATTCAGGAGACAGAACCATGGTGATCTCTGAGTTAATGGTCAATCTACAAAACAAGTTCCAGGAGAGCCAAGCTTAGGTAGTGAGGGAGTTAGAAAATAGAAAACTGGTAATAGAATAAGGAGAGCATGTTCCAGCCCCAGAAAGCAGCAGAACTCACCAGTCATCAAGGTGGCTCTGACTTTAGAGTCAAGAATAGAAGGGACTACTGTGACAATTGATGCTGGTTAGCTAGAGCTAAGAAGTTAGTGGTGATTAAGAAGAGACCAGCATCACTGAGATGAAATCTTCTGGGAAGTGTTTTCTGAGCCCATAAGGAAGCTGTGTTCCAGAGATAACCAAGGTTATATCCTTTTGTGCAGATGTACTGGGTTGTGTTAAGAGTTACCCAGATGGTACTGGCTTTGAAGGCATGAAGGGCATGAAGAGCAGCTGAGGCTTGGCATTGTGAGAGGCCATGGAAGGCCATGAGTCAGTGTAGCCTCAGTTGCAGGTGATGGTCCAGGACTAAAGGGATCATGCAAAGGATCTGAGGCTTGGTATGATGAAGAGAGGCTATGAGAGGAAATTGGTGAAGCCTAGCTGCAGCGCAAGATTCCAGTATGTTGTAAATGCCAGTATAATGGGATGGTCACAAAGAAGAGCAGCAACAGTGGAGTGGAGTCAACCAGAGCCTAAAGTGCTACAAAGGGCAGAGCTGGAGATATGACCCAAGCCCTTTGGAGGAGCTCAGAAGATCATGTGTATATCCCAGATGTAAGAACAAGAAGCCAAAAATGTTGAAGTTGCCTTGGAGACCCCATGATGTACCAAGATGCCCGAGCCATTAGATATCTGCTGAGAAAAGCAGCTAACAGACTAAACAAGCCCAGGAGAAATAAGTTTGTTAGAGTCAACAAAAATGAAAAAGGAGTTGAAGATTGGAACACTGCTTTGACATCAGAAATGGAGATGCAGAGTCTGGAGTTTGTCCAGCTGGTTTTCTATATTTCTTTGAGGATTAAAATTAAGTGATTAGATCAATCTCAGAAGAGACTTTGAACTTTGGACTTTTAACATTGTTGAAACATCTATAGACTCTGGGGCTTTGGATGTTGGACTAAATGTATGTTTTTAATCATGCTATGTCCAGGTATGGCCCCTATAGGCTCATGTGTTTCAAAAAGCCTATGGGGGCAAGGATGTGTGGAATGTGATGATTTGTATGTGCTTGACTTAGGGAGCTATTAGGATGTGTGGCTTTGTTGGAGTAGATGTGTCACTGTGAACTTGGGCTTAAGACCCTCATCCTAGCTGCCTGGAAGCCAGTCTTCTCCTAGCAGCCTTCAGATGAAGATGTAGAACTCTCAGCTCCTCCTGCATCATGCCTGCCTGAATGCTACCATGCTCCCACCTTGATGATAATGAACTGAAACTCTCAACCTGTAAACCAGCCCCAATTAAATGTCCTCATGAAAGTTGCCTTGGTCATGGTATCTGTTCACAACAGTAGAACCCTAACTAAAACAAAGACCATCAGAGCTCCATTTAATTCACTCTAGAATATTAATATTTTTATGTTGTGCACAAATGTTTAATGCCTTGTTTCAGTCCTAAGTTCCCCAGACCCCTCCTTAGAAACTTCCATTTTCTATGGCAGACAATTGCCAATTACTTTTTCTCAATTGAAAACAAATTTTTCATATAATAAATTTTGATTAGGTGTTCCCCTCTGCCAATTCTTCCCAGATCCTCCTTACCTCCCTCCTTACCAAACTTTATGTTCTTTGTTTCCCTCTTTGAAAACAAATTAAAACAACAACTAAACAAAAACAAGGAACACACACACACATGGAAATTAAAACAAGCAAAATCCAATAAGACCAAAAATACCCAAACAAAGTAAAATGAGAAAAAAAAAAGATGTTTATGAAAATAACATTGAATTTGTTTTGTGTTGGCCAACTACTCCTGGGTATAAAGCCTGCCCTGAATGTAGTGTATTATATCATTGTCCATTGGCAGAAAACAATGATCATTCATGCTAGTTAGGTAGAGCTCAGCTCAGATTTACGTCCTAGGGCCCCTGATCTACTACTCCCATTTGAACAGTCGTTGTACATGAAGTTGTACATATTACCATCAGTATCTCTATGATAAAGTCATATATGTACATATGCTATCCATCCAGTTGATGTCTCTATAGTAGTTCATGTTGAAGACTCTGTCTCATTTATAAGAATCTAGTGTATACTGATCTATGTGAATATCCATATATCATTAAGTGTATAGATATATATTAAATATGATAATATAAATATATATATATAATAAATATTATATAATGCTATATGGGAATATTATGGAGGAGTCATTGATATAGCATGACAAGTGCATAGCAGTAGTAATGTATGCACATAGATGTTATAGGAAGTATTATATGACTATGCATGATACGGGGATCTTTATGGTGATGATACCCTGTGTAATCAGAGGATAGTATATCTTCAGAGCCTAGTATCATGATAGTTTTTGGGTGTGAGGATGATAGAGAGATTCGAGAGAAGATAGCACAGGTCCATATACTAATAAATTAATACAGAGACAGAATAGAATATCGTATATTAAGAGCTGTGAGTACAGATGATCTGGGTTAGGGAGATAGAGAGAGTTGAGAAGCAAAGGACCATTTACTAAAAGTAAAAAGACAGCTTACTCCCCAGAAGGAAATCAGTTGTATGATAAGATGCCTGTGTAAGTGATGTCAAGTGGGATAACATGGCCCTATTGTTTTTTTTTGTTTGTTTGTTTGTTTTCTTTTCTTTTCTTTTCTTTTCTTTTCTTTCTTTAAAGATACATCAAGACATCAAAACAAGAGCCTGAGGTACAATATTCATTTAAAACATTCATTTTATAAATATGTATACTTATATGCAAATAAATTCAAATGTATATTATGCATTTTATAGGGGGAATTTTTCTACCGTTTAAACCCCCAATTAAGCTCATTCAGCTATTGATAAATATAAATTCTAAGAGTGAACAGGCTTACCTGAATTGTTCTCATGAATGTGATTCAAGAGAAAAAGAACCGTGGGATATCTTCTATTCTCCCTCAGTCCATCTCCCCTGATCAAGTCTCAACTCACCAAATGTTTAGAAAACCAGATTTCTCTCAGAACTTCATAGCACCTTAAACATTAAGCAAATTTGATTGTTCTTACAGTTTTACTTGAAATCCAACTCCTGGTTCTCATTGCCTATTGTAAACACACACCATTTACTGTTGGTGGAAGCAGGATATACCAACGATTTTTCAAATTCTGACTTATATAATAGTGCCTTTCTAAAAGTTTTAAAGTGCATAAATAAGAAATATTTTATAACGGGAATAAAACTGTGACATTTTCAATGTAGCCTCATTTGAAGCCACCATTCATTTTTTATGATCACTAATGGAGAATTTACTCATGTTAAACTAGGCTAGATACTATTTTCTCTCTCTGACTTAGTTAATGAGTCTGAAGCTTACTGTGGTGACACACATCCTGAACTCCGCAGGCTGCCCGGCAATAAGACCCTTTAAAGAAAACATCAACATGTATATGGTTTCACATAAATCGTGCTGAGGGAGGTGGAGATTAGAGTTAGGCTTAGTCTGAATATTAGCTTATTCATTTACTCATGTATCAAATATATTGCAGACAGACCCTACAAAGGAACCATAGCCATATATAATCATCCAGGGTAGCAGTCTCAGACTGATGATTCTGTCCTTTCTGCTCTGTCCTTTCATAGGGTTAATATAACAAAAACACTATCTGTTAAAGCATGATATGGAAACAACAGCAAAATACATGAATATGAACCAAAATTCATGTGATATGATATCACAGATGAGACTATAGAAGTTGAGTCATTTTATAATCCTTAAGTAATTTTATAATTTTTGTTGTTTGTACTAATGAGGTCAAACATTTTACTCTAGGTCCAAGGTTAAGATCTACAGGAGAAAGGAGGATTTATATACACATTATTGGTATATAAGTTTGGTGCAATGATGATATTTAGAAAATATAGAAACATGAGTAGCTTAATTGAAATGGAGTCCCTGAGACTTTCTCAAGTAATGTACTCATTACAGGAGGGAATTAATGAAATGAACCATCCAAAGATAAAGAAAATGGGTATTCTCTATGGACAGCAGATTCCAGGGAAGACTTTAAAAGAGGGAAAGAGAGGTTTTAAGCATTGACAAATGGAAAAACTTAGTGGACAGAGATAAGGCAAATTCAAAAATCTACACATGATGGGAGTATGGTTAGAGGATACATTTATTCTGAGAGTAAGAAGGTAAATGGTAAGGCTAATGCCTGAAACAGAAGAGCCCTGGAGGCAGCAGGAAAGAGTGGAGTTGTTTTCATTAAAATGACTTGATATTGGGCAGGAGCCTGCTATGCTGACCTCAACATGGTGCAAGAAGAGAACTGATTCCCACAACATGTTCTCTGACATCCACATATGATCCACATATGAGATATATATATATATATATATATATATATATATATATATATATATATATATATATCACTATTCTGATCCATCCATACAAATACGCACAAAATACATACATATAAGGATTATTTAAGGTTGCCCTTTGTATCACCTGAGCTGCACCAGTAGCATCTGCGAGTTGATGCCACTTGCCAGATAAATAACTTAAGAGTCTGGATTTATGAGTTATTGTTTGAAGATATCAGTTATAACTCCTAAGGCTTAGCTGTCCCATGTGTGAGCTCTTATGACTGCCATGAAGGTTCAAATGAAATCAACATGTTCAGCATACTGGAGCCCCTTAATAAGTGTTGCTCATTCTGTTACTTTATCTTTGCCCTCAGGTTTGCTGTGGAGTTCGAGCTCATCCCTCACATAAGACATACTATACATTTGTCCCTTGCACATGTTATAACTTACATGTTGTTTGTGCTTATGTTATCTGTTTCAAGTGTCACTTAAGCCCTGAAATCCCTGTCTTTAAAGCTTGTCTATGAAAGCACACAGATAATAAGCTCATATTTAGGTTAAGTGTAGCCCGTGAATTCTTTTCTCAATTGAAGTCACTTCTGTCTTTACATCAGTGCCCTTTAAACCACGTGACTTAACAGCAGTAGCATCCAAGTTAGAAGATAAATCGTTAGTCATGGCCCCCAACCATCTACAGGCTGCTGTGTCCTGATTGTAAGAAATGAGTTATTTCTGAGTGTTGACTGTTCCAGACTGAGCTCATTTTGTTAAGGAGTTCAGAGCATCAGCTCTCTGCATACATTTTCTTCTGCTAAATAAAAGGTGACCTTTCCTTTAATATTTTTCTGTAGTTTCTCATTAGAGAATAGATAAGATGATAAAATAAGGGCAGTCTGCTCTTGCTGTACTTCAGCTCAGTGTTGTTGTTTTGTTTCAGTCCTTTGCAGCTACAAGATCAGAAACAAGTTTTCAATGTATGGTAAAAAGAACAGCAGTGATTTTTTTAAAAAAAAAAAAAAGAATGTTCAAAGACTGTAATGTTGAAAAAAATGACACAAATTCTACATCTTTGTGTAAGCAAAGCCTTCACTCCCTCTTCCTTCTAAGTCATCTCATGACCTCTGTTTCTTTCACGCACATTCTGATAAATAAAGGGGACCCAGGAATGTGATGAAAATACAAGTCAGCTTACTGTCACATGGATCAGTGTCCTTGTATGTCCCTACTTGTTTTCCCTCCACTCTATGGAGTCCTACCCTTGCTTTGTCCAGGGTATGGACTTTCCATCTTAATGGCAGGCAAAAGCCTTGGGAGGATCCTCTCAATGTTTTTGATTTCTTAACCTATAATTCTTTTCTTTTTTTCTTCTAGTGTCATTTGGTTTTTGCTTTCAAATTAGAACTAATTTCTAACTTAGGAAGACAGGTTTGCTGGAAGGCGAAGGCGGCAACATCGTATAGATGAATGCACTGGCATCTATGTTAACTTGAAAAATCAAAACCCAAAGTTTCCTTTCCTGTCCATAAGACTTGCTGAGTCATGTTTTAAAGACATACACGGGGACTCTAACATCTTATTAAGAGTATGAGATGATGATTTTTCATATGTTTGCTTGGACAGTTTGTCCTGCTTTGTGGATGGTATGAAACTGTGAGAGTTGTAAGAATTCCTCATGAGAAATGTCTCATTTCTTCTAGTGTCTACAGAAAAAGTTGGGCATGTGATTTAATATTTCTGGCATTGTTTTCACATTGAAATATGTGGATATCTTGTATCCACTTTTGTTTGAATGTGACAGAATACTTGCAAAATGTGATATTGAAAATATAGCTGCCCCGTCTGCTTCCCTGATTGACACAGGTAATTGCTCTTCTGAAGTATTAAACATACTAAATACTAACTAATTTGATATCCTTGGCCACATAGCTTTACTAAATGAGGCCCTAAATTCCAGAACCATAACTATGGTTAGTTTGTTCTTTGATTTTCATGAAGCTGCAAGAATTAATTGGAGACCTGGAAGACCAGAAAATAGGAAGTTTCTGCTCTCATAAAAGCAACGGTTATAACTATTGGTTAGTTCAGATAAGTGTGCACTTCAATTCACTAGGATATACCAAAAAGCAGATGCAATATGAATACCTACTCCAGCAGTCATGGACTAAGAGGAACATCATGAATGGCTTCAACAGTATCTATCGTAGTTCTGAATCCAAAATAATGGGGATTTGGTGTGGGAAGAGCAGTTGTACAGCATGTTTTAGGTTATGACTTCCTAGATGAGGAACTGAGAGAGTCAAATCAGACTTTGTTCTCAGCAGCACTGTAAGCTGCTGCACAACTGGGCTAGAGGCAAGGACCAGGGAATCTCTATATGGAAACCAGAAGTGTAGCCTACTCCCATGATTCTTTGGACCCCTCAAAGGATACAAGGGATCAGAACTTCCCAGCCTTGCATACTGATTTGTAGGATAATTATAGATGAGATTTCTAGAGGTGTCTGTTGCACAATAAGAAATACTCTTTGCTCTTTGGCTGGGAAATTGATCAGCCTATGATGGTTATCATTTCATATGATGTAAAATGTACTATGCTGCATGGTAGGTAGGTAAGCCTTCTAAGGACCTGTCTTTCAGGCCCAGCCAAGGTCATACAGGGTAGTTTTTCAGCCACCCCCTTATAACCAATATGGCAGGAGAGGAGGCAGTCTAACTACAAACACTTGGCCTTTTCCTTTGGCCATTCTATTACTGAAACAATGGTTTCCTAGGAATTAGTATATTAGTATTTTCCTAGAAATGTTGGAGCAAAGAAAATCTAAAATCCTGGTACCAGACAAAGGAAGAACTTGCCTCCCAGGAGACACATTAGGCAGTTCCAACAGACGAAACAAATATAATCATGTTCCTTGACTTTTGTTTTATATTTTCTATAAAACTGTATCACTGCTATAATAAAAGTGACCAAAGAAATGCAAATCTTTCTCACCAGGGGGTTGAGACAAACTGTAAATAAATCCATTTTCCTTCTGCATTTTGCTTCCTAATTTTTGTAAGAACTGGTAGATTTATTGATTTTGATGTTATCATGATTCATCTGACCTGGGGTCTGGAAGGCCAGCATAGGACTAGAGACTACAAAAGGACATAGATTAGGACTACATAGGACATAGACTACAAAAACCTTAAGAAAGTATGGACTTCATCAAAAAATATTCTGGAAGTGTATTTGCTCTATCCTTGGTGACACCATAGTCTTTCTCACCTAAGTCCTTGGGCTTCATAATAGTGGTGTGAGGGTGTGAAGCCTGCATTAAAAGATTTTAATCCATTAAAAGATGGATTATCTTTTAATCCTCCCTGCTTTAAAATGGGGGTGCCAAGAAGGATGGATGACTCCAATGCCTGCCTACCTGGTGTCCATGCTAACTTAATCACTCTTTCCTCTGCTATTTCTCTATCTCCTGCCATAGAAAACCTCTGTGTGTTTTTTTGATTCCCACTCTTCTCACACATACATTTGCATAACCAAGTGCCAGTCCAGTATATTTATCTCCTCTGAGAACCAAGGATGGCTCTCATCCCCGCTGTAGACAGATGTTATTTCTCCAATAGCCACAGGACTGGTGAGTTTGGGAATGCAGAATCACTGGAATAAAAAAAGTGAGCCTCCTAAGACTTGGTGTGTTTAAAGCAAGGCAGAGGCTCCTGTTGTTAGAGAAATTCATATTAAAACTAGGTAAGACCAGCACATGAAATTGGGAGGTGGCAAGAAAACAAAGAAGCATTGGTCACTTACAAAACAGGTTTGTCCTGAAACTGGGTACTGGTCTGAAAATGTCTGAATGGGTTGTTGGGCTTAAAGAGCTGAGACAGCGGGGAGGGAGATAAACTATCTCTAATTTCTAATTCTGGGACACTTTCATTGCCTCCTTTTGGATGGAGCTTTCTTTTTTTTTTTTTTTTAAATATGGTACTGTTTTTCAGTGTAGCCATACATTCAGTGATTGGGTATTCTGATTTATTTACACTCTCGGCAGTGCTTGTTATTATCTGTTTGATTCTAGTTCACCTGGTGGGCATAGAGTGCAATCTTATTTTGTCTTTCTTGTCCTTTCCCTAAAGATAATGATATGCCAAGCCAGCTGAGACTGAAGTAAGAGGCTTTGTCTGAAGAATAAGAACAAAAGTACTCTTGATTTATCTTTGGATTTTATAAACAGCTTCTACTTTTACAAAATGCCTTTTGTGTTTATTCACTGATGTAGAGTGAAAAATTATAAAGACCATTTTGTGAAGTATATGCAGGCTTTTTCTTTGCCCTTAGACCTGAGCAGAAAGAGTGCAGGTTCCAGAAAGAGGAATTAGATGTAAGATTTCAGGCCTTTACTGCCCCGGATACATTCAGGGAAGAGCAACATTCCTCAAGCCTCAGGGTAGGGAAGTCCCAAAGCAAGAAGACACATTACTGACCACAGAGAAAGATGCAAGTCATCTGGGTGGTTCCAAGAACTAGCTAACTTTCCACTGTTCTTGGTTACCCCACCCACCTGAGGGTGAGGTTTTCCCAGTGTTACAGCCTGCTGATGTTCAAATTTTGTAAAACAACCAATCATGTGTAACCATGTGAAAATGCAACTAATCATGTGTAAACACGAGAAAATTCCTCCCTTTCCCCACACCGTGCTATAAAAAAGTCCCCTCAGCTTGCTGGCCTTTTGTCAAAATTCTGTTTGGAGGTCTTCATTAGCAGTATACACTACATTGATGGAGATAAATGTAATAAATAATAAATATTCTACCTACATTTTTATTGGGTTCATTTTACTATTGAGTTTTAAGTACTCCTTTTTGAATATGAAGACAAATTCTTTATCAAATAGAAAATGTAAAACTATTTCCCTCCATACTATAAACTTCTCTCTTTATTCCATTCATGCTTCTCTCTTATGTATCTATTTTCTCTTATCTAAGTTACATTTATGAAATTTGGGGTGATGGAAGCAAGGGCCTCCCAATGTCAAGCTTTTCAGGGACCTGGATTTCCATCTGATTTTTGTTGTTGTTGTTGTTTTGTTCCCCTGTTGGAGATACACAGGGATCTCACTATGTAGCCCTTGTTGTTCTGGAACTTGTCATGTCTACCAAGATGTCCTTGAACTCACAAAGATTTGCCTACCTCTGCCTCATGAGTGTTAGAATTACAGCCTATGCCATGCCACATCTAACATCAGCTTTCTGTTTAAAATAGGAATAATTTAACTGATATTTTTTGGTTTTTGTACATATAATACCCTACTAAAGAAAAGACATTCCTAACCCAGGGTCATGATTCTTTACTCGCTTTCTTTGTTTAACTAACATTTTTTTTTTTGTAGATTTATCTCATTTAAAAATGTTTATAATCTATTTTGAGATAATCATCTCTGCCTAATCCTGATTGTTCCAGTGTTGTGGATAACACTCACTCCCAAATATAACCCTTAATGTGTCTTCTAGATTGAAACTCTTATATACAATACTCAGAAGGATGTAGACAACTCATAGATTGGCACAATGTTAACATGGAGAATAGGGACATGGTTGAAATTGTGTAAGTATTGCTGTCCTAGTGGGTGCCACAGGCTGGCATCTCTCCCAAAGTATAGGCAGACCTGTAGAAGCTACTTGTTAGTGTGAACAGCCTGGAATATACTTCCCTGTGTGCTGCTTTTTTTCCAGGAATTATATTACTTTCTAGAAAAAAAAAATTTAGCCATAGAAATCAAGTATAGAAAATAGTGAAAATGTGTTTAGATACAATTACATATTTATGTGTTTCAATATGAGTATGATATGAGTATGATAAACTGCACTTGGTAGAGATTCTTGTCCTGAAGTATTATACAAATGAGATCATTACACAAAAAAATGAAGACAAGTCTGGTTAAGGTTGTAAAAATCTAAGTACCTGTGTATTGTATGATAATGTACAAGGTAGAGTATTTACTTAAAATGAAATCCAGTTAGTAGTACACTTAGCATACAATAGGTGGCCCTATTGTTTGCTGCATGATTGGCATTTTGTAGCCATTTTAGCTTATTCTGTTGAATCAAAGATGAAGCTTTATGCTGTGGACTTCTGAAGGAAGAGGAGGAAAGGGCATAGTTTCTTCAATGGTTTACTGGAATAGAGTATTTTTGTGTTTGATTTAAATGTATATTTCAATTAATGTTTGATTAGATGTCAAAAGCTTTGTTAAAGTGTTAGGAAGTTATAATCACAGACAGACTGAGATAAAGGATACACAATCATGGAGACTATGTCCTCATTTTGTTGTGAAAAGAAACTTCATCTCAAAGAAGAGTAGGGAGTAATTGGCCCAGATTGTGAATAAATTAACACTTAAGACCTTACTTGGATTAGACAACTGACCACTCCCAGCAGTACAACAAAGTTCTTAGAATAATTTGTACTGTTAAGTTACCTTATATGTGAATTTCATCAAGATATTTGTGAATAGAGACAGGAGAAGGGGGATTTACCTCTTTCCATCCAAGATGACATTAACATTACATGGAAGAAACAGAACAACAACAACAACAAAAAATATGTGTTACCTTTGACTTACTGTCATTTCTTGAATCCCATAGGCCTAGACACTTTTTCATACTCAATGTGGACCAATACCAGAGTGAAAAACCTAGGAAAGCTAAATATCAGTCAGAGTGTGCTATCCTAGACAACTTAGGCCTTTTTGTCCTTTGGCTACGTTTATAGACAAGAAATAAAAATAAAAGAATAGAAAAATGCCTAGTAAGTTCTAGTGACACTGCAGAAACAAAGGGGGTGGGGTTGTTCCTAAGCAGGATGTGAATTTTCAATATCAGTAGTAACGAATTACCCAGAGTGTTGATAATTCTGCTATATTATTTCTGATGTTTTGAAAATTTTAAACACAAAGCCTTAAGATAGCTTTCATAAATCAATTTGACCTTACCTCAAAAACCAAAACAATATTAATTCATTTGAAGCAGATAGAATAAGTTTAAATAGCAAATGTATTCCAGAGTTAATGTAAACATGATAAATCAATATAAAGTGGTTCATATTTTTATATTAAAAATATTTTAGGGCAGCTCTGTGTTTCGTTGAATTTAAATAAGTCATTATAAACCTAAATTATGTCTACTATTATGTCACTACAGTGACAATCTATTTTAATGGTGTGTTGATACTCTGTAAGCCTTTGTTCGTTTTTTTTGAAGAGGTGATTTTTAAAAGGGACTGTTAGACTCTATTATATTAGATGGAAGATAACTACTAACCCTGGTACTGTTTGCAAATGACATTACTTGGGAACCACTGCCCTTTGAATACAAAGACCTGCTGTCTTCTGCATGTGTCAGTCCTAGAAAACCATCGTTGGCCAAGGTGACCAGTACAATCAGGAAATTGATCGCAACATTAGCAGCAGGAAGCATTGCATAAAAAGAAGGTTTATAAAAAGTGCATATTTATGAGCCATGGGAAGATGCCTTTCTAGGAAAGCACTGAATTATTGTTAATCTTGAAACTCAGAAACAAGTGAGAGAGGGCTATTCTGGCATTTTCTGATATTGATTCCCTGACTGATAAAAAGAAGGCAAAAGATTTCCTAGAGATGGAAGCACACTATAAGTACAGTAAAGATGTGGACACTGAACAATGTAGTGACTATGTCCTACTTCCCTTCCTGGGTGTTCATTTTTCTTGTCTGTGGAGGAAACCCATAGCTTTGTTTAATTTTACTTCCACCACCCAAAATACAAGTGATGACACTGTAAGTTTCTACACTTATAAGAAAAAGGGATGAGAAATTTAACTGGCAAAGGATTGATATTAAATGGGGCACCAACATCTTTCAGATTCTTCCTGTCCAAATGACAGACATGCAGTTGCTATACTGAGCATTTGATAGGAAGTGAAAGGGCTTATTACTGTAAAATGTGACCAAAAAAAGTGCATTAAATAAACAGTTTTCCCCGTGGATGAAAATGTATCCTGAGGGATAGATAGTTCTCCAGAAAATAATGAGGAGGGTTTCTGTAAAGTAAATTTTAAAAGTTTCTTTCTTTCTTTTATTTTTTTCCTAAGTTTGAGAATTTGTGGTGCAACAGCTCCACGTTTTATGTGTGTATTCATTATATCCCTGCTAATGGGATTTCAGAATCAATTCTTGCCCTGCCTTTTATATGTAATTCTTCAATGGCATGTATTGGATTGAAAGTAGTCTGCGTCTTTCACTGACTACAACTCTACTGACATTTAAAAAGACAGGCTTAATTGAATCCCTGGCAGAGTCAAGGAGAGGTATTTGGGGTGTCTGCACTCCTGCAATCCTTCTGCCTCTGCCATTTGTCCAGTCTGGGAACTTAAGAAGGATATTGAACACTGATGAATCATCATTTGCTTTTCTAAAGCAGGGGAATTAAGTTTGAGATTTGTACAATCAAAGGGAAGGCGATGAACACCAGGTTGTACAAAGCACACAGTCAGAGCCCTAAAGATGCTTAGCAATGAGACTAGGTATTTTGAGACAGTAGGTACAATGCCATCAGATAAAGAGGACTTAACTAAGATGAATCTTGAAGCCAGATGACAGTGTCCAGGTTGATACAAAGCAAGCATGTGGATGTTACTAGTGGGTTTCAAGCCTTGGTTTGAGTAGATGAGCAAAAGATGGTGAGAGACCATTCCAGTAGAAGAGGAATGGCTCCAGAATGGCTTGAGTTATAGTTTGCAGTCTTTCAAGGCAGCTGGAGATTCTTAACATCATATTGTGCCTTGGAATTTTGTTTCAGACCACAGCTAATACTGACTACAGTTAATAACTTTGACAGTATAGACTCCTTAGAAGTTAATTGTCTTAACTTGAAAGTCAATCAAAAGCTGGTATGTTGGTGGCTTTGTGTTCAAGGTTGTACAGAGCTTATAGATAATAAGTGTGGACCATACCCTGACCAGTAAGAGACTTTGTTCTTTGAGTGGAAGGGAAGTAGACTGCATGCAAATGCTTGGTAGTTCATATCAGGAGTTGTATTTCATATCTTTTTATGGTGACCTTGTGCGGAATTGCTGTTGAATGTTAAAATTGTATTTTCTATGATATGTCCTTTACTGTTTTTGATATTTTTAATGAGGCAGAAATGAGATGTGGAAAGCCATGAATTATGTGAAAATATGAGAGACCTATAATGCTCCTGGACTGTTTAACTCTGTGTTTACCTCAGGTATCTTAATCTATTTTTTTTTCCTGCTAATTCTTTTCTATTAATATCACATTGAAGTAAAGCTGTTCAAAGTTATATAAAAAAAAGAAAGACATTTACTTCAACAAATAGAATGAACATTTTCCCCATTGTATTACAGTTTCTCAATATTTAACTTCAGTAGAGATCACAGAATAAATCTGGACCCTTAGTGAGCTATATTTTTACAAAACAGATCACTTCAGCAGGATTTTTCACAGAACCTTGGAATTAGAAGTTCTGGGTAATCACACATTAGATTGGCTTTCTCCTCTGTAAATAAGCAATTATTCACCTGTGCCTGTATATGAGTTCCGTGAAGTCTGTGAATACAGGGTCCTTTTATGATTGCCCAGAATCACTCAGAGTTGAGTTTTGGTTTTCACAATGCTTGTGATAGCAATTTTTTACTGTTGAAAAATGTTTAAAATTTCTTTCATTTAGTAACACTGAAAAAAGTCACACCTATGGTTAAGATTTTACAAAGGTAACTGACTGGTTTGAATGTCTTGACTGTAGAGACTTGGAATGTTGTAGATTCTAGAACAATTATTTTGGGTTATGCTTAGTACCTAAGTAGCCATTAACCTCTGTGTCTTACCTAATATCTGTAGATGATCAGGTAAAATGTTTGGAATGGATTTTTACCAGACACCTATGTTTTACCAACCCAAAAGCTAAAACTGTCCCCAGACAGCACTTAACATACATAGAAGTTAAGTCTGATTCTTCCTCCCAGCCCCAGGCTCTCAGAAATAAAACTTGGACTCAGACTATATTTACAAATATCTGGGCCATATAATTAGGCTCTATTCTGACTAGATCATAACTAAAATAACCTGATTATTTTAACCTACATTCAGCCATGTGGCAAGTTACCTGTACTCAGGTTCCATGCATCTGTCTCCTCCCATCTTCCTGGTGCTTCTTCCTATACCTAGCTCTATCCTACAGTTCTTTCTGCATTCCAATGTCCCACCTTCTATTTCCTGCCAAAGAAGGTTAAAAAAAGGCTTTTTTAATTGATAGGTGATGCATCCAACACACAAGATATTCTCTCTGCAAACATATATAGCAGAATACTTTCTGCTGCTACTCACTTCTCTGTTGCTTCCACCATGGTATTTGGAAAATGCATCCACTTTCTGTTTTTTCTTGTTTTATAATTGCAAAAGTTCATGTAACTGTTTCAGTGTAAGTACATGGAATATGTGGCAATGTAACTCTATATTCCAAGGCTGTCTTAGTTTTCTATTGCTGGAAGAGATGCCATGACCAAGGCATCTTGCATATGAAAGCATTTAATTGGAGGCTTGCTTAGGGTTTCAGAGTATTAGTCCATCAGCATCATGGATGGGAGCCAATCCTATTCAAACCAACACACAAGCCATGGTTTCTCATATTTATCTCTTTTGAGCCAAATTCAGAGGAGAGTGGGGGCTAGTGGCTCATGTAGCAAAGCATGAACAGCAATTAAGTAGCATGAGGAGCACTGGAGTTATAGTTTTAGCAGATCTACAGGTTGCAGGTCCACCTTTTATCCTTCTTGTGGCAGTTCTTCTGGAAGTCTCTTTTGCTGGGATCTCAACTGTTGGGCATTTTTTTTTTCTCCTGGAAGGCTTCACTGGTGTGTGGAATATCCACATTCAGATCTTGTCCACCATCGTTCTGGTCAGGATCACACTATGGGGTGCTTTCTAGTGCAGTTCCAGTGTCTTGTAGTTTTGTCTCTTAATTTATACTTCATCACCTGGTTCAAAGCAATGGGAGGAGCAGACTCATAAACCTGACAGGGTTGTTTGTGGATCCTGTGGAGAGCTTTTAAGAATTTTAAAACCTTATATTGGCCATATACACCTAAGACATCAGGCTGGAGGTTAGGTAGCGTGGGAGGGCCTCCCTTATATGAGCTTAAAGGGGGTGAGACCCAAAGTATAGGTGGTATTCCTGGTCCTATATAAGGCATAAGATAGGAAGGACACCAGTCTCTGCCAGTTTTAAGAGTTAATTTGGTCAAGGCCTCCTTCAGGGTCTGATTCACACTCTATTTGCCCTGAACTCTGGGGTCTGTGTGTACAATGTAATTTTCAGTTGGTCTCCAGGACCTGTTTTAGAGTCAGAGTTACCTAAGAAAGGAATGTTGGTCCATTGTTAGGTCCAAGCAGATTAGGCAAACCATGCATGGATATGATGCCTTTTAGATGTTTCTTTGTAGGGTAGATGTCTACCCATCCTGAAAAGGCATCTGTAAAAACTAGCAAATACTTGTATCTATATGTTCTGGTTTTATTTTTGTATAATCTTGTATAATCTATTTTTCAATTATCCCCTAGCTATTAACCCCTGATTCTGCAGTATATTCAGCAATGGCTAGGAACACAGCGGGCAGCAAAATTACCAGGATGTTGGCAATGGAAGCTTTTGGCTTTATTAGTTGACCTGTTCCCTTGGGCTATTTCTGATGTCCCTTTCTTATGCCCAGGGCAATGAATTATGGCCACTTTGAAAGGAAACCATAATGTCTCTAATAAAGTAAGAATTTCTTTTTTTTATTTTTGATGGTTTTTCCTTTAGCAGTCAATAATATCATCTGTTGTCAGTGTAAATGTTAGCCATGGCTCCTTTTGTCAGTTTTAAAGCCTGGGTTAGAGCTTTTAGTTCAGCTTTTTTGGCTGAAGTTTCCAGAAGCAAAGCACTTGCCCAAATAACAGAGTCCATTACCAATTCCCCTGCATACACGCTTTTATTCTGGATGAAGCTACTCCCATCCATGAAGTAGATACGTTCCATATTTTGCTAGGGTATGCCAGTCAAATCTGGTCTGATGTTCTGGATGTGTCCCAGAACTATAAAGTAATCATGCTGCACATTTGAGAAAGGGTCAGATAGCAGGGTGGTTGAATTTAGTGTAGATGGTGTGTTATATCTTATATGATGAGGATTTAAAAGTAGAGTCTAAAAGTACATCAGACTGGCATTGGACAGCCACCAACTGAATGGATTCTTGAGGATCCCCTCAATAGCATGAGGGTGGTGATAACAAGTTCTTGACCCATGGTTATTTTTCAGCATCCTTGACTAGCAAGGCAATGGTAGCTATGATCCAGAGGCAGACTGGTGATCCTTGGGTCACCAGGTATACTTCTTAGATAAATAAGCCATAGGTCTTTTCTATGATCCCAAAGATTGAGTGATCACCCCATTTGCTATCCCCTTTCTCTGATTCACATATAGGTAGAAAGGCTTGTAAACATCCAAGAGGGCCAAGGACAGCACCTCTAATAAGGCTCTTCTTTGAATCTTAAAAGCCATATTCATCTTAGCTGTCCATTTTATTTTGTCTTCTTGGTCCCTAGTGGCCTCATACAATGCTTTAGGTATCTCAGTGAATCCTGCCACCCAAAGTCTATAAAACCTAGGCCACCCGAAAACTTGAAAGACACCGTACCTGGATGCAATCAGCAGAGGCTCTATTAGGGAGAGTTGTCCAGCCAACAGTTAATTCGTTTGCCGACGCAGGAGCTGAATTGACAAAGACCGGCTGGCTGAGGGGATTTTTAAAAGGGGAAAACCACAAGCCAGGGGAGTGAGGAGGGGGTGAGGGGTTGCTAAGGAAATATAACATAAAAATAGCAGAGAATTCCAGAGGAATCCAACCTAAGTGAGTCAGGGTTATGTGGAAAACACTCTGTATACTCATTCTTCTCAAAAATGTGGTCTTGCCATTTCATTGTGGCCTTGCCCTGTCACTTGCTCAACTATTTCTCAATTGCTCAGGACATGGCCCTGCCCTGTCATCATGGTCACTAGTTTCTCAGCCCCACCTAGATGACTTGCATTCTTCTCTTCCCTTTTGGTTAGCTGGTTCCTGAAACCGGCCAGTCTACATTTTTAGCTTGCTTCTGAGAAAATTTTCCATGTCCTTAAAAGTGAGGCCTAAAGAAAAGCTTATATACATTTTCTAAAATGATTTTTATTATTTTTCACTCTACACAGGACAGCCCTTAAAGCTATGTGAAAGAACTCTACAACCATGCTTAAAAATAAATAATTTCTCAACTATACAAAAAATAAGGAGGCAATGTGAATTATATGAGGAGCTTCACAAATCTAAAGGAACAGAGGTAGCTACACTAAGATCCTGCTTGTCAGAAAGATACAACAACAGGCAGATACAAATGAAGACACATTCCTGAGTTCAAAGTCAGCCTAGGACAATGGGAGTGTGGGCTGAGCTGTGGTGGAAATGGTAATTTCATAGGCTGGTCCTAGCCTGCTTACAGTCTGTGCTTAACAAAGGCAGGCAGATCTCTGAATTCTTTTGCAATGTTAAAAGAAAATGATTGCTTGCTCCTAAGAATCAAAGGGCTAGGGTCAATGGATTCATAGGATAATCAAAAGGAAATCTGAAGTAAATGACAGGATTGATATGTAAAATAAAAGACTGGACCTGTGTTCTGCGGGAGAAGAGCTATCCAGAGAATTATTTTAGGATAAAAAGAGAAACTGGTTGGAGAAGACACACACACACACACACACACACACACACACACACACAAAAAGACATGGACAGAAAGATCTCTTAGAAAAGCAAGCAAACAGAATATACACAGAGAAATCCCCAGAGAGGAAGCAGAACATAAAGAAAAGCAGACTGCAAAAGCTGTATCAAGCGGAACATAGGTGGTCAGCTTGAATCCACAATTTAACTTCAAGTCCTTCTTTTCCCTGCTTCCAGACACTATTTCTCTCAGAATCCCTCTCCAAGCCAAGGGTGGTCCTTGGCAGAGAAGTAATTTATTAGAGGAAATAAATAGGAAATAAGGTGGGGCTGTAGTCAGTTATCTCCTTGAAAGTCTTGTATGTCTTTTGAACTGATAACCTTCCAGGGATGACATCATTAATGACAAATGCTTTTTTGGAATTTACATTTGAAAAGTGCTTTTGTTAGTCTCTAGACTCACTGCTAGTGGTGTTTTATACAAGAATTTTTCTGTGATAACTTTTTTTTTTTGTGATAACATACCATAACTAAAAGTAATTTATAGAAGAAACTATTCACCTGGTTATAAAGACATTTCCTCATGTGTGATCTGGTAACTTATTTACAATGTGCTTGTTGCAGGTTTGTTTCATGATGAGTGCTCTTTTAGAAATCTGCCAATCCAGATTGACACTAACAATGTAAAACAGTTACATTCTGCAAGAATATTTGTCTTTCCAAGGTATCCATGTCCTTTACCTTCCTCAACTCATAGAATAGCTATCTGGGGGAAAGAGTATATGGTACAAACATTCTTTTTACTCATCCAAATCTTTAGCTGTTTTGTTAGGCCAAGGCATCAAAGTCATAAGTGAAATAATTTTATCCTAAATGACCCTGCATCTCATTTCTGAATAGCTTAGGCACTCTGATAGGCGTGACGTTTTCTAGTTGTGGGTATGCAAGTTAGCATAACCTTGTTGGAAAGTACCTAGGCAAAATATAATGCTAATATATGGCAATATTAAAAGAGTTTATCCTCATGATTCTGCAAGCTCCATGGAGGGATATGGAAAAGTGGTCAAAGATTTATACCCAGAATATAATAATACCCCAGTATTATTTGTTAGATTTGGCCCTGAAAAATATGTAATGAGAGGAGATCATTTATATAAATAACTTTGCTGCTGCTTGGTAAGGGGTTATTCTGTCACAATAAAATAATAAATTTGAAAAATATATTTTAGGATGGAAGAAAGTACTTAAGATATAATATTAAGATAAGATAGGAGCATTCATAGGAGGGATGGAAATTTAATTTGGTGGTAGAGTGATTGTACAGCATATACAAAGTCCTGGGTTTGGTCCCTATAGTTGGGAAAAAGAATAAAACAATATATGATATAGTAGGGTTTTTACTGCTGTGTAGAGACACCATGACTACAGAACCTCTTATAAAGGAAAACTTTTAATTGGGGCTATCTACATTTTCAGAGGATTAGTTTATTTTCATCACAGTAGGAAGCATGATGGAATATAAGCCGACACAGTGCTGGAGAAGGAGCTGAGAGTTCTCCATCTGGAATAACAGACAGCAGAAAGAGGATGTGATGCTGAACCTGGCTTGAGAATCTGACACCTCAAAAGGTGACTTCAATGACACACTTTCTAAAAACAATGCCACCTGTACTTCAACAAGGACATGCCTCCAAATAGTGCTACTCCCTATGAACCCATGGGGGCCATATATTTATGTTTTTGTTCTAAACATCACAGGCTTTATTAGTCTGGAGGTATAAAGAGTTCATAGTATGTCTACAGTTCAATAGGGTTAAGTCTTACAACTTTCTTATAGAGTAAATATAGGCTTGCCCTTGACACCAATACATTTACTAGGTTTAGTTTGAAAGCATGAGTGATCCTAAAGCAGCCTCATTGGAAGGTCTGTGACTAGCGTGAATGGTGGCTTCCTAGTGCCTGTATAGATGAATTTCCTTTTATCCCATCCTTCCCAATATATATGCATACATATATATTCCTTCCTCCAAGACTCAGAATCCACATACAATTAAGGCAAAATTGTGTATAATGGCTGGTAATGGGCACTGGGATATCAGATGAAAGTACCACAACTCACCCTACTCCTTGCTTTCATTTTTAAGGAGAGAATATCACCCAGCTATAATCATCTTCTGCAAGCAGGCACAGTGGGTTATAGGATGGTGGTCTGCCCAGAAGATAGTGTTGTGCAACCCTATCTTTTATTGGAATTCTGATAACAGAACTCTTAGACTCTAAGGATGGCATTGTATTAGAAACAAAATATCTTTCCTTCTGAAATGTTGTTTGGGATTCTACTTTATCTCAGATATAAAGAAGCCAGGAAGAAAGCAAATTGTTATTTGCTTTTATTTTTGCCTACAAATCTACAACACAGTAGAGTGACTATAGTTTAAAATTTATTGTGTATTTTATGAAGAAATAAGAGAACTCAGACCCTCCCAACATGAATAAATGGTAACTATTTGAAGGGAGATAAATGCTGATCACCCTGATTTAATGATTATATACTGTTACATGCATACAGCACATACATGCACTCTGTAAATATGTTTAATTATTATATATTCATAATACCTTTTTAAGATCCATGGTTATATTATCAGTACTGTATCATATTAGCTTCTAATGTTCAGATACTTTTATACACTAATCATTTTAAACTTTAATTTATTTATTTTCTTAGTGTTTCTAGGCTTGACTTACAAAGTTATGGACTTTGTTAAGTTATTGATATACATGTAGGTCACTCTGTTATTAATAATAAACACAAACATTTGTTCTTAAGATTCTGCTCAGCCAGATGAGACATGACATGTTGTTTTGCTTTGTTTATCCCAACAAATACATAAAGCCACGATTCTGAGCCATGCTTATTATCCAAATGAGGTCCTGTTATCCACTGACTCGTGACACAAATGCTGTCTGTTCTTGGAGCCTCCATATTGTTTCTTCAAACTGTAGCCACCTGTTTGGACTTCTCTAAGGCTTCATGCTTTCCTGGCCTCCCCAATCCTACCAGGTTCCCAGTAATATCTAATTTACTGGATCTCCCTATTCTTGCTTTACTCCCCTGCCCTCTAAGTGACCTTCCTATTACATCAGCTATAGCCAGCTTCCCAACAACAACCGCACTGTTGCAGCCCAGTTCAATTATAGTATAAAGACTTCCTTAGCCATTACAGATGATAGCATACCTTGACATAACACCTTGGCCCTTCCTAGAATAGATGTATCATGTTTCACACGTTTTCTTTATTCTTCACACAGTATTCTTTATTCTTCTTGCTGAAGAGTCTTTTTATTTTTAATAGTTGAGTGCTTCATTTTTCCTAAGTTAAATTATATATAAAGTAGAAACAGTAGAAATTTGAGAATAGTGTGTATAAGCTCACATGCATGAGTGGAGATAAGGGGCAATTTTGTGGAGTCAGTTCTGTGTTTCAACTTTTACATGGGCTCCATGGATCAGCCTTAGGTCTCCAGGCTTCTATAACAAACACAATTACCTGCTGAACCCTATTGGCATCCCTTGAGGGTACTTTTTGAAGAACTGACAAGAGAAAAAATGGCTTATTTAATATTCTAGTCCTTCAATCTACTTTAAATTGAACAATGGAGGTCAAATTTGGTTTCAAATAAATTAAACTAACATTTTATTTGTTTACTTTTTGTGATATATTGCATATTTAAAATTATATGTAGCTATAAATGCAACAGGTATTTTTAATATGCTAAGTATACCATGAACACATCACCAAAGTTATTACAGCATAATATGATTGTTCTCACAGAGTAAGTACTATTCTAACTAAAGAGGAATCCTTGAGCCTCATGTGTTCTAGTTTGTTGCTTGTCTATTGTGCTTGGTTTTCAAGATATTTCTATAAACTATACCCACCAACATCTGTGTCTGTCCTTAACCCTCCCTGCAACAAGCAGGAAAAACTTAAATCACTAGTGTCTTCACTTATAAGATTAATATTGACTACTCTGTACTCATGGTTGGCCTTTTAATTCTCTGGCTTCTGTTCTCAAGGATGCTCCCATGGAGACAATTGCTGCTCCCCAAATCACCACTCTCAGCAAATGTCATAGATAGAGTCACAGTGAATTGCAAATAAAGACAGCTAAGAATCATTTGGCATTTGAAGAAGGCACAGCATAAAACAGGGTCACTGAACTTAATCAACTGAAAAAGTTAAGAGAGGAAAAGAGAAGTGGCAGAGATCCGAGTCTTCTGGGTAGAAATGGTCTTCATTCCTTAATATTACTCACTACTAAGATTCATCCTTCCTCCTTTGTTCGTAGACCCTGCTTGTTCTTCTATTTGATAAGTAGATAAGTAGTGTACCTGCTGTTCTGTAGCAATCTAAGGTGGTTTTTGGAAGATACTAATCATGTAGTTGCTTCTAACTGATCTTGCCTCAGTATTCACATGTCTGGCTTGGATATGTTTTTCTTTGTACCTCACTCACCTCAGGCTTCTTAGATTAAAAATACATCTAGGCCACACACAGAGATATGAAGCTCTCTAATCTCATATTTACTATAACTTCTTATGATTTCCAGAGATACTTATGAAGTTGTGTGTGTGTGTGTGTGTGTGTGTGTGTGTGTGTGTGTGTGTGTGTGTGTGTGTATGTGTGTGTGAGAGAGAGGGGGGCAAGCAGAGAGACAAGAGACAGAGTGAGAGACACAGAGAGAAACAAAGAGACAGAAAGACACAGAGAGACACAGAGTGACACAGAAACACAGAGAGACAGACAGAGAGAGAATTATGTGTGTGTTCTCAGAAAATTTACAGTAATACAATGAGGCTGGCACTCTTGAGGAGGCCACTGTATCAGAAACTTGAATATTTTCTTCTCTGTACCATCTTTGTCTGGTTTACTGCAAGCTGTTTTTGTAGTCAGTGATTACTAACATTCCCCCAAATTACTTTTTGTTTTTGTATTTGGTAGGATCTTGATAGAAGACAATATAAAGATTTTCAGCAACATCTCTCTCAAATTTGAGAATCTCAATGCTTTAGAGGGGCAATTCATATAGACATCTAGAAGCACAGGAATTTATAGACTCAGCTATTTTCTGAGCTGACTCAGCACATTTCTTATACTTATGACTGTGAGGTTCCATTTTCTTATTTTTCAAAATATTACATTAGAAATGTAGGCTTTACATGCAAATTAAAAACATAGAAAGCAATATATGCTACCACTGTTCCTTAACAAACATCACAGAATGAGTGGATGCTGAACAAAAGATGGGTCAGTACATCTGGGTACATCTGGAAATGGTTGAGGAATTTGACCAGCATCACATATCCACATAGATTGTACATTTTGTTTCTCCTTTGATTCTTGACAAAGACAATGGGTGGCAGAAACTGAGTAGATTTCATGATCTTTCATCTTTGTCTCTGCTCTGATCTTTTAGGAGGTCATCCTATTGTGACCTGGCTACTGTTGGCTCTGCAAGGAAGAAAAACAATAATCTTTCACATTCCTTTCAGAGTTTCTTAAGGACCCGGTTTATCCAGAACTCTGAATTGTTGCTGAGACTACAGAATAAACAATAAAATAAGCATCACCTTTGATTGAAATTCTATCTTGCATATCCAGAAGATCTCTGCTTGCAGGAAAGAAGCAATGGATTGAAATCTTTTAGGAGAAAGGAGAGCTAAGCCCAAAGGATTTGCCATGTATGTCCAGGGTGATTCTAGCCCTCCTAGGCATGGCTTTGAAGCTGAGTTTGACGTTTAGTTTTTCAGAAGGTTAAAAATACCAGGAGACTATTTCGTAACAGATGAAAACTCTCTGTCATTCAGATGTCATTCTCTGTAGATGAAGTAGGTGTTTCTTGTTTCTTTATATTTTAACACAGTTTATACACTGGCTATGGCTGCCTTATGACCACGATGGAATTAAATAGTCACAGGGTTTTAAGCTGTATTTCTCCCAGAGCCTAAAGTATTTACTCTCTTGGTCTCATAATGTTTGCTGATCATCGGTTTAGTGTATTCAGCATTATCCATCTGCAAGGCACAAGAAAAGCATTGAAATTAGTGGCTTACCAGGTGTACTCCCAGTCCAATTGTCCTTGAATTCTGGGTACATGATAACATCGTTGAGTGTACAAATATGCAGATTGATAAGCGGAGGCCGACTGACATACAGCACAAATAATCTTCTGTGTATGACTTTTAACAATCACAATTTTATTGATAATAAAAATTATAATTAAGAATAAAAATTCCAACAACTTGTACAATATTTTACCTTCCATGGTGGTTTTCTTAGCCTATGTAAAAAAATGCATAGTTTTGCTTATTCAGAGGCTTACTTTTTGAGTTAGTGATTAGCATCATTTTAAGTCCGAAGGCATGAGAGTTTCAGGCTATGGGGGTCCAGAGGCTTATAATTACAAATGAAGGGAAACTGTAGTTGATGGCCAATTGTAGGCAATATAATAATTGCTAGCTGGTAAACACTTGGCACTCACAGTTTGAGAGACACAAGACAAAATGATTGGAGAAACAATGTCACTGGGCACTGTTATCTTTTCCCTCAGCTTCTGTGCATTTAAAAGAAAATTAGGCAATTTCAGAAAAGGCTATCCTTATTCCTTTTCTCCTTTCTTCCTTTCCTAGAAAAGACTAAGCAAAAGCAAAGAAATAAGCACAAAAAAGGAACTGTATGAACAGAGTCCTTTTACATGCAAGTTCCTCCCTTGGCATCAGAGCATTGGCACATCCTAGGCTCCTGCCCCTGTGATTCCAGAAAAATTTCAGTTTTTTTCAGTTATTTTACAGTCCCTGTTTCATATGAACACAATCCAAACTTGCCAGTCAATGCAAAGGAAAATGATTGATGGCGTGCCAAGAGTGTTAATAGCAGTGCAAATGCTAATGTGAGGTTAGTGTTAATTGACAAAAATCACAGGAGCCTCAGCATGAAAAGCTGTGAATGAAACACTTATTGTGGATATGAGGGGGAAAAGAGAATCCTTAAGAGCAACAGAGGCTTTTTCAACTCACATGAGCAGTAGTTTAGGAGGAATGGCTCCCAGAATATTAAGTGCTACTGAATACACCCAGGCCAGTGGCTTCCATGCCCTCTATCTTATGAACTTGAAGAATGAATTTTTTTCTTCTATTTTTTATTGGATATTATATTTACATTTCATATTTTATATCCTTACCCCATTCCCCCCCACCCAGAAATGCCCTATCCCATCCCCCTCCTCCTGCTTCTATAAGGATGTACCACCACCTACTCCTCCACTCCCACCTCCCCACCCTCTAATTCTCCCCCACTCCGTGTCCAGCCTTCATGGGACCAAGGATCTCCTCTCCCACCCACCTATGCCCGACAAGGCCATCCTCTCCTACATATACAGCTGGAGTCATGGGTCCCTCCCTATGTGCTCCCAGGCTGGTTGTTTAGACCCTGGGGAGCTCTGGTTGGTTGGTATTGCTGTTTTCCCCATGGGGCTGCAAATCCTTTCAGCTCCTTCAGCTCCTTTTCTCTAACTCCTCCATTGATCAGATCAATGGTTAGCTGTGAGCATCCTCCTCTGAATATGTCAGACTCTGGCAGACCTCTAAGGAGACAGCTATATCAGGCTCTTGTCAGCATGCACTTCCTGACCTCCACATCAGTGTCTACCTTTGGTGACTGCACATGGGATGGATACTCAGGTGGAACGGTCTCCAGACGGCCCCTCCTTCAGTTTCTGTCCCACACTTTGTCTCCATATTTGCTCCCTTGAGTATTTTGTTACTCCTAAGTAGAACCGAGTGCAGTGAGTTTCTAGACATGTATTTATTGTATGTCTGAATGAGTGCTTAGGAGATAGAAAGCAGCCAGAGCTCCTCTACAGCAAAAGCAAATAAGTCACAAGGATGAGATGCCATTAACATGCTGGTTTTGTTGTTGTTTATTTATTTGTTTGTTTATTTTATGGGTAAAAACATCATGAAGTGAGCTCCTCCATCCAGTTGACCCACCCATGAAATATCTATGTACCTCTCCACTCTAAGAGCCTTCACTGGAGTACAGTAGCTTTCTGGGCAACTGAGTCAAATGTGGAGAATGTGAACAAGAAAGCAAACCACAAATCTATGTCCCTAAATATTTTGGACATTTCTGGTCTCTGATAAGGACCAAACTGCAGGTAGAACAAAGATGTTGCCAGCTTTGATCAAGAGGAAGAATCCAGATTTGTGTCTGCATTTTACCTGACATTTATCACCTGTTCTCATCATTATTGAAAATAATTTTTCATATATTACATGATGACGATTATTATGGCTTCCCCTGTCTGTACTACTCCTGGATTCTCCCTAGTTCCCCTCCTATCCAGATCCACCCCCTTTCTGTTTCTGCTTAGAAAACCATGAGGCAGCTAAGGGGTAAAATAATACAAAATAAAACAAAGCAAACAAATGCAAACAGGATGAAATACGCAAACAGAAGGGAAAGAACTTCTGAAAAGGGAAAAGAAACAAAAATAGACACGAAGACCAAATCATTCACACACCCAGGCATTCCATAGAAACACAAAACCATAATTTATAGTATATCTGCAAAAGACCAGTAGGAGAAAGCATAATGATGATGATGATGATGATAATGATAATGATAATAATAATAATAATAATAATAATAATAATAATAAATAAACAAAAGCTCTAATATACCATTATGAGATAAGACACCTCCAAAGATGTTATTGAGCTCATTTTCTATTGGCCATCTACTGCTGGGCATTCAGCCTAGACTAAGAGTAGTTTGTTTCCCTAGTGAGAATCCCTTGGAGAAAACTAAGTTTTCATTTCCAAGTGGTTATTAGTTGAATAAAGGTTCTGGATTAGGGATGGGGCCCTGTGTCTTCCTCTTCTTTCAGCTCTAGGGTCTTGTGTGGTAAAAAACCTGTTCAGGCTCTGCACATGCTGCCCCAGTCTCTGAGAATTCATTTGTGTTTATCTTTCTGTGATTAGAAGGCCTTGTGTTCTTGATGTCCTACAAGTGTAGGACATCCCCTCTGTCTTTTATACTCTTTTCATCTCCATTTTTCAGGGTTCTCTAACACTGAGGGGAGGAATTTGATAGATACAACCCTTTTAAGGTTATTTCAGGTCTCCCAGTTTCTGCATATTGTCTTTCTGTAGGGCTCTCTATTCTTTTTTCCATCTGCTGTATGAGGAAACCTCTCTGATAATGGCTTAGCAGAATGTTATTAGAAACCATTTTATTGCTATATTACTTTAACAGAACAGAAATATTTGGTTCTTAGTATAAGAACTTATCTAGTCTTAGGTTCTTGAACTTCCTCACAGTGCCAGACATTGGTTCTATCTCATGGAGTAGACTTTACATGCAATCACATAGTGGGTGATAGCCCTCACAACTTTTATGCCACTATTCCAACAGTATATCATCTAGGCCAGACACCATTCTAAATCAAAGGGTTTGTGCCTAGGTTGGTGTTTATTTTTTACCGTTGGTAGCATGCAGATTACCTTCCTGTGCCTGTACCAAAGACAGAAGGCTCTATGTGTATACCAGCTCAGTTTTTCTGTGTTTAATGGGTTGTGTAGATATTGTTTTCAGCAATGGGGTCTTGATGTCCGTTTCTACAGTGCAATCTATATAGTCTTACCAACAGCTCTTGCTCCTGTGAAGCCCTGTGGCCAACATCTCAATTAAAAATAACCCATTCCCAGTACTGGAGGCTTCATTTGATGGCAGGAAATGCCCTTTTGGTCTCTGTCTCCCCTATTATTTTGTGAATTCATTTAGATTGCCTTTATATTTGTGTATATTTTAGGAAGTTTCTAATGCACTATGTTTTTATGTTATCACTCAAATGGCCCTTAATAGCTGTTACTTCCTGTATTCTCACCCTTGTCTACTCGTCCCTGATATTTCCTCACTGATATTTCTGTTCTAGTCCTTCTCTCTCCCATCCATAAATAACCAGCGACTCTACTTCCCATTTCTAAGGACATCTATCCATCCTTCTAATCCCTGATTCTATCCCTAACCTCTCTAGTTCTGCAGATTATAGGTTGCCAATTATTGATTGTACTGTCTGGTTTTATGTGTCAACTTGACAGAGACTTGAGTAATCAGAGATAAAGGAGCTTCAGTTGAGGATATGCCTCCATGAGATACAGCTATAAGTCATTTTCTCATTTTGTGATCAACGGGGGAGGCCTCTGCCTACTGCATACAGCCTTCAGTTCCAGATCTGCTGTATAAACTTTTTCCTCTCCAGCTTGCTTTTTGTCATAACAATAGAAAGAAATTGTCTTAAGCTAATATTTATATAAACAAACACATAAAAAAATTGTCTTTCTGGATTTTGGTTATCACCATCAGGATGATTTTATTTTAATTCCAGTTATTTACCTATTAAATTCATTGTTTCATTGTTTTTAATGACAGTTACCTTTTTATTGTATAAGTTTACCATATTCCTTTATCCATTCATATTGGTTGTTTCCAGTTTCCAGCTATTATGAACACAGCAGCAATGCATGGTTGAACACGTTTCTCTGAGGTAGGAAGGAATATTCTTTGGTATATGTAAGTCTGCATTCCTATGTTGCTTATTCTTTTTTGAACCCTTTTATATTCTCTTTGTTTTTAATGTTTATTGTTTTGATTATTATATGGCAAGGGAATTTTATTTTCTGGTCTAGTCTATTTGGTATTCAGTAGGCTTCTTGTACTTTGACAGCCTTCTGCTTTAGGTTAGTAAAATTTTCTTCTATGATTTTTTTTAAAATCTTTTCTGTGTCTTTCACCTTTCTTTCCTTTCCTTCCTTTATTCCTATTATTATTAAATTTGGACTTTTCAAATTGTTCCAGATTTTTTTGGATGTTTTTTGCCAGGAGATTATTAGATTTAAAAATTTAGATCAAGGTATCAATTTCTTCTATCTTGTCTTAACTGCCTGAGATTCTCTCTTCAATGTCTTATATTCTGTGGTGAGGCTTGCCTCTGACATTACTGTTTGAGTTCCTTAATTTTTCATTTCTAAATTTCCTCCAGTTTTCTTTCTTGATTCTATTTTTACTTTCAGTTCCTGAACTGTTTTATTTATTTCCTTCCACTGCTTCTTAGTGTTTTCAAAGTTTTCTTTAATGTATTTATTCGTTTCCTTTAAAGGACTTCTATTGTATTTGTAAAGTGTGTTTTATGGTCCTTGTCTTGTGCTTCATCTATGTTGCATTTCTCAGGGCCTATAGCTGCTGGCCTTTAGTGGAGGCATATTGTCCTGATTGTTACTTATTGCATATTTATGCAGTTGACTAAGATGCTGGTTTGGTAATGATTATAATTCTAGGTCTTTTACCTGTCTGGTCTTGTCTTTGTTTTTGGTGATCATTTTGTTATCTGATTTCTTTTATTTTCTCTAGTTCTTAGGAGTGTGTGGTGGCAATGCATTTCCTGGTGAGAATTATTCTGAGATCCTGCCAGGTGTTTCCACAGGAGGTTTTAGGTTCTAGGAACTGGGAGCTGAAACAGGGATGAGCTTGGGCTAGAAAGTCAAATGCAGAGGGGCCACAGGAGAGAGAAAAGCATGTTGTTCCACCAGAAGTTGCTCAGTCCCCTAGGAGTTGAGAAAGAGACTGAGGAGAGGATGCAGAAGATATTATGCTGCAAATGAGGAAATGAGAGTGGGGAATTGATGGTGAGGCAGGGGAGTTAAGTTCTGAAGCTACCTTATTACTCCTTTCTCCTACTTGCTTCTCTGGCAAGCTTGACTGTTGGGTTCTTGGAGATGGCCTGCTGGACTGTCTGGAGCAATGGGATGAGTGAGCGAAAAGGCTGGGGCAGAAACTCTGAGATATTCACTGGAAATAAGGGCAGAGAGTAAGAGGAGTCCACAATAGAAGTTCTGCTACAGAGCTGTGGGGATACTGGGGGATTGGTTTTGGGGGAGAGTAGGGAAAGTGAGGATCGGAAGTTCTGTTGTTATCTTTTAAAATACCTCTCTTGTTTTCATCAATGTGCACAAAGTTTTAGTGATGAAGTATCAGGGTCAATTCAGGAACATCATAAATCTTAGGAATATCTGGAACACAGCTCAGGTGTCAGGAGCAGACCTGTTAATCTTTGTTCAAATCTAAGATATATACAGACTGACTTATTTTAAAACACAAAATAGGCCTGATAACTTATTCATCAGGACCTCTGCTACAGTTGGAAGATTGGGGACATTCACTTATGTTATTTCTTGCTGCTAATTTGCTTAGCACTAAGCTTCAAATCCTCTTTGTAACTATGGTCTTTTCAACAAAAGAACTGAAGACAGGATTTTAGAAATGAATCCATTTCTAATTGAGTGTGCTTTTGCTTGTCTATATAATTCAGAGAGAAATGAGTCAGGAAAACTGATGTACAGATTATAAATGAATTCGGAAGCTATCCAGACAGCTTGGTAAGATGCAGTGCCTAGAAAATACTATCAGCATATGCAGACCAGCCCATATATTGTGACATACCTGATATTGCTGAGGGAAGAACTTTAGTGACAGAAGGAAAGAATGCTTGTATCATGCATGATGATGTGCAAAGACCTCATTTAAAATACATTTCAGTGTGGCAATGATAGATGCCCATCTCTTTCACATACAACAGCTTGTCCTCCAGTGACTGTGGGAAAGCTACCATTTATTTCATGATGACAGACTCATATTCCAAAAATTTTAGAGAAGTTACTCAAAAGTAGACATATGAAATATAAAATGAATCATCGTTCTATGTTGTTTGTCATTATGATTTATGAATATTTAAAGAGAGAGAATTAAAGTCTGTAGATAAATATTCATAGATATTTGCCTCATTAAGATCAAGTGTAGGACTGGAGAGATAGCTCAGCAGTAGAAAGCATGCATTTTTCTTGCAGAGTATCTGAGTTTGGTTCTTAGCAGGCAAACTGAGAAATTCACAGATATCAGCACTGGGAAGAGGGTTATTACCTTCATGGGGATTTTGGATGCACCAGAACACAGAGGGAAATATAAACACATACACACACACACACACACACACACACACTCAAAATAAAGTAAATCATATATTTAAAAAAGAGTAAATGCCATGAATTTGGTTATATATATATATATATATATATATATATATATATATAATCTTAAAACTGAGGTGATTCAAAATGAAAAATATATCAGGCTTTGGCTAACAAATAGTTGAAGTTAGTGTTATCATTTGTCTGGTCTATATTACAATATATAAGAAAACTGTCTACTTAGCAGACAGGATAAAGCTAGTACTTTTATATTCAGCTAGTAACAAATGCTTATTGGGTCAGGAAATTGAATTTTAAATAAACTTACAGTGAATCAAAGCTTAGAAGCTTGGCAACATATGCTAAACTTTCTACCACAATTAAGCCATAAGATAAATGCAGATAAAAGCCTTTTAGCAGCATTTCCTGCTTTGCAATTTATTCCAATATGTAGTCAATATATTAAATTCTGAAAATAAAGAGAACTATGAAAGAATGTCAACAGTCTGATCATAGATAATAACAAGATAATGTAACAAGCCAATCTTTTTCTTCAGGCTCTTCTGATATGTTGGTATGAAAGTATATATACATACTGTTGGACCATTTTCTCTGCCAAAAAGCCTCATAAGCAATGTACTATTCCTATCTATATGTCTTAATTAATTTTCTGTTGCTTTGACAAAACACCATGACCAAGGCAACATATAAAAGAAAGCATTTAATTTGGTGCTCACAGTTCCAGGGAGTTAGATTCCACAACTTATCACTACAGGGAGCATGACAATGGAGCATTAACTGAGGGATTGCATCAACAGATGTGTGTGTGTGTGTGTGTGTGTGTGTGTGTGTGTGTGAGAGAGAGAGAGAGAGAGAGAGAGAGAGAGAGAGAGAGATGGATGGAGAGAGAGAGAGAGACAGAGAGACAGAGAGAGAGACAGAGAGAGACAGAGAGACAGAGAAAGAGACAGAAAGAGAAACTGGGAATGGATGGCTTGGGAATATTGAAACCTCCAAGTTCATGCCCAGTGACACATCTTCTCCAACAAGACCATACATCATAGTACTTCCCAGTTCTGTCAACTGATGATCAAGCATTCTGGTATATGAACCTACAGGGATCATTTTCCTTCAAACTAGTATATTATAAAAGTTCTTTATTGCTTTAATACAAAGCCAAGTGGTTGTTCAAAACTTTAATAATATATACAATAGTGAATTAATATATTAGGCATTTGTGCCTATATATGTGTACATAACTATATGTAAATATATGTAAAAAATAAAACATCACTACATCTTACAAGTAAATACTATATTATAAAAAGTTCATGAATATCCATGAAAAGCACAACTGTGCTTACTTATAGCCATCTCTCTATATAAAATTTTAGTGCTATTTATGCTAATAACTTCAGTTCCAATTCCAAGTCATGGGGCTTATTTAATCTTCTCTGGTTTCCTTATTTATAACTTCTTTCTCTCCCAATCAGAGCCATGTGTTTTATTTTCTATAATATATTCATTTGTTCAAACAATATGAAGATAAAAATTCAACAATTTTCAACCCACTTATAAAGTATAATCTTATGGACTGGAATTATAGCATACTATTTTTTGCTTAACATGGTTTTCTGGGCTGGATAATAAGTGTGGAAAATGAGCAATATAGGACACAGAAAGATTTGTATAGCTGATATAGAAAGAGGCTCTTTTTAAAAGGTCTATCTATACTGCTATCTCATCATTATATCTATTTCTAGAGGCTTAAGATAATAATTCTAAATTCTACTCTGGACAGATCACCCTGATGCCTATTTCCATCTCTTCATTTGAAAAAGTACACTTTATAGTTACAGTATATATGTTTACATACACATTCTTAAATATGTATTTAACATGTGAAATCTGGATATTTTTTACATTCTATAGCACAATAATTAACCAGAACATTATATCAGTACTTAGAGTCAACAGTATTTTAAACTTAATTAATGTTGAAGATATTTTGTTTTCTATCTTGCTGAACTAGGATGTTCTAGTTACAAAGACAGAGATATTAAAAAGAATATATTAATGTGATATTAAAAACTTCCTCAGGCTGCAGAGGTGGCTCAGTAATTTAAAGTATATGTTGATATTTCAAAGAACTCAAGTTTGGTTCAAAGCACCATGTCAAGGCTTTCAGTTGCTTCTAATTCCAAATCCAGTGTACTGATACATTCTTCTGGTTGCTGGGTACAAGAAATGCATTCACACACACACACACACACACACACACACACACACACACACACCACATTCATATATTAATCATATGTGATTAATATAACCACATATGAATATTATATGAAACTTTTTATCTTGGAGAACCTACACAGAGTATGCCTCTGGGGGTGGCATTTTAGACCCTCTAGCTTCCATAACTTTGGTTGACCACTCTCTGGCATTTTGTTACATCTACTATAAAAGAGACTAAGATAATGATTTGAGAAAACAGCATAATGACAGCACAGAGTCAATAAATATCATTAAGATTTCTGAGTGGTTAAGTGTGAGTATGGAAATTACTGAACTACATACAGAGAGCTGGGCTCTGTTCTGCATACAGATGAGAGTTTTGAGGTAGGTAAAACCTAGCTCATCCCTGTGCTGTTGAGAAAACAAAGTTCATTGACACCTGAAAGGGAAAATTGAGGGGATGATGAAAAGGAATGCAAATACAGTTTTTCAATTAGAAAAGCATCAAGTTACAAGTGGCATTATTTAGAGGCAGAATGCAAGGTAAGGTTAATGGGCTGTGTTGGGCTATAAAGAGACATTAAGTAACAATAAAAGTGGAATATTATAAGGTGATAGGTAGTCCTTAACCAATATAAACCAGTCTTCATAGTAACTAAACACATCAGGCAAAATGCCTAAATACAGTGAGCTGGAGGTAAATATAATTATAGTAAAACCTCTGGCATATATACAATCAAATACATATAATATAGAGACATTGTCCATGACTATTGGTTTTATAAATAACCAAGGGTTTAAGCAAATGTTTTACATATTAAAGGTGTAAAATAAATCATGGGCAGTGGCAGGGATTATAAAAGGTAGCTAGCTAGTATGTTCTAACGAGTGATTTTTTTAAAAAAAAAACATTATCTCACTTGTTTATTTAAAACACGTTTCCTTAAGTGTTTGTTTTCAATTAAATTGCCTTACACAGTGTGATGGACTCTTCCCTTGGGCCACCATTGATAAAAGACTTTCATATTAGGTACTCTTCTAGATTCACTCATATATATTACATGGTTATGTTTTAGTTGATAACAAACCACAGCTATGACTCAAGAGTGGAGTGTAAGACTGTAATTCTACAGAAAAGTGATGCTTAACCATAACAATATCATAGCACAATGCACTCTTCATGGGCCTGTGAGAAAGCTAGCATAAAAAGCCACTGTGCTCTTAGTTCTATGAAAATATATTAATGTCATGCATAAAGTTATTTGAAGACATAATACTTGATAGCAAGCAACCATATTACTCTTTATATATGAGTAGCACCAATCTTATTATTGTTTAGGAATATACTCCTGTTGTTTTTTTTTTTTTTTAAAGAATTCACTGTAAAATAGCCTGAGACAGGTCCTTTGAAGACAGTCAGAAGGAGCCCTGATTTCATAGAACAGAATAGCGCCATGCCCATCCGTAATACCTCAAGAAATATCTTCCTGTACGATACAATCTGAAGGTAGAAGACTGATATTGACAATCTTAACACTGTACAGGTCTGGGCTAGGGTATATGTGTTTTGTTTTGTTTTGTTTTGTTTTGTTTTGTTTTGTGTGTGTGTGTGTGATTATGATATCATGATCTTTAAATTATAATAACTTATAATGAAATATTTATCAAAAGAAAAGTTGTGCATCTCTATGGCATGAATCATTGCAATTAAATACATACACACACATAAACACATACATACATATAATCACACATGTATATGTACACTCACATGTGTTATACTCAAATCATGTGACAATAATTTCTATGTTTTAAATGTTAGTCATTTTATGATTTGAAAAATTCATACTCTAGTAGTTTTGCAACATATAATAGATTAGCTTAACCAACAGTTTTACCCAAATGCAAAAGAAGAATGTCATGGTATGTTGGCTGATGTTTGTGATACCAGTATTTGGGAGGTTAAGGCATGAGGATCACTGTGAGTTCTCTGGGCACCTAGGCCAAAAAGTGAAGTGCTATATCCGAAAAAAAAAAAAATGAAAACAAAATAAAAACCATTGCTGGGTGTTGTGGTATATTCTCTGTACCACTGAATGTTCACCTCTAATCTCAGCACTTTGAAGGTAAGGTCAGACAGATCTCAGTTTATTCATGGCCAGCCTCATCGACTTAATGATTTCCAGGGCAGCCGTGTCTACCTCTTAAGCCCCTATCTCAAACAACAATGGTAGACAGATAAAGAGAAACAAGGACCTGAAGTAGCTGGTCCATGTCAACTGTCCTTTGGTGCCCCTCACTGGTTTCTCTTCCTCATCCTCTCTCTCTCTCTGCCCTTTCTGTCTCTAGTGTCCACTTTAAATTCTATTTTATTTTTTGTATCTATTTTTAAAATTATTTTATTTATTTTTCATTTATTTTTGAGATAATAATATAATAATGTCATTTTCTCTCTCTTAACTCTCTTTTTTTCATATACCATTCCTTGCTATTTTTCAAATTCATGGCCTCTTTTTCATTATATATAGATATAGAAATATAGATAGGGAGATATCATTATATATGAGTATACACACATACACATACATATGTATTCCTAAATACATAAATATAATCTCTTCTGTATAATGCTACTCATATGTATGTTTTTAAGGTTCACCACTTGGGTAACTAACTAGTGTGGCATTCTCTGAAGAAGAATTCTTCCACTCTCAGTACTCTTTAATTTCCTATAGTTCTTTGTACAGGGTTGAGGTCTCATGAGCTTTTACCATTCAAGTTAGCATGCCTGTTGGTGAACCCTTGTTCATTTCATATTTAGGCAGCCATGTTGGTAAAGCTTCTGCCATTACTTGGAGACAGAAAATTATAGTAAACTTGCCAATCCTCTGGCTTTTATAATCTCTCTGCCCCGCTTCTACAGTGTTCCCTGAGCTTTGGGTGCAGGAATTGCTTTGTAGATATATCCATTGGGAGTGGGTTCCACAACTCTGCATCTTGATGAGTTGTAGTTTTCTGTAATGTTCACCTTTTGTTTAAAGAGACATTTCCTTGATGAGGGGTAGGGTCTACACTTATCTCTATGTATAAGAACCAATAGTTAAAAATGTATTTAGGGATTATGTTGGTTTAGCAAAGTACACATTGTAGGTTCACTTCTGAGATCTCCAACTTCACTAGCCCTACATGGTTGGCTAGGTTTCCAGTACCAGGAACAATTTCTTTCTTGTTGATTGGGTCTTAAATCCGATTAGAGATTTATTAGTTGCCACTAAGATATGGATTGTACTACTGTCCCTTAAGGTTATTGTATCACACTGGCCTTTCATTTTGTTCTTTTGTAGGAATATCTTCTTAATTTGCACATGTGTGTGAGAATGTAGTATTTGTTTTTCTGTATTTGGAATTTTTCATTTGCATTATAATCTCCAACCCATTCAAAATTTTATTTTTTATTATCTAACATTTCATTGTATTTTTATTATTTATTTATTTATTTATTTATTACTTATTCACTTTTCATACCACTCACTGACCCCTCGCAATCACCCCCTCTAGCTACAATCCTTCCCCCATCCTTTTTTTCTCTGAGTAAGTGGGGATCCCCCTGAGTATTCACCCATCTTGGCCCTTCAAGTCTCTATGAGACTAGTTGCTTCCTCTCCCACTGAGGCCGAACAAAGCAGCCCAGCTAGAAGAACATATCCATGTACAGCCAACAGCTTTTGGAATAGCTCCCACTCATCAATTATTTGGACTCACAATAAGTACTTCTGCTATATATGTGTGGGGAGGCCTAGATCCAGTCTATGTATGTTCTTTGGTTGGTGATTCAGTTTCTGACAGCCCCAAGGGTCCAGGTTAGTTGATTCTGTTGGTCTTCTTGTGGAGTTCCTGTCCCTTTATGGGCCACAACCCTTCTTCTAACCCTTCTGTTATTTTATAGGAGTCCCCAAGCCCCATTCACTGTTTGGCAGTAATTGTTTACATCTGTCTGAGTCAGTTGGTTGGTCAAGCCTCTCAGAGGACTGCCACACTAGACTCCTGCCTGCAATGTAACAGAGTATCACTGTCAGAGATTGATGCTTGTCCATGGGATTGCACTCAAGTTGGACTGGTTATTGATCGGCTGTTCCCTCAGTCTCCGCTTCATCCCCAACTCCTTCATTCTTTTGTAGATAGGATAAGATGGGTTGGTGTCACTATCACTCTACTGGGGTTCCTAACTTGAGGAGCTATGTTTATAGAATTGGAAGTACTACATTTTAGCTATAGAAATTGTTGCATATAGACAAGTAAGTTGCTACTGAGGCTATCTCAACAGCAGCTAATGTCCCAAGACTGAAGGCTAGAAAAACAATTTCCCCAACACATTTGCAACAAAAGCAAGTGGTGGTGCTACTGGAAACCCCATTTCTGTAGCTAGAAAAGTCTTTGGGTTCTTTGTCAATACACAGTGGACAAAAACAAGTGAAGCTGGGACATTGCTCCAGGAGCTAGGGAGGAAACCTGCCCATTCTTCACTAGGAAAGGACAGATATTAGAAGTTATTGTGCCACGTTCTGGTATAATAGAAGCAACTTTGGCCCTTTCCCACCCCAGATGGAAGGAGAATATGAAACAGGATTTCACAATAGCTATTTCCCCAAAGTTGTGTGATGGCAAGAGGTCCATTGGTCTTGAATCTGCAAGATGCTAAACAAAGGATTTTGAAAAAGACAACTATTAGGCTAAGGTGGCACAAAGCACTCTCAGTTGTAGGATATTAGATTTAAAAATGCCCAAAATAGGTTCTTTCTTTGAAAACCAGTTACTTTTATACACTTTCCCTCAACTTGGGTTTAAAGTTTGTAAGAACAATGCTACTCATTTTTCTATAGTTCGGAGCCATTCCTATGGTTTTGATTGTCCAAACTTTTCCACTTGCCTTTACTTGGCGCTTAGTTTGGCTTGTTTCTACGCTGTCATTTGGTTACTCTGTGATTATTAAGGTTCCTTTCACTTCTGGACGTTGTCCAGAATTCTCCTTCTTCCCTTCTCCATTGTTCATTCATTTTTTGTTTGTTTGTTTTGTTATGGGTTTTTTTGGTAGATAAAACTTTCATTTATTTTTTTTTGTAAAAGGTACATTTACCAAATATATTCAATTTTGAATATGAAGATTATTTTTATTATTTTTATTGAATATTTTCTTTATTTACATTTCAAATGTTACTCCCTTTCCCAGTTTCCACCCTGAAACTTACCCCATTTCTCCTCTCCCTGCTTCTATGAGGGTGTTCTCCCCCTCACACTCCTACCTCCCTGCCTTGGCATTCCCCTTCCCAGGACCAAGGGTCTCTCCTCCCATTGATGCCCAACAAGGCCATCCTCTGCTACATATGCAGCTGGAGCCATGGGTTGCTTCATGTATACTCTTTGGTTGGTGTTTTAGTTCCTGGGAGCTCTGGGTGGTCTGGTTGGTTGATATTGTTGTTCTTCCTATGGGGATGCAAACCCCTTCAGCTCCTTCAGTTCTTTCCCTCCATTGTGGACTTTGTCCAGTACAATGGTTGGCTGTGAGCATCCTCCTCTGTATTTTTCAGGCTCCAGCTTGAATCTGAAAGCTTGGTAACACATCAGTCTTTCGTTCCTGTGATACCTGTGACCTTCACTGAACTCACCCCCTGTCTCTCATCCCGAGGAGGCAGAACACTGTGAGGGCAGAACAAAATGTCATGCACTAACTGGAGTGCATGGTCTTTACCAGAGTGGAGATGGCACACAGAGAGGTGTGAGATTAGTTTAGAATGTGGACATGGGATCCTCAGCTTGGGAACAGACTTGAAATCTGAGTTGGCTACATCCATTGTTCATTATTATCCTGAATTTTCTCTTTGGCAGATTTGCATGTAAGGAACCTGTATTGCAATCTCTGAAGGCTGGTTGGTAATGTTTTCAAAAACTAGTATGAAAATAAAGCATTTTACAGAGTAGTGCTATAAAAGCAGAATATTGTTGTGTAGCTGTGTGATTTAAGTGATGTCATTATTAAATGATCAAAGTTGAAAAGTTCATAAGTAAGATTACTCCATCTACACCTTAAGCATCCCTTAATATGATCACAAAAATAGTCTTCTTGGATCTAAAAGGCTTCTGCAATCTAAGGAAGTATATCTGTATTTGAAACATTAAAACAAGTGTAGAAACAACTGCAAAATTGTTAATTTTCTCTGAGCAGCAACCAAGTATTAACTATTTCAGTATTGAAATAATAGTTCTGCCACACCTATTTATATGATACTCAAAGCATACATTCAAAATTTAAAACTTTCAAGTGCCACCAGCTAGTTGTGAGTTTATATAAGCCAGCGGTAGTAATTTTGCATGAAACTTGACTAAGTGGATCACCAACATATGGGAAGTATGTTCTTCTTACATTCATTTCTGTAAATAAACTTAAGTTACTAATATTCTATTATTGTTCTTACTGTCTCAGATACAGACTAGAACATATGAGAGTTCCTCTTCAATAAACCTCCTGATAAGGCCAAGTTATTTCCCTTCTCACATGTACAATGTTTTAAAAAATGAGGAAATTGCTGATCTACAAAACACAGATAACTGGTAGGAAAATGTTAATCTGTGTTTTTGCATGTAAAACACAGGGGTAATTAAAATTCTGCTTGGCAGGGCTGATTGGTGGAAATGGTCTTAGAAAATCCTCATAAATATGTACTAGAAACACAGAAATTGAGAGACATGAAAAAGTTGGTAAGAAAAAAACAAAAAAAGTAAACATTTGTTTTTAAGCACTTTTAATATGCAAGAGTAAATGGGCATGAGAAATATGAATTTATGAAAAGGGAAATAAAAAATCTATAAAACAAAAGAGATACAGTACAGTGGGAGTTTGTTTCGATCCCCTCCATTGATTAGTAAAAGCTGATCAGAAGTATTCTGGAGGCAAGACAATACAGTCTCACCTTTAAGGTGCTATAAACATGTACACTCATATGCAGTTTATGGACAAATGGAAAACTTAAGTGGATAAAATTACCCTGAGAATTTAATTGAAACCCCTGCTTCTAGGATATGCACTTTTCTCCTGCCCTCTGATTCAAGTATAGACGACTGATAATTCATGCTTACTCCAATTGCACTCTCTTCTTGTCAAAAGATTTAGCACTAGATACAGAGAACTCTGTTCCTTGCATTTTACTTTTCCTGGATGTAATCAAAGATGTGGAACAACATAGAAAGATGAACTTCCTACTATGATCTGAACAAATACACCAACTTGAGCAGAACAGCCCTGAGACATTTTTCAACCATGGGAATTTTGAAAACAAGAGAAGAAAGCCAATAGGGACACAAAAGGATTTAGCTTCTTGTCAAAGGGGACACAAGTCCACAGTGCTAAGAGATCACTTAATTTTATCACCCTGAAATACAGAGGGTGATAGAATGAGTTGATGACTCTGATCCCAAATATCTGTCATTAAAATATTCTTTAGGGTCAACAGGATATCTCAGCAGGTAAAGTTCATTGCTACACAGCCCATAGCATGAGTTTAATTTCTCAGACCCACATGGTGAAAAGGGAGAACCCATTCCAAAAAACTGTCCTCCAACTTATACATGCACCAGACACAGGCCCCTCATAAATAAATATATGTGTATTGTAAATAAATAAACAGTAACATTTTAAGGTGTACTTTAAAAAAGTGTAGTTGTATAGAACAAACTCTCATTTTTTATGAATTACTGAATGAAGATTATTCTTCATTATCAAAGAGAATTCAAAGAGGAAATCTGCTTAATGTTGATTCATAGAAGACTGATAAACTTCCTATGTACACTATTTTTTTTAAAGATCTGAACAGTAGAAAAAAATAAGAATAATATCGAGATTATTTCTAAGTACTGTGCACATAATATGAAGATTAAAAAGGGCAATAGATTGCACAAGAAATTGCACATAGTAGAATATATGCACATAGTAAAGTAATAGCCTTTAAATATTAAATTGCTAGGAGGTTCTCTACCCACCAATGACAGAACTCTAATATTTTCACAGAGTAAATTTAGTAGTAGTTTCAGAGGGTTGTCGTTAAAACAGAACACAGCAAATGTCTGTAATCAAGTCACCAGACTTGTGCTTTCCTCACTAAAGATCCTGTTCAGCTACAATAACGAGAGACTCTAACTAAGCAAATTGAAGATTTTCATTTTTCTGGAATGAGAAGAACTTCAAAAGTTTGAGGAATACAGTGATGTTACATCATGACAAGCACTCACTGGAGACTCGGTTCCTGGAGGTCCCTCATCAACACACTTGTCTGTGGTGGCCCATCCTCTTAGTACCTTCTTTCTCATAGTGAGGAACCACTACCTCACTATGAGAGTGAGGCTGAGAGTGGGAAGAAGGCCCCTAGTGTGTGGCAGTAGCATGATCAGCTGAATTGTTCCCTTGATGAAGAGCTTTACTGAAAGACAGCCTGGAAAATGATAAGTTTCAATCTCAGAAATACCACTGCCCTTTGGCAAAAGTAACAACTTCAGGGTAGGCTACAAAATGTGTAGTGTTCATCCATCATGTTGATACTTTGAAATGGTATGCTAGAGGAAAGGAAAGATACAAAATGCAAGAACAGCAGTACTTTGAAATAGACATTTGTCTCATTTAAGCCTTTAATTATATGCGTCTTATTTTTTAAACAGACAAGGAAGTTGAGACATAGGAAGATTAAATACCTTCCCTAAGGTCACACACGATAACTGAAAGATAAATCTTGACTAGAAATTAAAGCTCATAGTATTAAATGTTAATATATTTCTATGCCGTATGAGATTATTTGCAGGCATCCCAAGCTAAATCTTCCTTAGATGTACAATTTTTGAGATCTTCTAATCTGGTGTTAGGCTATCAGTGACTTTAAAATAGTGACAGTATTATTTCTCCACCCCAAACTAGAAACTCTTTTAGGGAGTAGATTATATTTTTAATAGTTTTCAATCCTTAGTAGTCAATCAGGTTCCTATTTGTAGAAATTTTGAGATGCTTGGTGTGATTTGCATATGAATCACTCTTATAGATTCATCTATTTGAATACTTAGCTGCACTGTTATGTTAGGGAAGTATTAGGACGTATGTCCTGGTTGGAGGCGGTGTTTCACTAGTGATGGAGTTTCTTTCTCTCTTTTTGCTGTATGTCAATCAAGATGTAGCTCTCAACTTCTCCTCCAGCGCCATGCCTGCCTGCATCCCACCATGCTTCCTGCAATGATATAATGAATATAATATAGTAGATATAATCCTCTAATACTGTAGACAAGCTCCCAACTAAATGCTTTCTCTCATAAGAATTGCTTGGTCTTGATGTCTCTTTACAACAATAGAACACTAAGACATGAAGTAACTTGGGATACACAGTGTATTTTGAGTTGAAAATTTGAGGTCTTATTTTTTTTAAACTGTAATACATTCATAAAACTTTATACAGCATTTTATTAAACACATAGTTGCTGCAGGTTTAGATAAATCATTACAAGGATGTTATAATAGGAGCTTTAATAGAAACATATGTGAAAAATGAATGCCAATTAAAGGTCTAGCAATTATGTCATCTATTAGATCTGATGGAGACTGGAGAAGAAATTGGATTAATGGACCACTGGACCATGCATTAGGTCTGCCTGTGACAACTTTCAGTCTCTTATAAATATTTGTGGACTTTGTACTTCATATACATTTTCCTACCTATCACAGATACAACACAAATACAACTCAAACTGATCCTATCACATTAATTTTTTTCCTTATGTACTAAAGACTTAACATTGAAAGTATTCAATGAAAGAGGTTAAAATGAGAAAAAACAGTTAGTCTCTGACTCAAAGTGATATGTACCTTTATCAAAATAGAAACACACACAAGTGAGATAGAGAGAGAGAGAGAGAGAGAGAGAGAGAGAGAGAGAGAGAGAGAGAGAGAGAGAGAGAGAGAATCATTTCAAGAAGGCAATAGAATTCTTGGTAATACTTCCATTGGGCAAGGAATACCAAAATTTTCAGTCAACCTTTAGTAGAAGAGACATGCAATCAATCATTCTTTGCCACCTTCAGATGAAACCAGTGTTACTGTTGCTTTGATGTTAAACTTCTGCTCTATGAATTGTGAAACAGTGAATTTCTATTATTTAAGCCAACTCTTTTCTGGTACTTTTAAAATAGAAGCATTAGAAACTAATCAGAAAAGTTAAGTTTCTTCATAGAGCTTTATACTCTAGGGAAGGAGATGGAAAAGCACTAAGGAGCCATGTGGAACTTTATACAGCACACTCTGAGCAGTAAAGAAGTTGTGGGAAGAGAATAGGAAGTGCTATTAAAAGATTAACCTATATATCTATAACATATATGCCGAGGGCCTAGATAAGTCTAATGCAGCGTTCCTGGTTGTTGTTTTAGTTTCTGTGATCCTTTTAAAGCTCAAGATAGTTGATTCTGTGGTTTTTCTTGTGGTGACTCTGATCCACTTGGTTCCTACAAATGAACTGATTTTTGAAGAAAAGAAATGATACAATGGTGATTTGATTTAAGAATTTCTTTCTTTCTGTTTTAATTTTTCGATATAAGAGATCTCAATGTTGCCATGGCTGGGCTTCATCTCACTGCATAAGTCAGGATGGCCTTGAACTTAGAAACATCCTACCTTCCACTTGTGAGTGACAGAACTAGAAGTGTATAGCACAACCCTGGGTCTTATTTTTTTCCAAAGGGATATTTGCAGCTGCTGTGTAGGAAGAAGTCCAAGGAAGCAGAGATGGAGCCAGAGAAATGAGGATGGAAGCTTCTTTAGTAAAAGAACAAATATGAGTGACTGCTTGAGTTGGAGTAGACAGGATTGAAAATGGAAGAGAAGGGTTAGCAGAGCTTTGCAGCTACACAAGAAAAGCTAGAAAGCAGAAATAGAAGTCAGTTCTGTGGAGGGTGGTGCGGAAGTTTCCTGTTAGTAGGGGCAGCTAAAAAAGAGGCACAAATTGTCCACGCTGTGGAGAATAAAGGTAGTATAGAGGAGAATTTGCTTTGACAACACCATGCAGTTATTCCAAGTAATGGAATCCATCAGCCACCACAAACTCTCCTGGTTCTGCTCTTACCACTGATTTGAACATCTGGAACCAGTGAGCTCCTGTCACACTCTAGTCCCACCGATGAGCAAATAAGCTTTATTTTTTTCTATCAAATCTCTGGAAGTTATCATCTACCTACCAATATGAAAAGACAAGAAATTACTTAAAATGAAAGTTTAAAGTAACTTGACACCAAGTAAGAAAATTTGCTTGGCGTAGCATTACCAAGACTTCACATAAAGATCCAAGCGTAAGAGTCTAACAGCATGAAACTTCATAAATGTTGCTGAAGATTTATTTGCTGTTTAAATCGTTGTTTAGTTCCCGTGCACAGTATCTTATTTAACATCCTGGTTTGCCAAGAGCAAGATACAAAATGTTTTGAAGGAAGAAAGTTTGCATAAACAAGAAGTTTAAAATAGCACAAGAGCGATGAGTGAAATAAAATCATATTTTATTTTCAAAGAGGATAGGTTTCAGAATTCTCTTCTACTGTAGCACAAACACATTTCAGTTTACAAAGTTTAAGATGCCACTGATAGAACAGGTCATTTGTGAAATGGGCTCAAAGAGTAGATATTTGAAAGCTGTTACTTGAATTCAAATCCCGCCATTATCAGTTATACATTAAAGAAACTAGGCAATTTCTGTCTGTGTGCCTCTTATCAGGTACAAGTCTAAAATGGAATAAAACAGTTCCTCTATCATGTTGCTGTAGGCTTCAACCTAAGTAAGCCGTATACAGTAAATCAAATATAGGTCTGCCTCAGATACATTATTATTATTTTTATTTTTTGACTTCTGTATTTTCTTTTTCAAATTTCTGTGCACTGGATTAGATAGAATAAAATTATAATAGCACATGGGTCATTTAACACTACTTAACTGTAGTTTGAACTGTATTAGAAGAATGAGCATGGCTTGCCAAGGTCTAAGTATTGGGGTAGATGGGAGTAGGCTGAATTTGGAGGTTTGGTAGTTGGATTTTTGTGCCATTGTCCTGCTAGTCTCTATCCAGATAATTAAATTCTTTATCAATTCACCAAAGTTATCATCTTCTATCGTCTTTACAGTCTCTCCTTTTGGTGTTGTGAGTGGAATAATGTGTTGGTTTGTTTGAGATATATATATATATATATGTTTTTTTACAATCCCGATTTTATCCCCCTCCCTGTCCACCCTCTGACTCTTCCACATCACATACCTCCACTCCCACCCCCGTCTTCGCCAGGATGTCCCCACCCCCTGCCCCCACCCCCACTCCTCCCACCCCATCAGATGTTCCAACTCTCTGGGTCTCCAGTCTCTTGAGGGTTAGGTGCATCTTCTCTGACTGAGTTCAGACCCGGCAGTCCTCTGCTGTGTGTGTGTTGGGGGTCTCATATCAGCTGGCTGGTGGTCCAGTGTCTGAGAGACCTCAGGCGTCCATGTTAGTTGAGAATGCTGGTCCTCCTACAGGTTTGCCCTCCTCCTCAGCTTCTTCCAGTTTTTTCCTAGTTCAGCCACAGGGGTCAGTAGCTTCTGACTGTCGATCGGGTGTAAATATCTGCATCTGACTCTTTCAGCTGCTAGTTGGGTCTTTTGGAGACAGTCATGATAGGCCCCTTTTTGTGATCACTCCACAGCCTCAGTAATAGTTAGGCCTTGGGGCCTCTCTCTGGGCCCAATTTGGGCCTGTCTCTGGACCTCATTTTCCTCAGACTCTTCTCCATTTTTGTCCCTGCAGTTCTTTCAGACAGGATCAATTATGAGTCACAGTTTTTGACTGTGGAATGGCAACCCCATCCCTCCACTTGATGCCCTGTCTTTCTCCTGGAGGTGGGCTCTACAGGTTCCCTCTCCCCACTGTAGGGCATTTCATTTAAGGTCCCTCCCTTTGAGTTCTAAGGGAGGTTTTTATATCTGCTTCATATACTAGTGAACCTAAAATACCTTACTCTGGTCATTTAGGGACAGCTGATCAGCTATTGTGAACTGGTGCTAGAGAACAAAGGCCTTAAAATAGTCTGGGGTTTTCCTGAAACTCTAGTCAGTCCTGCTTGGAAAACCTTGTCTGATAATCCAGCTTTGTCTCCTCTGATTGAAGCTGGAGGTCAAAAAAGAAGTGCATCATTCAGCAGCCGCAGTGGTTATTTCTGAAGGTTTCTTTTCAGGCGTTCTGGCACTCTTCCACTTTCTACCTCCATGTATAAAAAAATGTAACATCCAAAGCAGTAGTTTGAGTCTGGCTCTTTGTGAAAAATCTTTCACTCATACTTTGATTTACTCTGGGCCAAGAATTTTAAAGCTCAGGACCAGAGTGGCAGTTCAGTGTGTTAAAGTACTTGCCACATAAGTGTGATGCCCTACCTCTCTTTCAATCCCAGAACCCACGTAAAGAGGGACATGGTATTGTGCATCTGTAGTTCTAGTGCTGTCATGGGGATTCTGGGAGTTAGGTAGAGATGGGAATTCTAAGAAGCCTGCTGGATATGTAGCCCGATGCGCACAGCTGAACACAGCAAAAGAGACCCTGTCCTACAGAAGATAAAAGACAACTACACATATCTTAGGTTACCTTCTGACCTTCATAAATGCAACATGGAATACATGTATCCTCACTGACTCAAATACACTCAACAAAAGTATGCTGTAACTCACCCACTTTCTCCTAAAATAACTAGAGAGTGGCTATAGATAGGATAGGACAAACTACCAGAAACAAAGATCATAGTGAGCAAAAATTTTTGTCCGTGTGACTTCGCAGATTTTATTTAGATCTTTCATCTGTGCTAGGAATTACCTTAGAATCTATTATATAACTAGAAATCAAGCATGCTTATTTTATCAAATTGCTTGCAGTCATCAGGTGTTGAGGCCCAAGCTCGAGTCCCTGTTCAGGCACCAAAAATGTTGCCACCTGAGCTGAATGTTGAGGCCCGGGCTGCCCAGCCTTTGGCAGCACTGTATCCCAATCCAAGCTGCCGCTCTGGTCCTTAGGTCGGGGTTCAGCAAGAGAGAGAGGACGGTCTCGAGGAATGGAGACCAGACAAAGAGTTTGTTTCAATCCCGTTTATTCTTCAGTCTCTTTTCCTCTAAGTGTCTCCAGTCCTAAGTTCCTAGTCACTAGTTCCTAGTCCCTAGTGCCTAGTCCCTAGTGCCTCCAAGTTACTTCTTCCAAGTGCCTGCTACCTAATGCCTAATTCCTACTCCAAGTTGTACTCCAAGTTGTACTCTCTGAAGTGTCTGCTTCTCTGTCTCCTCTGTCTGATTCTCTGATCTCTGTCTGTCTCTGCCTTTTATATGTCTCACTTCTAAGCCACGACTTTTGGTCACACCTTTAATCATGCCCTTAGGTCTTGTCTCTAAATCTGATCTCTACACTTTTAAGTCACTCTCTTAAGTTACACACCTTTAATCTCACACACCTTTAATCTCACACACCCAAAGTATCTAAACCAAGATTATCGGAGTGTGCTCAGCTGTTGTAGGCTATTGTAATCCAAGTCTCATGTCAGGGTATATGGCTCAAGATGGCTGCAAAGCTGATAGCCGCTTTCTGCTAAAGTCGGCCCCCAACAATCAGGGGATGATAGGACAATGAAGAAACACCACAATAATTAGAATAGAATATAAGACACATACATATAAGATAGTTCATAAAATCATCTCTAGTTCATTCACTGTATACAGGCACTGCTTTGGTGGTCTGGTTCCTTAAAAGAAGCCTAACAATTAATAAGCTCCACCAGACTGTGATAGGTGAGGAAGGGTGTTAAACTTGAAGAAGTAATGTCTAAGATGTGATAGATGAATCCTATTGGGCTAGAACACTACTATGTGATCTGTAGATGTGGGCAAGGAGGTATTTTCTATAGATGACAATGGTATAACTTAATGAAAGAAGATGCTTTTGACTTTTCAGCCAATTGTCTCATCTCCGTGAAGTTTAAACTCTACATGAAGAAGCGCCTCAAAAAAATTGTTAACCATCCTTGTAAGCTTGACTAGGTTTGGAGTCACTTAGGAGATATTAACTCTTTGTTCCTGAAGGGATGTTCAAGAGAAGTTTAACTGAGAGAAGAAGAGCTACCCTAGATATGGGTAGCCACCATCTCATTAATGGGGTCCTGGAGCAAATAAAAATGAGAAATTAATATGTCAAATGAGTGAGTGCTGGCATCATCTGTTTTTGCTCCTGACTCCACAGAGAATGTGAGGAGCCATAGTATGTTCTCTCTTCTGTGCTTCCCTGACTTGGTGGACTGCATACCATCTTACACTGTGAGCCAAAATAAATCCTTTCTCTACTGAATTGCTGCTCATTATTTTTTGACCCAATACTGGGAAGTGAGTACAGATACTATGAGAAGTGAATGGAGGTTGTTTGGATTCTCCATGTCATACATGTATACTCCAGATCCAAGAAAGAATATTATAGGTTCTGCTTGCTTAGCTACTGTCCAAGTGATGGTATTATAATAAAAGTAACTGTAAGCTCAGGAATAGTTAAATTATGATATCTGCAAACTGTTATGAAAGGATATCCCACTAAGACCATGCTAAATAGAGTGACCATTTTTATTTATGCCTCTAGAAAATACATAAAGAGTTCAAAATTATAAAGGATGTTAATGAGAGAAAGAGGCTAAGATACTCAAAATATCTGAATTCAACTGAGTCCCCTACTAATTATTAGATAATAGTTTCCTCTGTCATTTTAATAAAGGAACTTCACTTGATTTTTCCATACTGCTAAGAATAATCCAAGTGCTTTGAGGTATCCATTATTGGGAGCAGGATTTTCTGGCTTAATTTCTTCTTTTTTCTATTAAAGAAAGGATGCTCACATTAGTCCTTGTGTTATTAACTGCTTAATGGATTTAAGAAGCAGGAAGAAAAGACAGATTGTTCTTTGCATTTAAATGAGACAAATAACATTCTCAACTGATTATGCATTTAGAGAAAAAAGTTCCATCTTATTGCTACATTTTAAGACTGCAGAAGTAATAAATTAATCCATTAGTGGCCAAGCATGTCCTCTGTTGTGCTCATTATCAAGAATTCCCAGGTGTTCAGGAGCTTATAAGTATAAATTAATGTGACTTTTAAACCTTGTAATAGAAATATGCAATGTAAGAATCATAAAGTTTGAAACAATTCCCATACCAGTGATTTTTATAATAAAAGATAGCATTAAATATTAAATTTGCCTGGTATTTTTTGCCAGTGTTGGAATGTGTTATTTTGTCAGAAGGAAGCAATAAAACAATCACCAAAAAACCCACAAGGTTGCTGTAGTTTCTTCCCAGTTGCCTGATGTTGTGCATTTCTGTAAAATCACATTGCCAAACAGTAGACAACATAAATGTATACCTTTTAAAAGTTGATTGACATAGTTACTTGTTATTCATCCACATGTGTTTAGAATACACACACACACACCACAAAACACACACACACAAACACACACAGTGCCTTCCACAGTTCCTATCTTCTAGATAAGGTTTAGATTTAGAAGTAGGTCATATGTCCAGAAAAATGAGAGATTTCAGATCCCCATAAGAGAGAGTTCAAACAGTGATGTAGACAGAACAACTTTGGGATACTGTGTAAAAGATAAGAATGGAGAGCTGCTAATTCAAAGATCTAGTCCTCTCAGAGAACTTATTGTATCCAGACACTGTTATTGGTATTTTGTTGTTGTTGTTGTTTTTATACATTACATTCCTATTATAGGTTTCCCTCCCTCCACTCTTTCAAGTCCCTCTCCGTACCTTCCATCCCCTACAGATTCCTTTGTCCTCCATTTCCCTTCAAAAAAAAAAAAAAACTAAAAACAAAACAAACAAAAACAAATCAATAAACAATGAACAAACAAACAAAACAAAGCAGAGAAGGCTTCCCAGGGATATTCATTGAACACTGCATAACAAGTTACAATAGGACTACTCACAATCCCTCATATTGAGGCTGGACAAGGCAATGAAGTAGGAGGAAAAGAGTCTTAAGCCTGAGCAAAAGAGTCAGAGAACCTCCTACACCCATTTTTGGTAGTACCAAAGAAACACCAGGCTAACAACTATAAGGTATATGCAGAGGACCTAACTCAGACCCATACTTGGTCTGTGTTTATCATTTTAGTCTTTGTGAGCCCCTATGAGCCTTAATTAGTTGATTCTGTTGGCAGGGTTCTGCCACAGAATTCTCCACCCCTCAGGCTCTTACAACCCTTTCTTCCCCACTTCTGGACCAGTCAGGGTAGGGGAGTAATTCCCTTGGCTCATACTCATATTGTTTTAATGTGAAATGTTCACCATGTAATCATGTGCTTGAACATTTGCTTCCCAGATGGTGGTACTGTTTGGAAAGACTGTACAATCTTTAAGGTTGAGATTCACTAGAGGAAAGAGGTCACTGGGGATGAGCCTTAGGCTTTATAGCCCTACCTCACTTCCCATTCACTCCCTGCATCTGAATGCCCATGCAGTGTAAACAGCTACCTCCCTGCCCCTGAGGCTGTCCCACCCATTGCTGCTATTAGGCCTTGCTTATCCTGGTAGACTCTATTCCATGTACTGGAAGCCAAAATAAGACTTTCTTTCTAAAGTTGCTCTTGTCAGGTTATTTGTCACAACCACTGGAAGGTAAAGCTAACAGCTTCCCTCATCCCATAGTTCCTGCTTTGATACAATTTCACTCTATTGTATCTGCAATAAGAATAAAAATATAGAATTGGAAAAAAAATCAATCCAACAATAACTTAATCACCATGTACTATTTGAAAGGGAGTAGAGAAAATTCGGAGAGGCAGGATTGCCTTGGATGGTCAGGAATGAGAGTCTCATGGATGGTTTTCTCTGTAATTCTACTGACACTGCATTTAAAAATCTTTTCCTGAAAACAGCAAAACACAAACATTTTATATCAATTGATGCCTCTATTGAGGTCATTAACTAAGGTACTAGAATAAGACATTACACAGGACTTGCCTTTTCTTCACACATGTCTGAGGTGATAGACAATTCAATGAGAAATAAGTTATATAACTCCAAACACACACACACACACACACACACACACACACACACACGTGTGTAAAAAAGAAGGGAAGGAGAAGGAGGAGCTGAAAACCCAAAGGTGCTCAGAAAATCTCGAGAATTATAGTTATGATTTAAGTGAAGACCATACCATATACTTGACAGTATAACTTATACATGAATCAGTTTAAGAAAATTTCACTCTATTGTATCTGCAATAAGAATAAAAATATAGAATTAGAAAAAAAATCAATCCAACAATAACTTAATCACCATGTACTATTTGAAAGGCAGTAGAGAAAATTCGGAGAGACATGGAAAGGATAGTGGATCAATTAATTAATTATGGTATAGAGATATGCCCAGGAGTTATAATTCAAGGTATAAAATTTGCTTGTTAACAATTTAGTTTTAATTTGTAGAACTATATATAGAAGTCAATTGTTCAGAAAATTAAAAATAGCTAATAGAGGGTTTGAGCCATAAAACATGGGAGTAGTTTGTTATGGGATGACTAGGAGTGCACTAAAATGATAAAGGAAGCCAGGAGAAGAGTGTGTGATAGGTGTACGTGTGCAGCCTGTAATAGGGGTGACTTATAAAAGAGTATGCTCTGAAGGTTGTATAAACAGTAATATTCTTCTTGTCCATGATTTTTTTTTTAATCAAGAAACTTTACAAAGCCAGGTGGCTGCCTTCTGCATTGAAAGAACTATTAAAAATGCAAGGTTACCAATGCTTCTACACACAACAAATTTATATTTCTAGAAAAAAAATGTCTACCAGATATCACTAATGTAAGAGCCTGCTCTTCAAAAGCTACAGTGATGGGGAACTAAATATGAGACTAATCTAAATAAAAGAACGGTGGCTTCAACTTGTCCAATTAAATTCCCTGATGGTAATAGGTACTACTTAAAAAATAAGCCTCAAACCATATGAGTTTGAAAGAGACCACGAAGAGGTATATGGGAGGGTTTGGAAAGAGGCAAGCAAAGGAGAAAATGATGTAATTATAATTTAAAAAAATAAAAGAAATCATTTTAAAGATATGCATACATCCGGACACATACACACACAAGGAAGAATAAGCCTCAAGAGCTGAAGTTAGTGGCTCACTCCTGTAATCCAGTCTCTCAGAAGGCTGAGGCAGGAGGTTTGCCAAGAACAACCTAAGTATGGTGTGCAATGTTCTGTTATAACCCAGTGCATCAACTGAACCTACTTCCAGCACATGTTTGTGATCATAGCCTTTATCCCAAACCCCTCAACAAAGCGTGTCAATAATTTATCTTGTTCAGGTGTTCCCTTTCCTTGAGCCTGAGCCAAAGAGAACATTCCCCCAGTGAGTCTCATACTGATTTATGTGTGTCTTATATAAACCCGACCTGCTGCCAAATTTCACAACACAAAGTATATATGAATTTCCTTCTAAAATATAACACAACCTGCCTTTAGTCCAGTCACCCCTGGAGACTTCCTGAGTACAGCCTTCAGCACTCAGGACTCCCACTGGCATTACACATTAAACCCCATTCACAAATCCACATCTCCATAGTTTTCTAAATATTTCCCACGATCCAAGAACTACAAGCTCGGATTTCATCAAAGTGACAATCCTATTTCTTTGCTACTAGTTTTCTACATTGGTTACCTCTGTGTGCTTCATGCCACGATGATATTATCAGTTTTTCTCTGTTATACCTTCCATCCTGACCCGAATCACCGCAAGACAAAACCAATCACCCTCCCTTAGTTGTCTCTGTCAGGAATTTGTTCAGTGATAAGACAATAATCAACATATAATATTTACATCTACAAATGTCTATAGTATTTTCTGAATATTTTCAATGATATCAATTGATGGAATTTCAATACTTTGATCAAAACAAGACATATTGCAAGTCTTGCTTAAATTTAAGTTACTGAATAATAAATTCTTAAAGGCCACATGCAAAATTATTTTACTTATCATGGAAACATTTAAAATTTTCGGATGAAAATGTCCATTCAGTGATAGCCTGAAGTGATAAGCCATATGCAGAAGACATACAAGTCAGATTACAGACTTGTAGGTTTTCACTATGCTTCTTCAGACATCCTGAGTTTGGTTAAGTCATCCCTACACTTCCTTTTCCCCACCACTTTATTCTCATGACAAAATCCAGTTAAAATTCAAACACATAAAGGGAAAGTTTTCCAAGGATCTATCTCTAGCTGAAGAGCTATTGGCAGTTCAGGAGAAAGAAACTTTCTTTTAGGAATATGCCCATGGGAAAGTTATTCATGCCCCAGTGGATGAGCCTACCTCCATGGGCATATGAGCAACACTCATAGGACTTAGTGGTCAAAAGAAACAAGCAAACAAGCAATTATAAAATAAAAACATGAGGTTGGGAGAGAGAGAGAGAGAGAGAGAGAGAGAGAGAGAGAGAGAGATGCTGGGGCACCTGGGAGAAAGGAATGGGAGTAGTGAGGGGTGAATATGATCAAAATATATTGTTTAGATACATCAAATTTTCGAATAATAAAGGAAAAACATGCAAGAATCCTTAAATCTTGAGATTTATGAGAATTTTCCATCCAGAGAACCCAGGATTCTACAAATGTGACCTTTCAGTTTTCACAGAAACTTAATTGCTTCAGCTGTTAAATAAGGCTCAGGGGCAGAACTTCCAAACGTAATGTTCGAAATAGAAAGCAATGACATATGTAGAAATTGCCATAGAAAGGCGAGAAAGTTGACAAAATATGCCAAAAACTAGCTGATTAACTGTGTGTTACTCATTCAGATTGATCATCACTGGCAACAGGCAAAAAAATGGAACAGGCATATTAATTTTGAATGTGGTGTTCTTATATACACTGGAAAGTCTTAATAACTTCTTCAATTAGAGGTGTAAGGGTCCATGATTTACCGAAGAATGGTACCACAGAATCAAATAGTATGTAAATGCAGAGAGTGTTTTATTCTTCCGAAGTCCAGCATGCTAGGGTCTCTCATTACTAAGATTAAGAGACACTTCAGTGAGCTCGCAGTATGGATTTAAAGCACATTAGGGGAATTTCAGGTTAGGTGACCTTATCTCTTAGGGAGATTCCAAAAACATTACTGGGGCATTGGGGCTGGAATCTTGTTGAGGAATTCTAGGTTAGGTGGCCTTATCTTGCCCTATCTCTTAAGGACACTATGGAGTTATTACCAGGGTACGAGGGCTAGGAACTGTGGCTGACCCATTGTCTGTGCTTCAGGCCAGGTGGTAGAGCAGTTTCTGACTAGCTGTCTGAAGCCTGAACTTTAGGCCTAATCTCCTGAACAGCCAAATTGAAGGCTGTCAGGGAGTCAGAGGGAAAATGGGAATTTGGTTATGGTTATACCCAATGCTATAAAATCCTGTTCCATGAAAATCATACAACCAGATTAGTCAAGATTAATTTTTGAATCTTTCCTTTGGTTTTCTTTCTGACAATACTGGGGACTAAACTATATGTATATGTGTATATATATGATGTATATGTTTATGTGTATGTGTGTGTGTGTGTGTGTGTGTGTGTGTGTGTGCATGTGTGTATACTTTGCTAGGCATGCACCCTATCACTGAGTTACATGCTCAGCAAGATTTTGGTCTGGAAAGTAAAAAGCAAATGATCACTCATGAATCTTTAAGGAAGCCTTTTTCAGACTGTTTTAAAACATGAATCTGTTTGTATGTCTGTGTGTGTGTGTGTGTGTGTGTGTGTGTGTGTGTGTGTCTGTGTGTCTGCCTGTGCTCACCTACATATATAATCTATGGCAGTTGGTTCTCTCCTTCTATCCAGAGGCTGAATTCAGATCATTAGGCCTGATGGCAAGTGTCTTTACCCACTGAGGACCTCACTAGCTCTCGAAACCCTGTTTTGTAATTGTATTCCGTGATGCAGAATGCTCATCTTGAGTGTGACCTGCATGAATATGTGGCCCGATCTCCAGTGAAGGGGCTTCTCAGTTAGCCCAAATGAATAGTCTTATTTTGCTTGTAAGACTGTGAAACAGAGATGTCTGTGTCCAACAAGAATCAACAACAGAGTTTTCTAAAAGAAAAATAAAGAGGTCATAGTTTGTAATGAGGCCCCAGGAAAGGAAAATGGAGCTCTGTGCTTTTCTGGAGACTGCCTTTGCTTTCTTGGTGATTGATGGCCTGTCTGTGGGGATGCTGGCTACAGTAATGGTGTCATGGCCTCTTCTCAACAATGGAAAATGCTGTTGATTCCAGTGTAGTGGAGGTGAGAGACGACTTAGCTTTCTGAGCTGACATAACTACAGATAGTCTTCTAGGCTTCTGATACAGGATGATGTGTACACTTGATGCTTAGCTTATTTTGCAAATGTAAAAGAGGTTCTAGAAAAGATAGAATAAAACTTACCAATGATCAGTGATCAAGGTTTCTATTTGTTTTATCAATATTATTTTTATATTTATTTCCAAATTTAATTCATAATCATGTGTAAATTCTATGAAAAATATATATGTGATAATGAAAATTTAAATTATACACTTGCTGAGGTAACAAAGGAAGCCGTGAGAGTCTGACCTGCAATCCTAATGTTTCCACTAAATAGCGAGAATGGGACAATGAGATAACCTGCCTTTCCCTTTAGGGCCAGGTGACCGGGCCTAACAGAGTTCCCAGGCAAAGACTTCCCTGATTTCCCTGTTGCAAGGTTACATTCCTCCGTCTGACAGATCCCTGTCTGTCCCTGTCCATCACCACCACCACCACTACACACCTTGGTGCTGTAGGACCTGACAAGAGGGATTCAGGTCTGCTTGTCACTCTGCCCCCTGCCACTGCCTTCTCTCGATGACTACTTAGAGTCTATTTCTCCTAATGACACATCTGTATGCTAGGGCAGCCTTGAGCAACACACAGTTTTGTCATGACCCCTTGACTTTATGAAAGATGTGTGTAATTGGCAAATATAACATATTACTTTCCAGACTGAAAGAGCTACCTCTGGGTTGCTTATACTCTCTGACCCCTGCTTTCTTCCTTAATCAGAATCCTCTGGTGCCAGCTCCTTCTTTTCTAGTTTTCCTGCCTTGCTGCACTAAAAGGGGACAAGCCTGACACTGCTTCAGCAAATGACTTCTTTTGCTTTGCCTATAATCTCATCAGGGATCAAGGAGAATGCATGAGCTACTATTACTTCATGAGAAACCAAAACATTTTAACTGATTTTTAGGGACTCCTGGAGACTGAGGAAACAAGACATGAAGGGTTAGCAAATATTCAGGATTTCACTTATAACCTTCACAAATCTCAATTTCTCTTCTATGTTCTAACGGACTCTTTCTTCCTGAAGTATCAGCAGTTGTCTTAGCATTTCCATTGCCGTGAAGAGACACCATGACCAAGGCAACATTTTATTGGGGCTGGCTTATAGGTTCAGAAGTGCAGTTCATTATCATCAAAGTAGGAAGCATGGTAGCATCCAGGCAGGTGTGGCACTAGGGGAGCTGAGAGTTTTATATTTTGTTCTGAAGGCAAACAGGAGAAAACTGGCATCTTCAGGCAGCTAGGAGGAAGCTGTTTCCACAAAGCCCACACCACAGTGACACACTTCCTCCCTTGAGGTCACTCCTATTCCAGCAAGGCCACACATTCAGTAGTGTCACTCCTTGGGTCAAGCATACTCAAAATGCCATATTGGGGACATGTTCCTTGACACTGTTTTAGGGGTGAAACCTATGTAGTGACAGGCTACAGTTGCATTATGAAAAGCAACTGTAATGGGCATGCTTTGTAAGTGATTGAGTTGTTTGGTCTTTGCTAACATGACAAGTTTTTCCTACAGTAGACGACAGAGATCATTAGAACCATAGGCGCTCTCAGACAACACAGTCCTTTTGGCAAAATGGGAAATGCAACTTCTGGAACAGCCTTAGGGACTCTTTCCACCAAGCTCATCCAAGATGCTTTTAGGGCTCTTGCTGTGTGTGGAGCAGCCGCTGAACCTTGAGCCAATGTTGTAATTTTTCTTTTTTAAAACCTGTTTTCACATTCTCTGTCTCTCTCTCTCTCTCTCTCTCTCTCTCTCTCTCTCTCTCTCTCTCTCTCTCTCTCTCTCTCTCTCTCTCTCTCTCTGTGTGTGTGTGTTTGTAGAAATCCTCAATAGATCAAAAGTGTAAATGAGCACCTGTGGGGTTCCTGTATGATAATGATATTCTGATATACTCCTAGTCCCGCACTCAGGTTAAAGCCAGAGTTCCTGTTGCTGTGTCTGTGTTGCATCACAAGGAATTCCTTACCCTAGGTTAGGCAACACAGAGTCTGCTTTATCTGGAGACTGAAATTAAGTCAAGAACTGATTTCTTTGTTCAGCATGTTACTTTGGAAGTTTAGGCAGCTGGACTTGACATATCAGCATACAACAAAAGGTTTTGATTGTTCAAGAGAGTTCTTTTTACGCTTATTTAGTGTATGCATGTGTGTTTACATGGGTAAATATGTGTAAGTACATTTTGAGATCAGAGAAAAACTTGCAGGAAAAGGTTTTTGTTTCCTACCATGTTGTTTCTATAGATCAAAAACAAGTCTTTAGGTTGGACAGAAAGCATCTTTACTCATTTTGATGGTAGTTTTTTGTTTTTTGTTTTTTTTTTTATCAACTTAACACAATCTATAATTACCATGGAAGGGAATGTTAAGGGGAATTGTTTAGATTGAGTTGGCCTGTTGGCATGTCTATGAGGGATGATGTATAAACTGAAGGCACTTCACAGTGGTCAGTACCACTCCCTGGCAATACGGAACTACATGTGGGGAGGAAAGGAGCTAATTCCTAATCCATTCTCTTTGTTCTTGACTGTGGATGACTGTGATCAGTTCCTTCAAGGTGGAAGATACCAAATGTTCCGATCAGAATGAATTGTAGCAGCATCGAAGTGTGAGCTGAGTAAGCCTTTCTCCTGTCCATTGATTTTGTCATGGTGTTTTTATCACAGCACCATGAAAGGAAACTAAGACACCTGTTGAGGCATCCTGCTGTCCCTGATCAGGAGAATTTGAAATGGTTTCAGACATCTGCACTTTGAATTTTAGATAGGTGGGAGATAAATCCATATCTTCACCTCATGATGAGTGTTGTTATTAGCAGTGCCTTATATTTTCAGTATTTGTCTCAGATAAAAATAGTAATATGTAATGAAAAGAATACAGTGAATATTTTGAATTTTCTGTGTTATAACATTAGTGTCTTTTAAAAAATACATCATGTCATATACTAAGAATAAATAATTTAAGTCAAAGTAGATAGAGGCTTGAATTTGACAAGTTGTTCAGTATATCTGACCTGACAGAATGTCTTCCTAATACTTGTTCCTGAAGCCACTGAAATCAGACAAGTCTATGGGAAGAGTTGCTGGCATCTGCTAAATATTACTCCATGTTTAAGATTATTTAGTTTAATATTTGGCAAATTTTCAAAAACAAGTTTGTTAGTACCTGCTATATAGAGAAATAACCAAATCACCCTCATCTTACAGAACTTTTTTTTCCTGGTAACTGAGAAGGAAATATTAATAGTCCTTGTTTGGCTCCTTGGAAACAGTTGTTTTCCTTTATACCCTCCTCAACCAATTCATTTTGGGCCTTGCATCAGTAAATAAAGGGAAACCAGTAAGTAAGTGGTGCTGGAGGCTACTCAAAAGTGCTCGAGGGTGCTTGACAACAACTTACTCTTTTAAGTGGATTAAATAATTCATCCCCAAAGATCTAATTTCCTCATGACATTGCAGAAAACTAGCTATTTCTTTAGAGGGAAGTTATTTGTAAATTGGATAAATGAAGGCTGAGAGTCAGGCTACCTCAGCTCAATTGCACTTGTACTTCCTTGTGCCCCATATGATTGGGGAAATTTGGTTCACCCTTCTGTGTATGTCTTTTACAGTGTGCCCACTGTGTTGCCAGTTTATAAGCTCAGCTCATCCTTATAGCATCTCCTAAATATTGAGTACTGGGTAAAAGTCAAACACTCTCACACAACGATAAGGGTATGAATATTCTAAAACAAGTTGGTTGAAGTGTTAAAAATATGTAAATTATACATTTCCATGTATGCTTCAGGGGAAATCAGATGGCTTTGACTTGAGCCATGCGCCTCTTAGTTCATCCGAAAATCTGAGCAGTTCTTGGTACTCAGCGGTTTGAGGGAATGAATAAGTGAACTACTAATTGACTAATTCTCACTGTTCCTCTTGATGTTTTCCTGCAGGCCTGAACATCTTCAGGCAGGCTTTTTACCATGCGAAATAATCAACACAATCTTCTGAGAAATAGTGTGGTTTATGATCTGTGTATGACTGAAATAACAAAATTAATTGCTTTTCTGTCTTGTCAATTTCCATGAAAAGGCCATCATAAAAATTAGTAAACAATTTACCTTCAATACCCAAAAGCATAGATAGGACCTAGCTGAAAAGTCTAATAATTTTTGTATTAACCAAGGGATTTCTTTTAACCAAGGCTCTTATTTATATTTTACAGCGTTTGCATCATTTTTAGTTGTGTTATTTGTCTGTGATGCCAAAAAACTTGTGATTGTAAAGTATACAGACTGACTGTCAATGTGTCACCACACTGCTTATTTCCTAGCTCAATCTACAGATTCACAAAGCCTGGTGTCTACATTCCTTGTCACACACATATGTGGATCACCATAGAGTGTAGAAAAATGAAGGCTGGTCACCAATTAAGTACTGGACAGCCAAAATAGCCTTGGAGGTCAGTATTGATTTATTTAAGCTTTATCAGAAAGCTCTTTTTCAACCAAATTTAGGCTAGGATCCTTCTCACTTCAGGTTTATGCCTGTGAATACCTGTGAGCCTCTATTTCCCAATATCTAAACATTGCTATCTCTTGATTTTCTTTTGTTCCTGTCCTTATGTAATGAAGAATTATGTCATTTCTCAATCATCTTACTGGTGTTTAAATTACATTCATAATAGCTAATCTTATCAAACCTTAATTTTAAATTCTGTATATCCATTATCTTGTCCATCTTTCTAGAGCATACAGTCAGGAACTTCTTGTTGGCAAAAAATTGTGAGCATGGATTTGTCCTTTGGTCATAAATCTCATTCTTTTACATAGCAACTTTCATCCTGCCTAGGAGCAATATCTCTGCCTCTCAGCACTCCTGTCATTGTGGATTTTCCATCTGGCACTTACAAAGAGGAATGGCCAGAGATTTTACTTGGTGGTTTCCCACCGATGATGATTGAATTCATTGAGAACAAGAAACTGTCTTTTCACTGAAAAGTACAAGGAATGAAGAAAGTACATATCAACACAGTGCAATCAGTGAAAAATTGTTGTGAGCAGAAAGGGATAAATCTGTGTTCTAGAAACACTGTTGCCATCTTTCTTCATAAAAGTAGACATTTTGTAATTTACATAAATTTTCATCGCTTCAAGTGAACTGTAGGCAAGTTGAACAAATTCAGAAGGAAGAGGTTGCTTGTAGCTGAAAGGAGAGAATGGGGGAGATTAAAATACATAGCTTCTGACTAGTTGATGGAAGAGCCCTAAAATCATTGTTTGTGATGGTGGTGGTAGTGTTGGTGGGCGTAAAGTTCATGAACTTAATTAGGACCAATGAGTTAAGTATGTGAAATGAGTAAAATGCCAAGATATTTTTTCTTTGTGTGTGTGTGTGTGTGTGTATACATGCATTAATAGTAACTTGTAATTTTGCATACATTTTCTAAAAGGAAATGCTTTCTTTATTAAACAGGGGACCCCCTAAAAGGAGGTCAATAATTAATTTGGAAACAAATACAGTTTCAGCAATCACCTTTTAGCCCCACTTCTTCTCACTCTAGACAAATACTTGTGCAAACAAAAACATCATTAGGTAATGTTAAATTTACAAGGTGAGCAAGGACAGGATTAAACAACTGAAAGAAGGAAGACTCTATTTAAATAAATAAGCCAAGCACAGTTTGGTACTCTGATGAACATGGGCAGACCAGTTGTTTAAGACTGTCTGTGTCTGTGGGCACACAGGATAAATGGTGACACCTTTGTTATTTGTTTTTCTTTAGCTGAACTGTTAAGTCAAGAAGTCACAGGGCTTATGGGTCAGATATGTTAGAATTGTGTCTTCAATCTATGCAAGACTCTGTGACCTATGCATGATGCTCTATTTTCCCACTGCACAATTGCCTCATATAACTTGACCAAGGAAGAACCACTAATTTCTCTGCATGAAACTGAGCATACCCCATTATAGGCTTTCATAGCCTGGTTGAGGTTTTGCCATTCTTACTAACATAAAGGTGCAAATAAATTTATATCGCTCAAAGCCTTAATCTACAAAGAATCTACAAAGTATATCATGGTTTATAAAAATTACTTGACTAGAAAATCTTTGATCATTCCCTTTCTTAAATTTTATTTAGTATATTCCACTATTTATGCATTTTTATTCCACTAAAAGGCCAACTAATAATTTATAAGCTTTGTGGAAATGAATATTAAATATGATACCAAGAGTTGTTAATGTTAACTGTTTACAAGTTTCATCTATTAAGCTAACATAATTAAAATTGAGACATACTCTGTGCCTTAGAAGGATGGTTTTACAAGCATTGATATCCTTGTTTGAATTTTTTTCTAACTCATTTCTCTTTCTGTTTCCCTTCTTCCATGCCGACTTTGATGTAGCAGACCACTTGGGGATTGAATTCATGGGTAAGACAAAACAATTTATTCCTTCAGTATTCTGAAATCACTTTGAGACTGTACATATTGTTCTCCTTCTCCATCTTACAATAAAAATGTCACATTAGGTCCTACTAGCTGTCAAATAATCTTTTAGTTCATTTTACACAAGGTAACAGCTCAAAGTAAAAGCCTCAATTACATACCAAGTAGGGAGTGTGGTGATCAGCATATCTGAAATTCTACAAAAATAGGATGGGCCTCTGGAACAGTATTTTCTAATGGAACACACACATGGTAGACAACAACACTTCAAAAATCTGTATTATTATTTTCTGCTAAAATCCCTTTTCCTTTTACAACTTGGCTGTGTTGGTATGCTTTGGCATCAATGCTAACTGCCATTAACAAAATTAATATAATTCATCAACAAATATTGTTAACTGATTGTTAAATATATTAACTTATGATACATTCTTGAAAATATTAGAATATCTTCATAGTACTTTACTTCTATATTCATAGACAATTGTATTAAAAATTAAAAATAATTTTTAGTCTATTACAAGTTAAATAATATGTTTGATATAAAGTTCAATATGGGAAGATACTTAGTAGCAAAGAGTTAGAGAAACTGAGAAAATCCACATTGAGTTTGGATTCTTCAAATTCTGCCCATTTAAACTTACACTCCAGTTTTTATATTATTTAAAGTAGATATGAATACTTGCTTGGTATCTGTTTGTTGGTTGTGAGAATTTAGAGAAATTCACTTGTACTCATTTGTTCACTTGTCCATTCATTCAGACCATCCTTATCCAGTCTCAGAAAAAAAAAAAGGCAGGTTACTAGAGATAAGGTATGCAAAGCATCTTAATTCTACTCAGGCAAGATGATATAGGCTTGGACTTTTGAGATGTAAGAAGTGTGTAGAAAAGCTAGTATGTGTTTAGAATGAAATATCAATATATGTTTGAAATAAAGTGATGAGGAAAGCTACTATAGCAGACTCTAAAGGATGGGTGTAAATTTCACTGTCCGTGTTCTTAGGAAGTAGGCTGTTACTGAAAATATGCTGACAGTGGAGAATATTCATTGGTGATGCTTATGAGATTAGATATAGAAATGTCAGTTTTGGATCCTATTTGAGTTAAGATGCCAAGTTGGTTGTATTGCTGAAAATATGGGGATTATGGATCAGTGGCCCCATTTTTGTATCAGAATTTCTCTTTCCTGTTTCATGACCTTGCTAATTAGTGCTCTGCCATATGGCTATTTCATCATGGAGAAGTCAGATAGCTCAGTTACTTCATGTTTGAGACACTTGTAGGTAAGCTAGGTTAAAACACAAGAAGGACAATGAAACTGGTTGTTTCTCATCTGAGGTTTCAGTTCAACCGTGAAATGTGTGGCTAGTATGAAAGGAAGTTAAGATGAAATCAAATAATATTAAAAATTGAAGTGATTCCACAAATTTGTACCATGAGTAAGATAACCTCCTTTGTATTGATGAATAATTTGAAGAAGAAGCTAAGAGAAAAAAAATTCAAAACCTGCTTATGAGGGTAGACAAACAGAGAGAGTAACAAACAAATCCTACTGGAGATATAGCTTTGCATCTACTGTATGGGTAGATATTACTGTTGCTCAAGGTGAATCTAGAGCTTTACAATTGAGATAGAAGATGTTTATTATATTCAAAAATTCTCTAGTCAATGGGAAAGAGTGTATTATTTATAGCTAGAGCAGTTTGATACAAAAATAATTCCTCAGTGTCTATAGAAAGAAGCAACATATTGCCAGGTATTAATTTTCTTGTCCAGGACAAGTAGCTCTGGTCAACAAATGACTAATTTTCAGCTATGTAGTGGTTAGGTGACCCAGGCTGGTTTTCTGTGGCTTCAATATCTCCTTGGTTTACTTTGTTATCTGCCTCTAGCATGTGGATACAGACTACATATTCTACTCAGGCAAGATGATATAGGCTTGAACTTGTGAGATGTAAGAAGTGTGTGGAAAACTCTATTTAAGAGACTATCTGAAATGGCTCATATCACTATTATCTTAATAGGTTTTTCCCTATAACTAATCAAGAAACTCCATTATTCCTCAACTGTGACTAGAAAATAACAATCCTAGACTCTGTAAAAAAACAAAACAAACAGATATTTTGAGTAATATACCATAATATCCAACCTGAAATGTGAAAAGAGTCAACATTTTTGTTAGACACAAGAAAATGAGTTCTTTAGGACCCAGGAGTACAAATCCATAATGTTATATGTATGAACAAAGTTAAAGTAGTTTTTTTAATAAGAAAGGAAGTTTCAACTATTCATGTAAGATTTGTATTTTAGTTACAGCAGGAGAAAATGGAGTCAAAGAGACTGTCGATGGCAAAGGCTGTTTATTTGATTGAGAAATTTTAGAGGGAGAGATCAACACTCAGCCATGGGCCACAAAGCTACAGAAAACAATGATTATGGTCTGTGTGATGGTGAATATGAGAGTGTGAAGAGTAAGCAGTCAGCATTCCTCATTCACTAATGGCAGCAGGGTATAGGTAGAGTCGCGTGGGCTTTATGACCCTCAAAGTCATATTGAGAAAAATGAATACTAGGCCTGATGGCTAAAGAAATTTGCTTCAATGGCCTCTGGTGATTGCAGGGTCTGAGGATGGATATTCGATGACTGTTGAACAGAACTCCTGGAGACATAGGAATCACTACTCAGCTGGTGGTAGGGCTGGAGGCTTTTAGATCCCACAAGCAAAGTGGCAAGATAGCAAACAAAATTGCTATATGAAGTACTAATCATCCTTGTTGAGAGAAATAGACCAGTCTCCATCGTATCAGGAGACTTGTAGCGTTGCTGACATGTATATAGCACAGTGGAACTAAAATGGGTATTGAAAGGTCTACAAACTCATTAGAAGTGCCTTTGATCCAAGTAAAATAATAGGTTAGGGTGTAGTTCATCTATATGGCACTCAAGCCTAAGGGCATAGCAAGTCTTGTAAAAGTCAAACCATAAGGCTAAAGTCTTATGGAAAATGAGTTTTCAGTGTGTGACTATTTGATTCCTGAAATATATATTGCCTTGGAGGGAAGGTATTCATCAATAATCTGGAGCTACAAGGAATGTCTTATATGCAGATAGATTAGGACAACTGTAGATGCTAGTTCAGAGCTGGGATGGGTTTACAGAATTAGTGAATATACTATTTCAATTACTTTACATGTCCACGTACATACTTGGCTGAATCTAAATATGTAAAATACTGTTTGTGACTTTGAAAATAAATACCTTGGATTTAATATGTGATTACAGAGTTGATGTGGATAAAATGTTTCCCATGGAGGATGAAGTAATAAAATTATTAAATCAAAATGCATATGAAAACCGAAGGTATACCCAATATTTGTGTATATCAACTTTTTAATGGTCAGTTGGTAGGCAGACTATATATATTTATACTAGCTATGATTGCACGTGTGTATGTGCGGTGGAAGAATGGTTTACATGGAATTTACTTTTACAGAACTCTTAAGTTCTCAACAAAATATACTAGAACATTCAGAGACAAACTGTGTATCTCTCACCATGTGCAAGGCCTCCCAGTTGTTTCAGTTTCTCACCAGGGAGATTCTTGTATTATCTCTGATAGTCCTGCATGTACTTTTCACCCCAAGTTCATGATTTTCACAAGAGTGCCCTCACATTCTTCTGTATAATGACACTGCTTCTACAGTGTCCACTGCATATACGCTATTAACGTTAGCAAAAGAAAAATGGCTTCCTTAAATCACCCCACATCTGCCTTTCCTTTTCACAACACTTGACAATCATAAATCTTTTTTTCTTTTGCCTTCTCAGAGAATGTCAAAAAGTTGGAGTATAATATTTTCATAGGGCAATCTTTTCCCTCCCTCCTCTCCTCCTTGACCCCTCTACCCACATTCGGACACTTCCCCCTTTCTTCACCGCAGCATTCACTCTTCCATTTCTTCTCAGAAAAGGGCAAGCCTCCCATGGATATCAACCAGACATGGTATATCAAACTGCAGTAAGACTAAGTAACCCAGTAGGACTAAAATGTCTAAAAGCAGTCAAAAAGAGTCAGAGACAGGTCCTGTCCCAACTCTTAGGAGTCCCATAAAATCAAGCTAAACAATTGGAACATGTGCAGAGGGCATAGGTCAGTCCCATGCATCCATCCTGGGTGTAGCTTTAGTCTCTGTGAGCCCCTATGAGTCCAGGTTAGTTGAGTATGTGGCTTTTCTTAAGATGTCCTTGAGCCTTCTGGATCCTTCTATTCCTCCCACTTGGAGAATTCCCCAAACTCCTCCTGTTTGGCTGGCTTTACTGTCTATTTTATTGTCATGATAGCTCAGTAACATTAAACATATGAGATGTGAAGTACACAGTCAAAAGGCAGCAATATTTTCCTGTCTTTTCAGAATTTTACAGAAAATGTCCTTTTATTGCTGAGTAATATTCTTGGTTAATATTATTGTACAGATCCACCAGAGTTTGATTATTTATGAAACCTCACAAAATTCATCTGTTTGTTCCCAAGATTTGACAATTCTCGCTATAACTTCATGACACACACACACACACACACACACGTGTGTGTGTGTTTCATTTCTATTGAATCATATAGTGTATATACATTGTTTTATAAGAAATTGTCTTACTGTCTTCTACAATGTCTACTCTGCATTGTATTTTAGTCAGAAATTCAGGAACAGTACTGTTGCTCCACATTCTTGCTAGGACTTAACCCCTGTTTACATTCTAGGCTTACACACACTAATAGGTATGCAGTTCCTTCACACTCTTACCTGTTCCTAACATTTAAGGTAGAACATATTTTTCACTATGTTAATTTGCCATCTGTATATCTTCTTCAGTGAGTTATAGGTCAGTATCTTCTGTAGAGTTTTTCCTGTTTTCCTTAATGTGGAGTTTTAGAAGTTTTTTTTTTTTATACTTTGGATTGCAATGTTTCATCAGTTACATCTTTTGCAATTACTTTCTGTTAAGAAATAACTTTTCTTTATTGTCTTGACAATACACAGAGGAAAAAATATAAATTTAGTAAAGTGTGACAGTTATTTAATTCTTTCTTCTGTACGACTGCCTTTTAGTGTTCTGTCTAAAGTGTCATTTGCCCCTAATGTCATATTATGAAATATTATGTAATATTCTAGTGGTGTTACAATTTATTTTGAATTTTTTCTGAAGACTAAAACAAAACTATCCACATTTGTTTTGTTTGCATGAGATAGACAGCTATTTGAACATCACTTGTTGAATATGGTATCTTCTCTCAGTTGACTATATCTCTGTGTATCCATCTGAACATTCTGTTCTGTTTTATTCAGATATCTACAATTCTCTTGTCAGTACCTTACTGTCTTGATTACTATGGGTTTTTGAGAAAGTCTTGAAGCCAGGTGGTGTAAGCCTTTCAATTATTATTATTTTGTTGTTCTTTAGAACTGATCATGCAAAATTATGCTTTTCATTTCCCCTTATCCTTTGAATCAGTTTACAAAAAGTGACAATATAACTCACTAGGGTTTGTACATGGATAACATTGATTATACAAGCAAAGTTAGAAAAGCTTGGTTTCTTGACAATATTGTGTCTTCGCTTCTATGGTCATGAATTTGTTCTTCAAATATTTTATTCAATTATTTGTCGTTAGCTTTTTTCAGGATTTTTGTTTTTTCATATGGATTTTTACATGTGTTTACAGACTTATCCCTAAGTATTTTGTCTTGAGGGGAAAGGATAAAACAATTGTAGTTTTGTGTGTTTAATTTCTAATTCTACTTGTTCAATATTGGTGCTTAGAATAGTGGTTCTCTTTTGTTTATTAAATATCTACTGAATAGTTATAATTATGTATTAGTTCCTCAAAAATTTTATTTCTGTTGGTGCTCATAGATTATTTTATATTTATGTATTTATGCATCAAAGCAGAAAGAGAGAGAGTTCTCTTTCTTCCTTCCTAATTTACATATTTTAGGTCCTTGTCTTACTTGATTATCAGGACTGGCAGGATCATACTAAAAAGTCTATAAGAGGGGATGTGCTTACTTTCTTCCTGATATTAGTGAAAAGCTTGAGCTCTTTATCATTTAGTACTAAATGTGGGCTATTTATAAATATGCTTGCTGAAGTTGATGGTGTCTGCTCAATTTCTAGTTTTCTTAGAATTTCTAAATAAATGATATTTTCAAGTACTCTTTTCTCAATCTATAGCTATGATCATGTAATTCCTTTTAGATCATTGAAATGAAATGTTACATTCATCACTTTTCAATTGTTGAAACAGCCTTGCATACTAGGAAAAACTTAACATGATAATGTCCAATCTTGTTTTAATAAGTACTAGGATACCTTCTTTCTAAACTCACCCATCTAAATTTGAATAATATTAATTTCCTTTTTACTTGAGGTATAATGCATTTCACAAAATAACGCAAGCACATGTTTTATAGTGCATACGTTTTCACCAAGGTTTAATATTCCCAAAGAGTAGGCATATCTGTTTGCCTGTTGATCAGCTTCAAAACTTAAAATCTTCACTCAAAGAGTCACTAAAAAATTCCTATTTTACACTAGGCTCCAAACCATAAGCTTAAAGCTTCCTGCTACTATTTAATCTTCACATAGTTTTCTCAGTTACTATATGCCAGTTATATTGAAGATGCAGATATATATTTCAATCTTTTAACACCAAAGTGCCCTAGGATTGAAAAGAATTAAAACTAATCAGTGCTATAAAATGTTATGGGAAAAATCCAAGAAGAGAAAGAAATAAAGAAGCTATTAAGTGCATTTGGAAAGCATTAGGACAGGATCCCAGCGCAGAAGGCATTTGAGTAGCAGCCAAATGGATAAGTGCATTAATGGTGCCATAGTGGAAACTTATATGACTTCTTTCTGCTTCTTTTACATTACTCTGAGCTTGCTCTTTTAGATTCACTCTCTGGGTCTAAGAATTGTCTAGCCTTAGAGATGGAGAGAGAAGACCAACTTCACAAAAAATAGTTAACCAAAACCCTTTCCTGGTTAATTGATTAACTTTAAGAGATAATTATGCTATGTAATAATCCATGCCAAATCCAATGTCTGTGAAGCTGTCAAAATTGAGAAATATTTTCTTTAATTATATTCATAACTTTTTCTTAATGACATTTGTGGGATTTGTACTATGAAATATTCAAAAACAAATACTAATATGGAAAGCCCTGTAAGTTAAAGCCTAAAATTAACTGCCGCAATTATGGCAACAATTTGTGTATATATTAGATATTTTAAAAAAATCTAGAGATTCTAAAATTCAAGTAACAGAATTTTGAAAAATTATGTTCTTATTAAAATCTTAAATTACAGTAAAGTAATTGTTTATTTTGAACATTTGAGTTTTCTTCTAGAAGATAGGATCATGCTATCGTCAAATTATATGATGTTATTTATATACATAATTTTAGAATTAACAAATTTATTATTTCATGTTTTCCACATTTTAAGTACCTTTCCACCCCTTTTTATAAAAGTATATTTAATGTATTTTAATGGTCATTAAAGAAATTCTCATGAGAAATTGCCAGGTTCTAATTCTGCTTAGATGATATTAAGAGGGGATATCATCTATAGCTGTTCTGCATGTTATAAATGAATCTATATAGTTTTCCTTTAAGTCTAACAGGCTCACAGTTAAGTGAATTCAACTTTTTGCATTAATTTATGAATTTTCATGTCAAATCAAGAAGGGAGAATCTCTTTTTTTCTTTAGATGATGTCTGTTAATTAGAATTATTTAGAAACAAAAAGGTTGTCATTGATTTGTAAATACAATATCTCATTACAATTAAAATGGTAATTTGTGGACAAACTATTTATAGTGTATTTTCAGAGAGAAAGTAGCCAAAGGGTACAGTTCTGCATGTATACTGTTTGCTATGTCAAATTGTCTGAACACTCAAAAGTGTTAAATTATAACAATATTAGAAAGTATTTGCCAGAAAAGTCGGATGATCTTCTGACCTCTCAAAACAGCATATTGTAGATCCCTTTATATAGTGATCCTAAGGATCAAAGCTGAAGAGCATCTGGGTTCAACTTCTTATCCCAAGAACAAGAAAGTGTTCTGAGCTCAGACATATCTTGTATTAGAACTCTTGAGTGGGGTAGATGACAAAGTGCTGGGCACATCCCAATATGAAGGCTGCATGGAAACTCAAAGAGGTTGTCCTTTGGCAATGATTTTGATGATAATGCTGTTTTATAATTAGTCCTAGGACTTTGGAGCCTATGTGTCTTTTATGAATACTGCCACACATTAGCTGGTCATCAGAGTCTCTTATATGCTATGTAGTATTTGATCATTTTTCATCAAGTACAATGTGTGTTGAGAGATTGACTTGTAAAGTCAATAGGCAAGTGGTTCAGTAGACTATTGTACTGATCACATATCATCCACCAGAGGACATCAATTACAGGTAGTTGTAGGCCAGTATATAGTACAATTTTTTAATCACTGAGATATAAATTTAAATACATAGATATATTTTTAATTATTTCTGCAATGAACGTAGATGAATGTATAATTATAGACACAATTTCTATAAATTCCAGGATCAATTAATAAATTTTCATTGGTATATACTATGGGAAGTCTTTTTATTTTTCCCATGGGAAGTCTTAAACTATTTTTTAAAAAGGAGATGCTCTTCATGTAAACATAAAAACAAATACATTTTTGCTATGGTATTAATATGCTATTTTCCACAAAGCTGCTATACAGCTACATTGGTATTTGCTTTCGAGGTACTGAATTCATAGTCTTCTGAAAACCTTATTTATGATATATGATGAATTATGAATTGTATAAAATTTATGATAGATTTGAGATAATGCATTACCTTTGAAGAATCAAGATCATTTAGAAGTAAGACTTCCAGTTGCTTCTAGGGAAATAATTTTTAAAATGGCATACATAAGCACATAACTTAATTGTCATTAGGTTTTTATACTTTTTGTAATAGAGAAACTTCTTTTTCAGATACAAATAATTTTATCAGATAATATTGGATTTGTGGATTGTCAAATATTACAAAAAAAGAATCCAAGATCTTAAAGATTACCAAGCAGATTATATCAACACACCAAATACATATGCGGGTGGATGTCTTATTAACGTCGAAGTAGATTACAAAGATTTTGAATGTACAAATAAAATTTGAAAAATTAAAAGGAATAAAAAATGTTTAGATTGTGTAAGAAAGTAATTTCTTAAAAGGTTTTTGAAATGGCCACTCCTTTTATATCTAATTCTTTTTGGTCTTTACTTTAGAAATTAGTGTAAGACCTGGGAAGTGGGCTGTGGAGAAACAAAGGAACAGAGAAGGAAGGGAGAATAGGAGAGAGAGAGAGAGAGAGAGAGAGAGAGAGAGAGAGAGAGAGAGAGAGAGAGAGAGAAACATGTAGCCTTGTGGAGGGTGTGATTACTAGTCTTATAATGGTTCAGCTAATCAGAGTATTGGGAAAACCATCTAAGACAGGCTCAGTGCCAGGCCAGAGCTCTAGAATTAATCATGTATAACAAACACTCAGATTGTCAGTTCAGTGCTTATAGAGATGTATAAACCAATTAATGCAACTCATTTGGGGTTAATTTGATTTTTGTTCTACTTTTACAGAATAAAGAATGGTGTTTCCTAAAACATATAGAATGTTAACATCTATAATATTTTGTATATGTTAGATATTGCAAATGCAATTCAACATATGTTATTTCTGAGTTATGATGGATCTGATGGTTCCTACCTCCACTCCATTCTTAGACTAGGGTTACTTGGATAGCTTACACACACACACTCTTTCTCTTCCTTGCTCTCTGTCTTCCTCTCTGTCTTCCTCTCTGTCTTCCTCTCTCTCTCTCTCTCTCTCTCTCTCTCTCTCTCTCTCTCTCTCTCTCTCTCTCTCACACACACACACACACACACACACACACACACACACACACACACACAAAGATCTTTGAATAAACATTTTGGGATGCTGTGTTCTATTTCTGTCCTGAATGTTTCCAAACCCTTTGTGATGCTTTTGTAAATTTGTGACACCTAGAGAGACAGGGAATATGGGTAAGCTTTTAAAAATTACTTATCTAAAGGACTATGTTCCATGGACCTAAGGATTAAGAAACCTTGGTGGAAAAGAATATAATGGAATGAATGCTCACATTATGTTGTAATTAAGACTATTTTTTTCTTAGAGAAATTATCAAGATTACTATAGTGTGGAGATAAAGAAAAGAAATAACAGAAAGAAAAAAGGAATAAAGAAAGCGAATGAAGAGCATGAAGAGAAGAGGGTTTGGGGTAGTGTCAAGTTCCATGTAACTGAATAACCATATATGTGACAAGATGCTTTCTTGACATGTCTGTTCAAGAAGACAGATCAGCCTATGCTAATCTTGTCTGCTTTCAGAAGGAAGAACCACCTTTTGCCTAGTCTCAGGAAAACATTCTGAGGTTTCTGGCAGGAGAGTGATCAAATGTCCCTTGTTCATGTTCTTGTGTCTTTAGCCATGTGTAATTTGCTTGTAGGCATTATTGACAGAGTTCCCAAAGATAGGACAAATATTCACCAAACACTGGTTGTTTGAGCAGCTCTGTTGGCAACATGAAAATGAGTGTTCAGAGAAAATGGTCATAGAAAGCCCAGGAAGCAGCAGGTTAAGTCAGGGAAATTCACATGTAGACCTTAGACATCAAGAGAAAAGCAACAAACGTGTCTTTCTTCAGAAAGAATTTGAAACATCCTAGTGACAATGTTAGAGTCAGTGGGACCAGAATGAAATAATGTGCAAATATGAGTACTTCTTATCAAATGCAAGGATATTGGTTCATATTAGCAAAGGAGCAAACACTATAATAAAGTTATATGTAATTGTATTGAAAATTTAAATAAAATCATGGAATTTTCCCATGTAAATTTCTGGTGTATTTAAAATGAAATCTACTCAATATAAATTATCTACTCTTTCATAGTCTGTCTTTGTCTGTTGCCCTGACAGTCACTGCCATCTTATTTTTTTTCTACCTTGTTCTATCTACTTCAGAGCCCTTAATCTCTGGTTTCAGGACTTTGTGTTATATTTACCTAAATGTATTTGGCTCCTTCCCAGAAAAAATTTAATTTCCAAGATATTTAACCTATGACTATAGTCAATACATTCTACCTCACAGGTAGTAGTCTCCTTTACTGCATCCCTTATATTTATTACTGTCCTGGATTTGTTTGTTTATTGTCCTTTTATAAGGTTTTTGTTGTCCTTTTAATAAACTCAGGAAATCACTTGTTCTACATAATACATGAAAATATCTAATTAATGAAAGTACTCCTTACATACACAACACTAATATCATTCCTTACTTTTTTATGTCATTTTCAAATTGCTAGGTCATCAGACATTCCATGGCAAAACTTTCTATGAATATTGGAGTACACTTCAGACTATTGTACAATTTTAATATGCAACATTTCTGCACGTATTTAGCATGAACTCTATCATACATGTACATGATTAATTATAGTTTGTTAGCCTATAAATAGCTAAAATTTCTCTTTTGCCACTTAAGATGTGAATTTTGAAGAAAATTATCTATTATGTAAATCAGCAAGGTAAAATAATGCCACTAGCCAGAACTCAAATTTTTAGAGAGTTACTGGATTTATAATATTTTCATTGTATTCTCTCTTCTACCTTTTCTTGTGTTACCCAACTCCTCAAATAATTGACCTCTCCTTTAACTAAAGCACACCCCCACATTGGAAAAATCAGTTCTGTGATGGCAGAGCTCTTTCAGAATTCATTCTTCAGCCCCGTGCTAAGCAGAAGAGCCAGTCAATATTAACTGAGTTCATTCTTTTAAAGTATACTTAAATATTATGAAGCTTTCCTTAACACTTAATTTGCTTAGATGGTGAAAAAGAAAAAAGAAACACAGGAGAAATGCCAGCCACATACAAATCCAGGTGGCTTAATTCAGCTTGCCTATCAAAAACCTGGATTCTTTGTCGCTATTTCTCCTGTTTATTTTTACACTGAAAACATGGTGTTCCTTTAAAGGAGGGCTTCTCCAAGCCACAGCTTGCAGTTCATGGAGGAATACTGTTTGGTAACGTGAAAGGAATCAGTCTTTTCAACAGGATTGGGCTCAGAAAAAAAAAAAAAAAATGTCATGTGAACCTTGTTTCTCAGATAGGTTTGCTGCCTGGGTGATTTCTCTGCCTGGGCTTTTGTGTGCATACAGAAGAAGAACACTGCTGTGTCAATGGTGAATGTCATATAGACTCCAACTACAGGCAAGATTTGTAAGAGTGCAGGTTTTACAAGTAACAGAAGGAGTGGCATTATTGTTGCTTAAGTCTATGTGATAGAATCATGTGATTTCATAGACATTGTCTCATTTTATATTTCAGGGTTATCAGAAACTCTAAACATGAAATGTGTAGAATTGCCATCCTTGAGGTGGGTTTGGCCTTTGTTTTCGGAAAAAAAATTAGATTGCACTCATTTTACGGTCCCTGGAAATGCTAGATGGGGCAGAGCACTTGATGTATACACCAGAGAACTTGCTGACTCTGGACTGTGTGTCAGCATACCTGGTGAGAGAGGAAGACATAAGCATGCAGGAAAACATTTTGTTCACTGCGAACATGAAGAAAATTAGAAGTGAAAGCAACTGGATAACATAAAACATGAAACATGATGGTTACCATAATGGCTCCAGAGCCCAATCTTATCCCTTACACCCTTCCTGTGAAAAAAACTACTATTCTTTCGCCCTCTCTGTGCTCAGACACAACCATTTGGAGCTCGAACACAATGTATTCAAACAAAGATTTCGTGGTAGAAATTTTTCTGTAAATAAGGTTGCCCGATTTAGCAAATAAAAAGTGTAATTAATTTAATTTTTAGTATGTAGCATGTTTAAGATGAGTACATCTTATGTTGCTCTGGAGCACATTTATACCAAACCTATACATTTTTTTTTGCATTAAATTGAACTTGGAGTTGAGTATTTTGCCTGTTCTAGAGCAATGACTCAGGTGAGAACTATCTCTGCTATGATCCTCTTCTGTCTCACTTCCACACCCTCATTGAAAGATGGTTATGAGTGACTCAGAGGGGTCTCAACAGAGGAGTACTATTCAAAGATAGTAAGAATAAACACACACACAGAGAAGAAGGCAATGGAGAAGGAGTGTGCTGCATATCCAGGGATGAGGAACAAGAAGTACCCACAAATCATATTAAGCTGTTCCAAATTACCTCTTGTCAGCTCTGCTTGTTTAATAAGGCAGATGCAGCCTGTGAGCTCATTGGCTCCCAGCACGCTGAGTACTGCTGTCAGAGAAATTGATGAAGTATTTGAAAGTCAAGTGCTTATTGTTAGTAAACTAGCTTAATATCTCAGATATGGATGCTTCAAAAAAACATGACAGCATACAAACTCAGTTTATCAGCCTTTTAGAACAAATGCAGCTTTTAAAGCAGCAGATGAGGCAGTGCAGGGAGATATTAATGAAGTCCTAACAGATGTATCTTCATCTCTTTCCCAGCCATTTGTTTTCCTATTACATTTAGCCTGCTAACTTCAATCAAAACAGGTTTTTATGAGGACACAAGGCCTTTCACCCCTATTAGGGACGGAATGTCTTCTACAATAGTCCCTAAAATTGCAGTGGTAGAGTGAGTCTGCTGCTTTAAAGCTGTGAGAATTAGGGATACTATGACAGCCCTCAGTTTGACGTTGTGCCTATAATTTGAATCCAGGCTAATAAGCATCACATTTTGATTCCATCACCCATAGTTTCTGATACACACAGGCTGTCTGCTTGAATGCCTTCCTGTGGAATTCCATTCCTATCTTTCTATACATTTAGACCATTATCTATCTGCATCTTAAAGTTTACTGGTATGAGATTTATAACACATCATATATTTATTTCTTTGCATATAGTTCTATATATTTAATATGCATTCATGTATTTGATAGGATTACACACTTGTTCTCTCCCCGTGTGTGTGTGTGTGTGTGTGTGTGTAGAAATCCTCAAGGACAGATTCAGCTGACCATGTACTCTTGAATCCCCTTTCTTGCAGCATAACCATGGGGAGAGCCTAGAGAATGTCATCTAGGGGCCTGTAGAGGTACAGTAGAGGTGATAGAAGCTCACTCACATGGAGATGCCTACCTCTCCTGTCAGCCTTTATGGGAAATAACTTACCACCAACCTTAGCCACAGAAAAAGCAATTGTCTTCATAACTGGAATAGGAGTCTGTGATAATGGTATCATTCTCAGTCATATGAACCATGTTATCTAAGGAAATCATATTTAATGCTGAGTCCTTTTATCAGGTTCCACCAAGCCTGCATCCATCTTTACTCACTTTCTTTGTAAAAGTATTTTCTCCTATTGTCCTATCCTCAATTTAGGATCAGATCCTCCTCTTCTAGCACACCATGATCTAATGTGCTTGTTTTTCCCCATGTGTTTTATTTCTTTATGTTACAACACTGAGGCCCAAAACCCTTTCCAAAATCTGATGATTATGTATTCTACTTAACTTCATTAGTTTACAGTATCACTGTGGTTTATGTGTTTTTCCCTACATACATTGTGAATCCCTCACTATTATAGAATTAGCTCCCAGTATGTGAATTGTGTTATTTAAATCAAGCCAAAATGAAAATATTTACTAATTTGCAGCTCTTTTCAGCATAGCAATGAGAGTTGAGCTATAGAACTAAGCTCATATGTATTTGTGCATTTGATAAGATCATACACTTGTTCTCCCCCCCTTTGTGTGTGTGAGTGTGAACTAAGAAACAAAGAGATAATTAATCCCTGCACACCCAACATAGACTGATGGCAAGGTCCAACTACTGCCATTGAAATTTCTGTTCACAGAGGGGAACATAGGCAGCAGATTAGCTCTCACTGGCCCACTACAGTTTTTAGCCTAGTAGGAAAAATATTAACTCTTTGAATAGGTCTTAGAGGTGACATGCATCACGTTTGTCCTACTTCATTTGTTGAAAGGACATCAACCAGATCTAGCTCACACTCAAGGAAAATGATGGTCTATAAGGAAACAGGGATAATGGAGCATCCCTGAGTCTGTGGGCTATAAACTCTCCTGGGGTTTTTGGAAAGCAGACCTTGAAATTCCATACACTATTAACACCTATGTCAATACCATTAAATGTCTCCTTCTCAGTATTGCCCACCTGTGGATGATACACTCCACAAACAGGCTATTAATCACAGTTCAGGTTTGAATAGTTGATGAACTAATGGTCAGATTAGCTACAAATGGCAATGTCTGGGTGGGTGGACATATGAGAGCAGACAATTGTAAGTATGAGTAAGCTATTCACCTATAAAACTGACATACACTTCACAGCCATGCTATTGGGATGACATAATGTAATTGATTGAGAGGAAACCAGCATCCTCATCACTCCAGACACTTATTCCTTGGCCATACTCCAGCTGGCAGTATTTAAAATGTACTTGTAGGAAAAGTTAATTTTTTCAGAACATGTTACATATGAGGTCATGAATATCTTTTCTTATTTAAAAAAAAACAAAGGCACTGGAAAGAATATGGTGATCTAAAAAGTGTTTTTATTTTGTAAAGCCCAACATGTACTTATGTGTCTATTTTGAAATAGTTCCTCGGTTAAGTAACTCCTCTCTTGGCCTCAATTTTCTTATCTGAAAGACAGCACTTATTTCAGTAATTTCTGCAATTGTTGAAATTACTAAGGAATTTTCTAGCCTACTTGTATCTATTCTTTAATTTTATGTTCACCTCTTTGTCTGTGTAGTGCCCCTGGCAATTAGCTCACATGATTTCTCCTGCCTTACCTCTTGGCACTACTTACTACAGTAGCTTTCAACTTCGCCCTTAGTTCTTTCTTGAGCGAGCCGAAGAATATTTTGTTTTGATGATATTTCTTCATGTTCTAAGATGTTTTCAAATTTAAAGTATATAATGAATATGATAATATTACAGTGGCTCATGTGTAATGTAGGACTGAAAACATTTTAGTTTAAATTCTTTATTACTATTCACAATGGTAATTTTATGTCCATGTTTGTAACAATTTTACTACAACCCTCTATACATCCTTTGTCACTTTTTACACCTTGGATATTATAGTGACAAAGTTGAATTGAGTTTTATTGGTATTAAACTTTATTAGTTTAAATGTTATTTTGATTTTTTTTTACAACTAATCCATATTTGTAAAAGATATGATATTGTTTTACTTAGTTTTAACTATGCATGAACCTTTTAAAAACCCTGGAAATATATAAAAGGAAGAATATTTTCCTACATATTATGTTTGTTTGATATACACCCTGTATAATAAAAATATTTCTGGGTTACAATTAGCGAATAAGCCAAAGGCTGGTTTTGACCATTCTCTGCATAATAATAGACCTGCCATGATTACTTAGGTATGTAGGACTTTGTACATAATTCTCTCCTTTGCCATTTTTTAAATTTTAAGCATTTTTCTTTCTCATTTATAGAGAGCATACAGGTATTTGTATGCATTGATTCTTAAGGTGACAAATTTAATCAGACATTCAGTCCTGTGGATATGTTCTTAGAGAGCTTAGGTTACAATGAGTGCTGATGCTTTTATTTGTTTGTAGAATGAGATCACAACCTCAGAATGACAGTTAAAACTTCTGATGCCTTCTATTGGCTTGACATTATAAGTGGGAAATGGATTTGATTCATTAAAATCAGCCTGCTCTTACCCACTCACAGACACATGTATCTATATATCATTTAAAATAAAATTAGCCCACTAAAATAGATATATAAGTAAATAGTGATATATAAAACATCTTTTGGAGAAATTGTACTATGTCACTTGACAGCGAACCCACTATGGAATCTTGGAAAGTGGTTAATATATGGTTTTGCTTGAGAATCTGTCATACCAATGCTAGCTCATGTGTATGCATATCTATTATTTTAAAATTGCCATGCAAACCTTGCTAGGCTGAATTTCTCTAGCAAACTCATGATTCATGGAATACATTTGATTGATTCCCTCAGTTTCAACATTGTTTCATAGTTAAATTGATTACCTTTCTTGTTCCTATTATTTATCTTCTTATGTATGGTCTAAATTTTCTTTATTCATTTGTATGTTTTATTTCTTTGTCTTGGATATCAAGTCTCATCACCATACCTATTAAGCAATAAGAATCAAAGATCCTTTAGAGGAACATGGGTATATTATTAATAAGACTAAGCATTTATTGTAAAATTCAGGTGGGACATCAGGTTCTGAGACTCTTTCCACAAAATGCTTACTCTTTTGACTTCGTTATTTTATTTTTCCACTGACTTATTCAATAATTGAAGTAATAGGACCAACCAAATCCAGGACTGTGAGGTTTGGTGTTGATAGCAGTTAGTTAAGAAATTTTCCATAGTTACAAGTTCAGAGCAAATCATGAATAAGCAGGACCCCTGAAGTGTTTGTGAAATGTCATCTGAAATCTATCTTCTGTCTCTTGTGCACAAGAGATGTTGAAAGACTTACCTACATTTAATCAAATGCAGAGATACCAACTAGAACTGAACAGCCAGGCTCTGTTGCTATTTACCTTGGTTTTATTGTTTTGGCAATCTTAGTTGTCAGTTAAGAAGTTTTAAGGTGTCATTCTTAGTCTTCATAGGTGTGGGTGTTCTATGTGTGTGCATATTTATGTACATATATGTGGTTATGCAGAGTTCAATGTTGGACCTCTTCCATTATTGCTTGCTGCTTTATTTATTTATTTATTTATTTATTCATTTATTTATTTATTTATTCATATCTTTTACTAAAGCCAGAGCTGGAGCTCACTGCTTTGGTTTGCTCACTATTCAGAAAGTTCCATTAATTTGCCTTCCTCTGCCTCTCTAAGGTTGGGAATTAAAGAAGATGCCCTCACAACAATGTTTTTACATAGACAATAGGGATCCCACCTTAAGCCCTCATGCTCATGTGGTCCCAGTAGTTTTTGTTTTTAAAAGATCATGTTATTTACATTTAGATGCACAAAAAGAATTTTTGGATTTTTATTACTACATCATGTAACTACAAGAATCAACTCATAAAGAATAAATATTTATTCTGGTTCACAAATTTGAATGTTTTAGTCTGAACAGTTGGCCCCATTTCCATGATTTGATGAAAAGGTAACATTTCATGTCTAGAGCAAATGAGGAATAAAAATCTAAGGCCATGGCTCGGCAGTGAAAGGACTATCATCTTTCAAAGAAAACACACCTCCAAACACTGAAAGGACTCTATCTAAACTAGTCCTAAATGCTGAGCCACATCCCAACAGTGCTACTTGGTAACCAAGTCTTTATCCCAAGGATGTTTGAAGACTAGCAGTTAGATACAAATTATATCAACAAATGTGTTTCTTTTGTGATGATCCTGTCCAATTAGCTTTTATGCTTGATGATCTCTTTGTATGATAGTGATAATGAACAAAGATACTTTGTTATAGAAACAAGTTTAACTTTCAGAAACATCACAGAGACTATAGTATCCAATCATATTCTGGACCTGGTTGTAAGGTAATATAGGAAGAAAGAATAGTGGCCACTCTTAGATGCTGTTAATGTGTTGTTGTTTTCATGAGTCAAGGACCACACTCCATCTGTGTCCCTCAAGCACAGCTCAGACATAAGGAAGTAGCAGATTGTTATTCAGTTTTTCAGGGTGACTAAATTTCTATAACAAACTTCTAATGTCTTAGCATGCCCTAGCTCTTAGTATTTTGAAAAGCTTTTTCTAGTCTTACCTAGATGACATTTAAATTTTCTTCATATTGAAAAATAAAAATAAAGTACAGATAGGGTTCAAAGATTTTATGGCAAATTAGGACTTGGCTCAGAAATAAGCTTTCTGATCCCTGCTCTACAGAGAGAGTTGCTAGACTCAGCACTCTTAATTGAGCTTCAGGTAAAGGCTTTGTTTTGCAATTTGCTTTCAGGTAATAGAGAAAATGTGAAAGAAAACTTGGCATATATAAATCACAGATATATTCATGTTAGTCTATTTTGCATAGTTTATATTTGCAGCTTGCTTTGTAATGCCAAATGCACTGTACTGAAACAGACACTTAAAGGTGAAGAGACTAATAGTTTCCCAACAATCGCACTGTGGTAAGCAAGGAGCAGAAATCGTTTGAATTCTTTCAAATACTACCACCATTTCATAAATGAGAAAACTGGACCATATAAAAAGTTAATCAAATGGAATTCAGAAACATTCTCATAGGTAGAACAATCAAATCTTGTGTAGGCATAGTCAAAATTATTGTATTTTATGTCAAGTAATTTGCAGTAGAGATAGAAAGAGAACTTAGTTTGGCTACTGCTCAATTGGGATTGCAAAGTCAATTTATGTTATTGATGGATTTTTGAATAATGTATATTTTACATTCATTTAAAGTATAACTTAATTGAAATTATTAATCTAAAAATTTGAAAATTAGGACTATTACATAGCATATTATACAACACTGAGACTATCACAATTGATATTTTGCACTCTTTCATTTTATAGTTTTTAGTTTGGCAAATAGAGCCAGTTATTTTTAGATATCAGGGAAAACAGAACCTAGTTCAATAAAATTGAGTATGGTGATAAATCTAATTTATATTCTCAAATACTATTTCATAACTGTCTATCTTACTGGTACTATTGATTTATATATACATCACATATATATGATATAAAGCTAAAAATAAAGAAATAGTTATATATCTACATAGCACAATTTCATAATAAAATGTGTTGAGTGAATCCTGGTAAATAAAATCAAATATTTGTTTTTAAGTTATATGAATTCCTAACCTCTATCAAAGAGAAAATGGATTTTCTAATACTCTAATCAGAAAAAGTTAGTTGCAAATTTTACAAATCTTTTTATTCCAAAATTCTATTTTATGAAAATAATAACCCTTTGGAAATTGACAGCATAGTCTATTTTGATAAATAGTTATTTATCTATTTATTTAATATGACTTTACTCATTATATATTAATCATTGTATACATATGGAAGATGTTTAATAATTAAAACAGAAAGATACTTGCCCTTCTAAAGTTAATATTATTGATAATAAGAGAGACTACAAACAAGATAAAAGTTTAAAATGTGGCTTCACTTCTCAAAGCGGGTATACATGCAAAAAGAGGACAAACAGCTATTTTTGTATTAAGGGTGCCTGGGAAAGGTACTGTGTTAAGTCTTAATGATGGATGGTAGAGCAAAAAATGCCCTTACCCTGGAATTCCCTGTAGCCACAGCAGATAAAACGAGAACAGTCCCAGGCTAGGAGGGCACAGAAGTTTACAAGACCCAAATCAAGTAGACCTTGAGACATGCTGGTGAAGTGTTTGCTTATGGAAAAAATAGGGAAATAGAAATGGGTTGGAAGGCAGTAAAATATGCATGTCATAAAGCTGATGTACTTTTGTAAGAATCAAAAATGATTGAAAGGAAGAGAAAAACACTAGTATATATGTGTGGGGTCATGTGTGTATGTGTGTGTGTGTGTGTGTGTGTGTGTGTGTTGCAAAGATATAAAGGCATATAGTTGGTTGGTTATAGCTAGAACCTACATCTATTTTTGAAGAAGAGTTTACTGGAGTTGTTGCAATATCTATGTTGAGTTTAAGACCAGGGGAATATCGAGTCTGACTCCAGGATCTGGAACTTAGTTGGTGTGGCAAGATAGTTGAAAAGAGACTTCAGGAATGGTGCTTATGAACTCAACAGGTTCTACAAGAAGCCAGGAGACAAATGTTTGAGTATGACTGTGAGGATGGTTCTAGTTTGGGTTAAATGAAAAAGGATCTTCGGCTCAGAGTGTGGAGAAAGTATACCACTGGGGGTGGTCTTTGAAGTTTCACATGCTCAAGTCAAGCCAAGCCTCTCTCTCTCTCTCTCTCTCTCTCTCTCTCTCTCTCTCTCTCTCTCTCTCTCCCCCTCCCTCCCTCCCTCTGCCCTCCCCTCCCCCTTCCCCTCCCCTCTCCCCAACTTCCCCTCCCCCTCTCCCCCTCCCCTCCTCTGATATATGATCATATATGTATATCACAATCATGTATCTATTATATGAATATATAAGTTACAGGAATATAATTTTCTCTTCCAGCTGTGAATTAATTTTGGTTTGATTATTTTTTTAGAGTATTGGAAATAATCCTTCCTTGAACTTTGTGGTAGCTATATTGCATAAGTATGTGCTCATTTCTATGGTATATTTTTGGATGATGAGATTAGCTTATCCTGCATTTTCATAAATAATCCAAAAGATTTTCTGGTATTTATTTACTACTTATTACTTGTTTTTCTAAAGAGGCTAATTAGTTTATTCCTCTGCTCAAACTGTTAGCTAATTTCTGTTGCTTTATAGGCAGTCTTTGCTGACATAGCCTCTAATTAATATCTTGCCATTCTTCATTGTATTCTTTCTTCTCAATGAGAATTTCCAATAATTTTCATGATTATTTGATATCTTGGTAACCTGTTCTTTGATAATCTCTCAGAATTCTTACACATTGTCTAATGCATTATTTCCATTTAGTTATTGATTTCATGATGGGCTAGGGTTGTTTGCTTTTGTCTGATCATTGTTTATTATTTTGAGGTAGTATCTCCTTGTGTGACTAAATGGGTCTGAAACTTGCTCAGAAGCCTAGGCTGACCTGGAACTCACGATCTTCATGCTTTAATTCCATAGGCCTCGAATTATTAATACTTTACATAACTTAACACTGTAATTCTTACACATTAAGTAAATCAGTTTTCTACACCCATCCTGGTTATTACTGGCTATGTAAGTTCCCAAATGAACTTTAGTACTAACTTGTTATTTTTGAAAATAGTATAGAGCTCATTTCAATTTTCTTTTGAAATTACAGTAAAACTACAAATAAGCCTGGAAAGTATTGATAAATCTTTAAATGCTATATTGTCTAATACACATTGATGCTGTAAGTGATGCTAGGTCCTTTCTGTTTCTGTAGATCCTTAATTTATCTCAGTGATATTTTATAGATTTCTGCCTAGAGGTCTCACACATCCTTGTTAGATTTATCCTTGACATTTAGTTCTTTGATGCTGCTGTAAATGATATTGATTTTTCAATTTCATTTTCTGCTTAGTGGTTCTACAGAGAAATCCAATTGATTTTCATGTATTGAGTTTATATCAAACAACTTTCCATACTTATAATTTTTCTATAGATACTTTGGAATGTCTATACAATCCTATTTCTTGAATATATAAATATTTTTATTATTATTTTTATACTGGCTAGAGAATCTTTCTTATACATAATTCCAAACTAAAGTCATCTTAGGTTTCATTGTTTCCTAATTAATTTCAGGAATTTTTAACACTTTATCCTTATGCTAAAGAATATGTGGATACCAAAAGTTAGACAAAGATAGTTTTTATTATTGGTATTTTGCAACAACTTTCTGAAAAATAAAAATCTATTGAAAGAGGTTCCTGAATCTATTGACATCACCCTTTGAGTCTGTTAATTTAACAAGTTAAACTGGATTATTTTTAAGTATTAAAACAGTTTCCCATTACTGGAACAAACTCAAGTTGTCTGTCATGTATTTACCCTTAGAATAATGAAAGAAATAGGTGTTTAATTTTTTAAGAATATTTTTTATACACACACAAAATTAGAATTTTGCCCTCTTTTTTATTCTGAAGAAATTAATAAGTATTAATTCAATGTTAGATCTAAGAATAAAAATTAAATTCTCTCAGTTCATGCAAAATCAGAAAAGAAGTATAAAGGAAAGGAAACAGAAATCAATAGACAAAGACAAAGAGATTAAAAGAAAATGCAGGTGTTGATATGACGTAAGCCTTACAGGTGTGGATACCACATGTGCACCTTATAGGCATGTATGGCATGGATAGCACGTGGACAGCACATGAACCGCATGCCTTGCAGCTGGTGGCAGTAAACAGCAAAACAAAATATGTGGGATATCAGAGTGTGCTTCAGCTGTTGTAGGCTGTTGAAAAACAAGTCTCACGTCAGGGTATATGGCTCAAGATGGCTGCAAAGCTGATAGCCGCTTTCTGCTAAAAGTCGGCTCCCAACAATATACATTTCAGACATTCAATGAAATTGATAGATAAATAACATTTAAATTCTCATACTATGGTGTAATGTTCTTACTACTTAAGGTAGTTAATATATCAAAGAAAAGAGTAGAACATTTAAATTCTATAACATAAAAATCATAATCAATGCCTTTAATTTTATAATCAATATTATCATTAACATTTTAGAAACTTTTATATATTTATTATAGTTATCTTATTGTAATGATAAGTACACTTTCAGCAAATTTTGACTTTGACACTTTAACATTGTTACAAATTATTTTGCAACTATAGTGTAATAAAATTACAAATTCCTAATGAATTAGAAGAGTGGAACATATATAGTTATTAATTTTGATACATTTGTAATTCTAGATTAAGAAGCACAGTGCAAGTTATAAAGTATTTGCAATGGACTATAGTAAAAAAAAAAACTATGTCACATGATACTCTGTACCTCATGTAGATGAGCTCATGTACTCATGTAGATGTTCAGGGCACTCATTGCTCTTTTATAAGACCTCAACTTGGATCCAAGCACCCATGTTAGGAGGCTTATAATTGCTTGTAACTCCAACTCAAGAAGACACAATGCTTTTTTTCTGTCTTATTTAGCATCTGCATGCATGTGGCATACAGTCACATATAGAAACACAAGCACAAATACAAATTTTAACAAACTTCACAAATAAACTAAATGACACTTTTACAAGCCAGCATATCATTTATCTTGCATTTTTGAAGATGATATATCCAATATAAAATGAACCTCACATGGAGACAGAATGCTAAGTACTGTTAGTTATTAAAAGTTTATCTTTAAAAATCAACTTTGCTCAGTTGACCTTAGAGTTAATTTCATTTCTCTGAACTATACTTGCTATGGATAATTTCAGTTAATGTAGCATCTCATAAAACTGAAAAGAGAGAGGATTCAGAATTTTAAGCCTAACTTTAAAATCAAAATCTGAAAAAAGAAAAAACCAAACCAACATAACAAAACAAAATGAAATAAAAAACAAAACAAACAAAGAAAAACAACCTAAACAACAAACCAACCAGCTATTCATATAAACAAAGACCAAGTTAAACCGCTAAAATAGATAATGAATAATATTTAACCAATTTTGATTATTCCTCAACTGAAAGCATTTTTAATATTAGGAAATATGCTAGGACAATTCACCACATTATAAAGATGAATCACTGGGAGGTGCTGGTGAACTTCTTGAATCCCCACAGACTCAGGCAGATACCTGTGAGTTTGTTGCCAGCCTTGTCAACAGAGTTCTAGGACAGCCAGAGACACACATGGAAACCCTGATTCAACAACAGAATAAAACAAGAATGAATGATAGAAAAAAATTACCATTTGATAGCAGAAAAGAAAAAAAAAACAAAGAAAGAAAGAGAGAAAGGAAGGAGGGAAGGAAGGAAGGAAGGAAGGAAGGAAGGAAGGAAGGAAGAAAAGTTTAGTAAGCCTACTGTATATACATAATTTTTTAAAATTTCACACATTGCACTAAAAGCAATGCTAACATTCTTATAGCTATGGAAAACATTTTAGAATCCTGTAATATATACTAAAATTTGATAATAAATTTTCAAAGATGTCTTTTCAGCATGAGTAACAGCAACTGGTACTTTTAAGATTTAATGTTTTATAATATATGCCTGTGTGAGTATGTGCATATATGTGTAGTTGCCTATGGAGAAGCCAGGGGTGACAGATGCTCCTGGGGCTAACATCCAATGTGGGTGCTGAAAACAAAACTCAACACCTCTGCAAAATTAGTAGACGCTCGATGTGGAAATATCTGGGATTTTTGGAAACTCAGTTGTATCATGTGATTTTTTTTCTGAAAACTGTCTTCTGAGAGGATGTTTTGCTGAAGCCTACTCATGGGAAAATGTTTGGCTGAGAACTGACACACAGTGTGTTTCTAGATGCCTCCTGGATGGGTATGTGATATTTTACTAGAGTGGACACTTGAGAGAACACATAATTTTTGGAAAGAGCATACATAATTAGGCAGTGGACAAGGCTGGGTGGTATTGCTATGCCTTCCCATTCTTTGCTGTTTGTCATGTGTCTTGACTTCATAGTGAGAAACATACTAAAGAACTTTTGGTAGTGTTCTGGCAGCTTCTTGTTGCTTCTGCACACTCAAGCCAATCAGCAGAGCCTAGTAGGTTTTTTTTTTTTTTTTTTTTTTTTTTTCCTGGATCCAACTGCCCTTGCTGGTTCTTGAACGATGTTTATGTATGAATCAAGATACCACTGCTGATTCCTGTGAACTGAACTGCTGATATCCTGACAATGCAGACCGGATTCACTCCAAAGTACTATTTCTAAACAGGTCTACATCCTTCATTGCCCTAATAACCTTTCCTTTCTACTACCTCTGTTGGGTGGTGGGCTAGAAGAGAGTTTAAAGCATTTAAGATCTCACATTAAAAGTAGGTATTGAAAAGATGCTCTTTACCACTGAGTAATCTTTCCTAATTTGACACTGAGTTTTTAACATACTGAATTATGCCTGATCCTCTTAACAACAACACAAGCTGGTAAAGTCATGATCTGTATTGTACAATAACAAGAAATAAAGTCTGTTCAGTCAGTAACTTACAGAGTTGAACTTTAAGCTTTAACATTCACTTACCTTATCTAATAAACTACTGCAGATTTTTTAATATTACAGCTCACTAGTATAATAAGTTTACATTATACATTGATTTTCATGTTGGTGTTTTTCAGATTATCTATAAGTGTTTAAACTTATCATGCTTAGGTCATCTTCTTGATTAACATCCTGGGGAATAGAGATAATCTGTACCATCCCTTGCTCCATACTTTCACATGAAATAGTATGTTGAATGTTCATGGGAAGTTAAAAACAGTGTCGTGGTTGGGATCTAGAAATAAATGGCATAGCTTCTTGCCTTTAAACTATTCACATTCAATTGAAACACAAAGGAATATACTGGTAACAATATCATACACAATCAAGATGACAGAAATAAGTCAGGTTCTCAGAAAGACATCATAGTGGTTTTTTTTTTAGCATCTCAGAAATCTAGATTTTTAAAAAAGCCATAAAGAGGGAATATTCAGGGAAGGGGATCAGTAGAGCAGGTTGAAAGAAACCAGAAAGGTGTGATGTAATTAATGTCATTAAAGTACAGTATTTAAATGTTTAGAAATATAAATAAAGACATTATGTTTTATAATTAACATACAGTAATAAAAATGACAAAAGAAATTATTCTGACTTTCTGATGGTTTGACCCCCAGAGACTCATATGTGTGAATGTTTGGCCAATAGGGAGTGGCATTACTAAGAGGTGTGACCTTGTTGGATAGGTTTGGCCTTATTGGAGGAAATGTCTTCCTGTGGAGACAGGCTTTGAGATCCTGCTGCTTGTGGATCAAGATGTAGACCTCTTGGTTCCTCCAGCAGTATGTCTGCCTGCACACTACTAGGTTTCCTACGGTAGTGATAATGAATTAAACCTCAGCAATTGTAAGCCAGTCCCAATTAAATATTTTCATTAAGAGTTGCTGTGGTCATGATTTATCTTCACAGCCATGAACCCCTAAGTAAGACTGACTTTTAAGTGAAAAGGTTCATACAAGTCATATTATGCAATTTGAAAAGTAGCAAACATTGATTTTTGAAAACAACATATATATGTACTAGTAATTTGAAAATTTTGTTCATTAAGCATACAACTAAATTCATAAATCTTTTTTGAACAAATAAAATCCTGCTCAATGTTTCTTGTTTTATGGCTGAGGTTATGTTAGGAAGGATTTTCTCAAGCAATTTTACATCCATCTTATGATTACATCTATCTTGATATAATTGGAAGGAGATAAAATTATATCAGTTCCCCAGTGGAATGTGACAGGTCCAGGAAATCAGGTTGTTAGACAAGGAACTGTTAAGAACTTCCAAGTCTCAAGAGCCAGTGTGCTCATGGTTAGCAAACCATAGGAGGCAATAGAAGAGTTAAATGTTCCTCATTGAATCACAAGGGGAAAAATTCCAAGATAAGAAAAACACTCAACATCTCAACAGCCACAATTCCTATGCTGCTAACCTGAAGTAAAGATGCAGACAGTTTTATAAATGGGGTTCACCCTACATGTGAGAACTTGGAGCCAATTTATTTATTTGCCTTTCTTCGGATTTGGGGGGGTGGGGGCGGATATTTTTTCAAGATTATAATTTAATTACAGCATTTCTTTTGTTGCTTTTCTCCCTCTAAATCCTCCCACATAATCCTCCCACTTTTCATCAAATTCATGGCCTCTTTTTCAGTAATTGCTACTTTACACACACACACACACACCTCTAAATGTTACATTTTCTAAGATGGCTAAGAGTCTAGATGTTTATTGTACATTATTGAATATACAGCATTGCCCAATATTCTTCTGTAATATAGCCAAGAAGTCCCACAAACAAGCTTGATGTTTCCTTACTTTGGACTACTTTACTTCTTGAGCTAGTGGTTTTTTTAGGTAATGAAAATGTCTCAATGTGCAAGATCATGAGAGAAGCTTTTTTTTTTTCTGAGTGTTATGGTTAATGCTATAATCTCAATATTTGGGAGGTTAAGATAAGAGGTTGTCACAGAATGAAGGGCATCTTAGGCTACTTAGTCAGATCCAAACTAGCATGGGCTACAGTGTGTGACACTGTCTCAAAACAGCAAAGATTTGACAAGTTTTTTTTTTTTTTAATTTTTAAAGGTCTGATAGATTAAAGTGATAAATGGTGGTGGTGTGCTGATGCAATGAGGACAGTATTATGTGTTAAAACCACAAAGGCTATTGGGTCTGTCTCTTTCTTCACCATTATACTTTATGATGCTATAGAGTACCTGCACTTGTTCAGCAGATTTGTTTATCTTAATCCAGAAGAAACCAAAAACATGCAAAATTTAATACCTCAATAGTGGTCAAACCATGTGTTTCATTTTAGTTGTCAGTGTGAACCTGGGAGAATAGAGCCTGAAAAATGAGGCAGACAACTGTCTCATGAAATAGCCAACTTTATTTAGAGCATCAGACAATTTATACCCTAAGGATTAAACAAGGACATATGAGCAAAGGTCACATGAGTTCAAGGTGTATAAAATCACAAGGACAAGTCTTGCCTGGAAATAAGGTCATTAGAGGAAGGTTCATGTGATTCAAGCTCTATATAAACTTAAGGACAAGGCAAGCTTTGAAACATATTTTGATTGATAAAAGTAAGGTGATGGGTGTTCTTAGTTAGGGTTTCCATTGCTGTGAAAAGACACAATGACCAAGGCAACTCTTATAAAGAACAACATTTAATTGGGGCTGGTTTACACATTTATGGATTCAGTCCATTAATATCATGGCAGGAAGCATGGCAGCATTCAGGCAAGCATGGAGCTGGAGGAGGTAAGAGTTCTACATCTTGTTTTAGAGGCAGCAAAGAGAAGAATTTCATGAGCAGCTTGGAGGAGAATCTCAAAGCCCACCCTGACAATGGCACACTTCCTTCAATAAGAAAACACCTACTCCAATAAGGCCATACCATCCAATTGTGCCACTTTCTGATGAAAGCATATTCAAACTCCACATTCTACTCCCTGACCCCCACAAACTTGTTCAAAGACATGAGTCAATAGTGGCCATACTTAGTCATAGCATAATGCAAAATATATCTAATCCACCTTTAGAAGTCCAGGAGACCATAGCAGTCTCAACAATGTTAAAAGTCTAAAGTTCAAAGTCTCTTCTGAGATTCATACAATTATTTAACTATAATTTTCTCTAAAATAAAAATACAAAAGCAGATAACATATCTTTAATATCACAGGATATATACTACCATTTTAACACTTCATAGTATGAAAATACTGGATGAAACAAAGACCAAAAACAAGCTGGGCAAACTTCAAACTCAGTATCTCCATGTCTGACATCAAGGTTGTCTTAAGACCTCCAACTTTGTTGGATGTGAAGTCAACTTCAGACGTTCATCTTTGTTGACTGTAGCACAATTCTTTCTCTTTGGTTATTTCCACTCATTGTTAACAGCTTTTCTTGATAGGTAATCCATACCTCTAGCATCTCTAACATCTTAGGGTATCTAAGGCAATGTCAACTTTACTTCTTGTTCCAGTGTCTGTAATCCAGAAATGATCTTCTTGGCTCCACCAAAGGACTTAGGTTCCTTCTCCAGCTCTGACCTCTGTAGCACTCTAGGTTCTGGTTGACTACACTCCACTGCTGCTGCTGTTCTTAGTGATCATCCTATGGTACTAACATCTCCAATTATCTCTGTTGGAAAAAAAGCCATGGGGGACCAGTGGCTGGTCACAGGGAAGTCCTTCGTGCTGGCCACAGACAGCAGGCCACAATAGACACGAGGGAGTCTGTGGGTTTCCAAGAGTTTATTGTTCATGGTGAATGTTGATGGTCTGGGTGCACACACACACACACACACACCCCTCATCCCCCCATCCCCCATGAAACTCAGTGCAGACCTGAGTTAAATAGGGAGGGAGAAAGGGGGAGGGGCTAGGGAAGAATGCTTAATTGGCTATACCCTCTGGCCTTCAGGTATCTCATTAGTATGTAAATCTCTCTAGGCCCTGAGACCTGTAGTCAAGCCCACTACCTGTGCTCTTTGGGTGGGGCCTTATTGAACAGTGTAGGTCAATGGAGTTACATGCCATGTGTTAGGAGCCTGGATTCTGGGAGCAGTGTGATAGATGCCCATCCCCAGGCTATTTCCAGCCAGTGCTTTGACCAAAACCAAGACCCCTTTCACAGCCCTATATATCTCAAGTCTTCTGCTGCAACTAGGCTTTACCAATAGCCTCTCATAGGCTCCCTATGTGGTGCTAAGTCTCAACTTCTTTGTGTAACCTCTTCAGCCCTGGGCCATCTATTGCAACTGAGACTACACCTTCAGCAATGGCCTTCCCTGGCCTTTCACAATGCTAAGCCTCAGCTGTTCTCCATGACCCTTTCATATCTTCAAAACCAGTACCTCCTGAGTGATTCTTACACATTTGCCAAGTCCAGCTGCAGTACAAGGTACAACCTTGCCTGTCTCTGGAATAAAGCTTTTTTGTGCTCTCAGAAAACACTTCACAGATTACACCTATGATGCTGGTCTTGTATTAATCATCCCTAAATCTCTAACCAGCATCAATTGTACCAGTTGTCCCTTCTATTCTTAACTCTAAAGTCAAAACCACATAGCTGAAGCTGCCAAGTTCTGCTGTTTGCTATATCTGGAATGCCCCCCTCCCCTTGACTAAAGCACAACTCTTTCTCTTTGGCTGGCTCCTTTTCCTGTTAGCAGCTTTCCTCAGCAGGTATCCCATGGATCATCTCTTGAATTCTGGAATTAAAAGCATTTATGTAAGCTTTTTTCACTTAGAGCTTGTTCTATCCTAGACTGGACTTGAACTCACAGATGTGCTTACATTTTTTTTTTTTTTTTTTTTTTTTTTTTTTTTTTTTTTTTTTTTTTTTTGGATTACAGGTATGTACCATCATTCCTAGGGCTAAGCTTTTCATGGCCACTATCCTCAACATCTGGATCAGTAACCTGTGTCTTCCAGCCTTAAGCTCTGGATCACAAGTGTGCCTTCCTTTTCTGCACTGTGGTTCACTCCACATTAAACGTCAAAATGAAAATAATAAGCAAGTAATAACACCTAAGAGGACATAAGTATTTCTTGTTCAACTGCAAACAAGAATAATAAGCTTAGCTGAGTAGAGTCTTGCCCTGAGATCACTACTCCATTAATCTGCTCATCTCTTTGAACACAGGATTCAGCTCCTTTTCACTCCCCTTTATTACATGAACTATACATTTTGTATTTTTTTCCATGCTTGCTACACATGACCAAAATTCTCTTCATGAGAGTAAACCATAGAACAAAATTTTTGCAGGGATTTTTCCGGGACTTCCTTTGTCAATATAATTAATCTGATTCTCTTCACCACAATCTTACCTTCAGGCCAACTCTTTAAACAATATCAAAAAGCAGGAACACTCTTCACCAAATTATCACAGAAACACTCTCTAGGATATATACTAACATTCTTCTTTTCTCAGGCATTCACAGTTCAAATCACCCTTAGCATCAATGCCTTCCATATTTCTACTAGGATGGCCCATCAAGCCTTACTTAAAGCATTCTATTGCTTTCCAAATCCAATGTCCCCAAATCCACATTCCTCTAAACAAAAACATGGTCAGGCCTATCACAGCAATACCCAACTCTTGGTACCAACTCCTGTCTGAGAAGTTTCATTGCTGTGAAGAGACACAATGACCAAGACAATTCTTTTAAAGAACAACATTTTATTGGGTCTGGCTTACAGGTTCAAAAGTTTAGTCCACTATCATCATGGCAGAAAGCATGGCAGCATCCAGGTAAGCATGATACTGGAGGAACTGAGAGTTCTACATCTTGTTTCAAAGGCAGCTAGGAGCAGACTGTTTCATGGGCAGCTAGGAGGAAGGCCTCAATGACTAGCTCATAGTGATACACTTCCCCCAACAAGGCCATAGCTCCTAATAGTGTCACTCCCTGGACCACACTTATTCAAACTTCCACAATGTGAAGTAGAAATTTCTGGTTTTGTCATGTGATGGAGACACATATCTTGCTGAAGTAGACTCAAGTGATGTTTTGCTAAGGCAAGACCTACGAGATAACACATGGTCTTTAAAGAAAGTATAAATAGAACTGAAAATGTATGGATAGGGTGCTTGCATAGTTAGCCCTACAACACTTCACTGGTTTCCATCTTCAGTGATCTTCACTTCAATAACCCCTTTCCTTCTGCCAATTCCCTCCTCACTCTGTATGCCCTCATGCATTTCCTGGGACCTCAACTAAAATATTCAGGTAACAGGAAATAGCAAATAGAACTTATGCTTTCATTTCTCAAGTGCTTGTCAGGTAGCCATAGCCCACTGTCTTCTTCTTTCATGGCCTTGGGATGGATGTAGGGGATCTTCAGGTCATTTTCTCCTTAGTTCTGGTTTATCAGGAGCAGCTGTGATGTTTCCTGCTACCAGGAATAAAATGAGAAATATACATGGTAATATAGATGAACAGACCATGGTTCCATCGATAATGCCCTGGACAAAACATGAGCAAGAAGAAAAAAGAAAGGGCAGAGTTTCTGGGCCTCATCCTCCACTTGATATTTTGCGGTAGAAGTCTAAGGCTTTGTAGATATTCTTGAGAAGAATTCCATTTGCTAGAAGCAGGGTATTATTTGGACAATGATCTAAGTGACTTAGACTTTTTCTATCTCTTGCATAAAATGGGGATGTATACATATTTACATATGAGGGATTATGGAGTCTATATGTTCTTATAGTCAAAATCTTTAGCAGAACCATTTTGGAGCCCTCAGAGGTTGCATTTAAATTTCCTTTTAACTTTTAGTGAGGAACTCTGAGAGCTAGTCCTGAAGGAGTTGGGTTTCCATGCCTCTTGCTCTAAGCCTCTCCCTGTTTCTGTTTTAATGGACACAAAGTCAAGCAATGAGGCATAATGTTGGCATGCTCTAGGTAGAATTATGGATATTTCTACCATACATGTATTATAAACACTACCATGAAACAACCCAGAATGGTGCGCATAACCAGGGAGAAAGCCTTGAAAGGAAGTATGCCAATATATAAATGGCGGGTTTCCTTTGACAACTGCTCTGGAAATGTGAATAGTCATTTTTGTTTTTGTTCTGAAATTGCCCTATGTAATGTGTTTCTTACAATCAATAATTTGTCAGTGTATGCTCAGAATATAGAAGAAATGAGACTACCATTTTCATAGCTATAGGTGACATCTTTGAACCTTGCATAGCACATTTGTTCTAAACACGCCTCAATTATTTATAGCCACTACTATTTAAAGATGCAAAGAAAATGCTTGAAGGATTATTTTTAATTAGAGAAAATTTTGTATATTTTAAAGTACCTTCAAATTTGTATTAGAGGAACTATTTATATCACATATTCCTTCAGATCCTAGAAGGCAAGTCACCACGTCTAAGGACAAATAGTGTAAAACAGATAGCTGATGATTTGGGATGGATGAAGGAAATTAAAATTTTAGTTATCTCTTTCATGTAGTTTTGATCATCAAAGCAACAATGTACTTAATAATGTTATCAACAAATATAGACAGTACTTTATTATTGAACATATTTTTTTCTCTCAGATGTAATCTCATTTTGTCTGATAGTAGCATGTATATTCAAGGAACTAAGCACTATTCATTTCAGAATGTATGATGCAATCCCTTTGAAAATAAATGTGAATTCTATTCACTAATATTTTATAGGCATGAGGAGGAATGAAACCTAATCCCCACCCAGATATTAATAAAGCTACTAATGAGTCAGTAACAAATGCTACCTTTACTACATGAGAAACTTCACTAAGTCTCTATAAAAATTGTCTCACATTTATTACATTGGTTTTTAAGATGAATATAATTTTTCTCATTTAAGATATGAAGAATATGATATTATGAACCTTGCCAACAGTTGGTTACATAATAATCTGAATAATGTGCAAAGCTAAAAATCTGTGTCTTGTCTTAAAGAATAAAGACTTAATTGTTAAAAAAAAAATGAAGGTATAAGCATTTTGATAATTGTATGATTCTAAAGAAAACTTCTGTCCTGGAATTTGAGTTTCTTTTGCCTTTGTCATTAGAGGCATGAAGTAGTCAATATAAAGGTCAGAAAAATAGATACTTGGTAGGATTATCTGATAACATGCATTCCATGCCCTTTGGGGTTCATTTAAAATAAATACAGTAATACAGTTTTTTCCTCTTCTTCTTCCTCCTCCTCTTCCTCCTCCTCCTTCCTCCTCCTCCTCTTCTTCTTCCTCCTCCTCTTCCTCCTCCTTTTTCCTCCTCCTCCTCTTCCTCCTCCTCTTCCTCTTCCTCCTCCTTCCTCCTCCTCTTCCTCCTCCTCCTCCTCTTCCTCCTCCTCTTCCTCCTCCTCCTCCTCTTCCTCCTCCTCCTCTTCCTCCTCTTCCTCCTCCTCCTCTTTCTCCTCCTTCTTCTTCTTCTGGCAGAATTTTTTTCTGTGTAAAAATTCTGGCTGTGTTAGATAACTAGCCTTGAGTCCTAGAACTCAGAGATCCACCTGCCTCTGTCTGCCAAGTACTGGTATTAAAGATATGCACCACCACACTTAGCTGGTGTTTTACTTTTTTACAGTGGGACATTTTGATATGTCAAACTTGTCAGGAAAATGCTACATTTATTTGGTGTTATTTTGTTTACATTTTCAAACATTTAAATGTTTATAATTAAATATGAACTTTTTGTGTTTCAATAATACCTCTCTGGAGGATTTGACCACCTTCCACTTAGAAGTGTCAGTGAGAGAAAGTATGTGCATATGTGTGAGTGTATGTGTTCTCAAGCTTGTGCATATCCCTGTGTATGAGGAGTTCATTATAACAGCATCATTGGCAAACCCTAAAACCTTGTGGAATTAACTTGGATTCATAACATTCAAAGTCATTTCATGTTACTTTTTTGAGTGGCCTAGAACTGGAAATGGGCAAACATTAGGAAATACATTAAATTTGTTTCTATAGAGTCTTATGTAGGTATCTGCATGTCTCTCTCTACTTAGGGGCCTGCTAATTGGTTATGAAACTAACTCCATTCAATTCCAGAGAGATAGGAAATGAGGCTGGATACTAGGTGATGAGAGGCCTGAAGGTTGGGGATGAGAAAAGAAAAACTCATAAAAGACCCAGGAGTCCTTCCTACACAAATACCCAGAGGCCTCCTCATTCTCAGAATGCCACTATTTCTCTCAGCACAACAGGCTTCTCAGTCCCACTCACACCATGTTCAGAGAGTTCTCCTCCAGAAGAGTTATGGGTACTTTAATCATTCTCAGTAGCCCATAGCCAAGCAGCAGCAGGCTGATACCCACAGAACAGGTGAAGATTTTTAAGCACCAGCCATGAACTGAATACAAAGGTATAAAATCAAACAAAATAGCTGATGGCTAAAATTATAAGTGAAAGTCACTTATAATTATGAAAGAGCTTGACTGTGGTAAACATTCACATTTAAGTGACTTACAGAACTCTCATGATTTCTGTCACATTTAGGATTTGATATTGTACTAATTTGCATGTTCTAAAAATATACTTTTTAAAATTAAAGGTACTATAATGAAGATGTGTCCTTAAAGTAGCCTCATTATATACTAGATTTTCATTTCCTTTTAGTTTTTGTCTATTTATGTTAACTAAATGCAAAGAAGGATTGATGGTTATATGGATAGATAATAATTAAACAAAGGACATATATGAAGCTACTTCTAGTTGAATTAGTTTTTTTCCCTGTGGTTCTGATAAAGTGCCATGACAAAAGCAACTTAAGGGAGAAGGGTTTTTCATTTACAGTACCAGATGCGATACAATCCATTATTATGAGGAAGACATGTTGGCAGGCAAAAAAGCCATAGTGACAGGAAAAAAAGAGGTTCAGTAGCATTGCATCCACATTCAGCAAAAAGAAAACAGGATATGGGGTTATGTCACAAAACCTCCAGGCCTACTTTCAATGACCTATTTCCTCCAGTGAAACATTACCCCTTAAAGGTCCAACAACCATCCCAAACCATACCAACCTTTGGCCAGCACATATTCAAACATATAAGCCTATATATTTTACATTAAAACCATAACACCAGTAACATTCTATCATATCTGTTTAATATCTCATGTATAGAGTCAGTTATTTATAGAAGAGTTATGTGTAGAGATTTTATTATTTTGTATGTACATACATGTGTATATTTAAACATACATGTGCATGTATTTACATATGTTATCAATATAAGCTCTCAGAAAAAGCATTAAAGTTCGTGATGGTCTTTCTATTTCTGTTTCTTTAAGATCCCTCCCTCACTCAAGCCTGCCACTATAGATCATCAGTTTGTCTCTTAACTGTTCTATTGCCTTTTGTTCAATACATAAAGTAGAATTTCTAAAATTCCAGGTATGACAGATGGTCAAGTGGTAATCACAACCCCTCTTTGTTGTATCGGGAATATTAATTTACCACTCAGCACTGAAGATCATTACTCAGTTTTTCCCTTTGTGAATTGGGAGCAGCATTTAAAATAAGGAGAGTGTGGTGGAAAAGATATCTCAAGAGAAGCAACAACATAAGGTGCTCTGCAGAGGTAGGAAAGTAAGGTGTGTTCATGTCTTCATCAAAATAGCATTTCCCCAGTGAGTTTCCCTATCATGGAAAACAAGGGGAATGATTTTATAAAGTTTTAGTAGACACAATGAAGGATAATTCACATATATGAAAACACTTATATAAATATTCATGATTTTATATGGTTGATACAAAAATAATAGAAAGCATTAACACTTAAAATTCTATATATTACATTCAATGTTATAATAAAGAACAAGAGATTATTGACATCAAACATTTTTACACCACATCTAAAGATTTCTGTGATTACATGCAATTCCTGATCAATACCACTTAGTGGTGTTTATTCTTTTCAAACATTCTATTATCACTATGGCAAAGACAGCAATACAAAATTTAAAATACTTTTATTAGTAGTAGTAATTTGTAGTTCTAAGATTTTATCTAAGGCAAGGCTTAATCCTATAATTCATTAGTAAATACAAAGTTGAAATTACATTAATAAGAATAATATCAAATCCAGTTAAACTCTTTTACATCAAGTTAGAAGCAACACAAAACAACAACAATAAAAAAACAAAAAAAATAGACATATGAAAATCCCAAAGAAATTTTATTCTGTAAATCATTTGTATAATTAGAACAATTGCACAACAGGAAGCTTGGATGCCATCAACAATGAATATCTGTCACACAGTCATACTCCTTATATTTAAAGCCAGTGTAGCCTCAGAAAACCAAATTACAAATGAAATATTTCGCAATCTTAGTTGGGTTTATCATCCTAAACTCACCTAGCAGCCTGGACCCCAAATAGTTTGAATGTGTTATCCAATGCAGGTATATTTATAGGCAGAAAAAAGAAGGTGACACCCAATGAGTGGAGATGTTTCTTTTATTTGAACATAGCTGGGGAATAAATGCTGGCTTGAGGTTGAGTGTGACTTCACTCCTCGCTACAGAGTTTACAATGTGTAAATCAAGTTAGGCTACAGCTCACTAGGGGCAGACACTTTTAGACCAGGTGAAATATGTATAAACTCAGCTTTAGGTGAAATGTAATTCTGTTTAACAGTAGGCTGTCTTGTTTGGCTTGCTAGTTTTTCCTTGCTCCCCCTCCATCTCTAAAGAGCCTCACCTTTGCACCACATTAGCTGGCAAGAAGAGGGTTTTAGTTCTGTTGCTTTTATGAATACTCTGTGTACATTTTAAGGCTACACCATTCCATAGGCTGGCTGTCTTTAGAAGCTACATGTTATTTAACATACAGTCTTTCACAGGGACCTGAAGCAACACATTATGCTTTATTTGATATTTTTTCTAGGAATTCCCTGCTAATTCTTCTCATCTGGCAGATATAAATGATAGATCTGGAAACTTTAACCTTCATACTTCCCCCAGGTCTTCCTCTCTGACATCAAAACTGTAGTTTTCACTTGTGTGAACTGTTCTATATTCTTACTTGTTTTAATGTTTATTTTCTTAAATTATTACTCCAGTTAGGTTCTTCTGTAAAGCAGATGGAAATCTGCTCTCTTCTTCTGGCTACATTTTTCTCTCAGAATTAGTTCTCAGTAAAGCATGACTTTTTCGATTGCCTTTTCAATGCTCAATAAGTAATTTAGGCATGAAGATGCAGTGCCATGATGCCTTGATCATCACTGAGACCTGGTCCTGAGCCCTTTGTTCACTCTTTCCTGCTGAGTGAGCTTACAACTATATATCTAACCTTTAGATAGCCACTTAATGGCAGTGTCTGCCTCTGGCATCTTTGTTTATTTCCCAATAAAATAAATATGCATCAGAGGATTCTTTGTCAGGGTTTATAAGATACTTGATCAGGGTGTAAACACAAAATCCCACTCTAGAAAAACAATATAGATGCCATGTATTCAAAATGTCTTCCCAAAATAAAAGCCTACATTTAAGCCTACCAATGATGAGAGACTAAACTCCAGGTTAATGGGAGGGAAGTGTATCTCCCAAAGTATCATACCTACTAAATGTCAAGTTCAGATAAGGGTAAAAACTTTCTTTTTTCTTTTTTTTATTGGATATTTTATTTACATTTCAGATGCCATCCCCTTTCCCCATCCCCCCCCCGAAAACCCCTATCCCATACCCCCTCCCTCTTCTTGCTTTTCTACACTTTTTAAAAATGTTAATCAAAGGCTTTATAAATTTGGTAATGCTCAATCAGAAGTGTAACCTAATACCCAGCCTAGATATATCAACTATCTTTGACTGATGAAGACCCGTGAACAACTGCCTCCATATCCCCTCTCTCTTTCTCTCTCTCATCACCTAGCTTCTCCTCTCCTTCTCGTCCTCTCCTTACTCCTTCTCTTCCTCTCAGTACTCCTCCCACCTTAGCTCCTCCTACATATCACCCTTCCTGTTAAAATAAAACTTTTCTCTCAAAATACAATTAGAGAATAATTATGCCAATTTGTACTTGTGAGGTACAAAATAGTCCTAATACCCAGTCCATCATTTTGTTGACTAACCAGAACCTGTCATCTCTCCTAACTAAAACACTTAGTTCTGGACCTGGCTTTTTTCTTGGCTTTAGAATGAATGTCAGCTGAAAACCATGCACTTAAATCTTTTCTCTCAAAGAAATAGCCAGGATTGGCTATGAGACTATAAGTTTAGAACCCTGTCAGAAATTCAGAGTGACTGAGTTAACTAAAATTATGGGAAGCACAAAGCATAGCTTCTAAAACTTAGCCAATTTATAGAGACCGGTGAACACCTGGACATTCCCTATACTACAAAACGTTGGAGCATCTGATCTTCAGCCTTCTGGCCCAGGATCATCTGACAGACCTAGTGATGCAGAATTATTAAGGGCTGATTACTCTGTCTGGCAGATATAATCAGTTGACTATTCTGCAAGTGTGTCCTTTTCTGGACAGTAATTTGTCTGTAGATGAAAAGAGGCAATTCTTGCCTAGTGGCTGTCTCACCCTGCTGAATTGCTAAATACATATTCAAAATATTTCATATTTTTGTGCATTTCATTTGCAGGTGTAGAGCCCAAAGCCTCAAAATAAGGGCTCATTTCTATTTAGCTTATATTTATATACAGTGTACACACATACACACACATACACACATACACACACACATATATATGTATATATGTATATATATATGTATATATACATATATATATAACTTAACAAATATTAATAGCTTGTGTGGTGGTGCATTCTTTTAATCTACCAGAGGTAGGCAGATTTCTTGAGATTAAGACCAGTATAGTCTATACAGTAAGTTTCAGGACAGCAAGGGCTATACAGAAAAACCTTGTATCATAAAAACAAAACAAAACTATTTGGGGAGATAAATGAGAACAATTTATAGTGAAATAAATGTTACGTCTATTGATAATATATAATATACATTGCAGGAATTTCATAATCAGTAGCAATGACAAAATTATCACAACTGCAAGATATATCGAACACAATACCATATTAAGCAACAGACATTTATTTGTGACAAACTAATATCTCTTTCATTAACTTAAGTCTTTTTAACATTTATTTATTTGGGTATATGAATGCTTTATTTGCATGTATGCATACATGATAGAAGAGAGCATCAGATCCCAATACAGGTGATTGTAGGCCACCAAGTGGGTGCTTGGAATTGAACTGAAGAATTCTGTAAGAGCAGCCAGTGTGCTTAACCACTTTGCCAATTCTCCAGCCCAAGTTAATACAAGCATCCAGGAGACTAGATAAATATCATATAGATTAATTAGCTAAATATTTATCAAAATGGGAAGGGATTTCAGAAGGAAAACAGTACAATAAAATGTGCAATCTTAACCTTATCAAAAGCAAACATTTAATTAAATATTTTAGAAAATAGAGAAACAAGAATATAACTTTAACTTCACAAATATGAATTTTACATATGGATTTTTTTAAAAAAATCCTTCTTTTTAAGATGATGTAAAGAACATATTACTTTGGTTCTTGTAGCAAATTGTGAGAATTTGGGTCCTAACAACCTGGACTCCAATGCAGACAGCAGAGAGTACTTGTAGGCTAGGAGTCAAAACAATGAATAAAACCCCAAAGTGGCTGAGGCTGCTATTGAGTGACTGTATCACGAAGGTTCTCTCTTGTCCAAATAACTGAGAATAATGAGTTGCTCACTCAGACTGTTATGTTGACTGCAATTTATAATGTTTTCTGCAGTGTGCTTTAAGGTCTCATGGTACCTAATTAATACATAGGTAAGGCATTATTGCCCCCCCCCATAGGACTACCCTAATAACTTCTATAGTTTGTGACAAAGATCTAAGATTTGTCCATTGTTCACTATGTTTTTGCTTAATTCTTTTAATGACATATGAGTTTCTGTGCCCCATGTCTTCTAGAAGATGCCCCTTTAAGAAAAAGGTTGGACCTGGGTTGTATTACATCATTATGTTGAATTATCTACAAAGAAGAGAAAACATTTAGAAAATGTTAATCATGTTATCACTGACAAGCCACTTTCCCTCTGAATATTTTTTCAATTTAAATTTCCTGATGTCTTATTTTCTCAGAATTCTACCTAGTCACCAATCTATCTAGACCAAGACAATATCCCCATAATGAGCAGAACATGAACACTTGGGCCACAGGTGTTCTAGGAATCCACTGATTTGTATCAAGGTATCCAGATGCTTCTCTTGAGTAGAAATTCCTAGTGGGTCCCTTACATTTCAGTACACCTTGACCAAAGGAAGATGCACAGAGGCCTGCCAAGATCTGGGCATAAAAAAGCTCTAATTCACTGTGTTAAATGGCAAAGCCAAGCAACTGGTGATTTATGGGTGTAAATTATCATGTTGTTCATTAGTGGTAATTGCTACTCAACCTTGAAATAAAATGGTAATCAATGTGCTAAAATGAGAACACCTACGCCAGCTCCACACTGTTTACCTGCAATTCTTTCTGCATGCCTTGTATTCCAGGGGAAGAGGGAAGAGAGTAAGGGAAGCCAGAGAAGTGTAGACCAGTGCCAAGCCTGTATTCTCTGTGTTCAATAAGAGGACAGGGGATTATTGGCATCCTGTCCTAAAAGATTCAGATTGCTTTTAGGGACTTGAGCTGTTGAAGTTACAGAGGGTTGAAGCAATGAGGCAGCATCTCGTAGAGGCATGTCTCCAGTCACTGCAGCTCTCATGAGTTCAGAAGTTCTGGCCTAAAGCAGTCTTCTTGCATCACATTTGAACACATGACTGGAATATGATGGCCTTCTCCTTTGCTAGAATGGCATCAAACGTGCTAAGCTGTTAGCTGCTGGGCAAATGATCTCCATTTCCCATCTGTCACAATTATTTCCTTCTGGAGACAACTCCCATGCAGAGAAATGAGTTCTTGGCTTTGATATAATAGTCGATGGTAACATTTAACATGGCCATTTGAAGGAGCAGTATATGGAGCAAGCTAACTGTCATCTTTCTTTGAAATGCATGCCATGATCACTCAAGTGCTGGTGATGGCCATGATTCCCTCCTCTGCCATTTCATCAAGAAGAAATCAGCTAGTCAACAGACATTTCAATTATTTCAATTTTTCCAGGGTAATTTGACTGACAAAAATATCTATTAAAAGGAAGCAGGACTAATTTATTTTTTACAAATATGATTGTCATCCTTTTAGAAAGGTTGGTGAATTTTCCTGCTGAGTCTTCCGCTTATTGTGGATCAAAGGGGTCAACATAAGGATGAACATTGTTGGTACAGTGAGAGCAACCAAGGGCAATTGGCTTCCTCTTATACTTGCTTAATTTAGAGTTATGAATCTTTAAATAGCTCTAACGCATGTGATCTGGAGCTTTAAAATATTACTAGACACAACTTTTAAAAAAGTTTTAGATAAGAGTGAAATTAAAGTGTACAGTTTCTAAATATCCATGCACCCCCCCGCCCCCAGTTTTCCATCTTAGAATTTGCATGGTGCTTTTTCAACAAGTGAGGAGTCCATATGGTGTGTGTGTGTGTGTGTGTGTGTGTGTGTGTGTATGTATGTATTCTGTGTGTTCATGGTCCTCTAGCACATGTGTAATGGTCAGAAGATGGCTTGCATGACCTGGTTTTCTATTTCTACCTTGTGGTTTCGGGAGACTGAACTTGGTGCCTGTACCTTCTGAGCCATCTTCTATACCCTCACATTCATTTTTAATGTGAAAGTTCTATGGATGTTGCCCAAAGTATCATGTTGTTCATCCACTCTATCCTAAAGAATAGTTGGCATATATAAAACTCACCTCAGAACTCTACACAACCTCAGAAATACCTACTCCATGTATAATTTTGCATTTTCCAAAATGTTATATACTTGGATTCACACATAGGCTTTCCAGACTTATTTATATAACTTAGGAATTCTCTTTTAAGAATTCTCTTTGTCTTTTCTTAGCATAGTGGCTCATTCCTTCACATGGATACATAATAGTCCAATATATGGATGGTCCACAGTTTACCCATTCACCTAATAAGAAAACATCTCAGTAGCTTAGAGATCTGAGTGCCTTTTAATAAAGCTGCTATAAACATTAACATGATAATTTTTGGGTAGGGTGTAAGTCTGGAACAAATTGAATAATCAGGAATAATTTGCAGATGAAGAAAATGTTTTATATGAAACTAGTGTACTTTTTTCTTAGGTGACCAAACTTTTTCACATTCCTGAAAATGACTAAGAGCCTTGTAACAGGTAAACATCCATGCACCCCCCCAGTATTGCAGGCCAGTTATTTGCCTATCTAATCGGCAGGGCAGCTCTGCTTAACTCCTGTCATGTTCACACTAGAAGCGGCCAGAGGCCAAACACATTGCAGCTAGACCCACAGACGCCAGCATGACCGCTGACTCTGCCAACACACTACGCTGCCCCGACAAAGCTCGGCTGAGCCCCTGATAATACCCACCATACTTGTGGTACCTGGTAGAATGAAGACTCTTAATGCTTAAAGATTAGCCAATAGATTTATTTTTTTTTTTAGAAATGCTCAATTAACAAGATGCCCACACAATTAGAATTTTTACCCGATTATCTAACCTAGATATTATAACTACATCAGACTGCTAGAGACACTTGTACTTCCACAACCATCTTTTGTCCTCCTCCTCCTCCTCCTCCTCCTCATCATCATCATCATCATCATCATCTTCCTCCTCGTCTTCCTCCTCCTCCTCTTCCTCCTCCTCCTCATCTTCCTCCTCCTCTTCTTCTTCTTCCTCCTCTTCTTCCTCATCCTCCCTCCTCTTCCTTCTCTCCTCCCCTTCTTCTCCTTCTCTCCTCCCAACTCCTCACTCTGCCTACCTCTCATCACCTCATCTCAATCACCAAGCTTTACTGCAAATACAATGTAGCAGGAAAATATTTTGCTATGTCTCTGTCTGTTCCATATAAATTGGACTTTCAATAATTTTAATATATTATAGTAATATCACATTGTAGTTTGAATTTTTAGTTTCCTAAGGACAAATGATCCTTAGCAAATTTTAGGTGCCTTATGTCATCTTGACAATTTTTCTGGTGTGTGTGTGTGTGTGTGTGTGTGTGTGTGTGTGTATGCACACAATTCTTGAGGATTTATTTGGATATGTGCCTTTAGATAACCAGACTAGAATGTCAGTTCCTGAGGATTTGAAGTTACAGGTATTTCTGAAGGACCCCTGGCTTATTCTATGGATGCTGCCATCTGAAATCTAGCTCTTTTGCTTCTCCAACAAACTCTCTAAACTGTTGAGCCATCTCTCCAGGGTCCTGAATATTGTTCTTACTGAGGCAACTCATCTGGAGGCTCCTCAGAGTAGGAAAAGGGAGACACAGGGAATGTCAATATGGTGAGGTGTGCCACCTTCAGGGAAAATGGTGTCGTGGCCAGGTGATGGACCCTCATGAGTAGAATGTTAGTTCTCCACTAAGACTCAAGAGTCCATGCTCATAACCAGAAACAATTACTTTTCCTTTTCCGTCATAGACCTTTTCTGCTCCTGTGTAAGAACTGAGCCCAATTCTGTAATCAATATTCAGAGCTTTAGCACAATGGGCTTTCAGCCTCTGGGACCATTTCTTCTCAAGTGTTTTCCAACTCTCTCCTCCCAACACTCTCCTTGTTGATTCAGCAAGGTCAGAGAAAAATGCACTTTCCCTTTCCACTGTTTGGATGAAGCAATAGACAACCACCCCTAAATGCAGCTGGACTCTGGGACAGTCATTTTTATCAGAGGAAGACCTTTAAGGAGAAGGGACAATTCTGCAAATATTCACAGTGGGAACTTTTCTTCTTCCCTGGTAGATGCATAGATTTTTTTCTCCCTGTTCTTTATCATGAGCTATTGGAATGGAAACTCCTCAGAGAACTAGGAGCTTTATAAAGCTGTAACCCAGAAGTTTTTTTTTTTTTTTACAGTGGACCACACTAGGATCCAGATGCTAGTAAGTATTTTTGTGTTCTGAGCGGATCCAGCAATGGCTTTCTTTCAAGCCATTCACCAACTCTGCATTTTCAAAGCTGCAGCTTGTGCTATGGCCTCAATTTCCCACAGGCACTAAAAATTTTCAGATGTTCACTTTATTCAGCTTTTTCCTTAGTGTGAAAAAGAGAGCCACATCTTCCAAATTCTTTAGATCCAAAAATGAAATTAGATGATCTATGTACTGATTTTAATAACCAAATATGCATTTTATACAAATCAACCAAAAGTTGTTTTAAAGTCACGAAATTAATGGCAGTTACAGAATTACAGACTTGAAATATAGTAAATTACAAAAAAGCAAACTGAATATTTTACCTGATATATTAAATGTCTTTAGAAATTAAATGCAATACAAATTCTCTAGTTTTTATGCCAATAATATAATCAAATGAATGCTTTTGAACTTCTAGGATAAAAAAAATGAAACATAAGCTTTCCTGGATGGGTGTTGTCTAATCTTATAGACCAATGTAAATATCCTTTTTGACAATCTACATGTTTTTAAAATTATTGTATACAGTCCAATGTAGGCTAGGTCTATAATACAAGTTGATAATAACTTTTATCATAGACATTAGGGAAGATATCAGTGCATTTCTAACTTTGTTATACTTTAATTTACATACATGTAACAAACATTTATTGCTCTGATATGAATAAATTTACAGTAAAACCAAATATACCTAAAAAGATATAACATTACAGTATTGGTATTCTCTTGACCAAGGCTGTTTCTAGTTCTAGATCACAGGAAGCTAATTTTTATAAATGATAAATCTTAGCTCTGGTTGTTTAAGACTTTATAATAGATAAATAAACACTCTCAGTATCTGACTAGCTCTGTTAAAATTTGCCTGTTCTCACTTAGAAAAACAAACGAATGCATAAATCAGGTTTGTTCAACACTGTTGAGGAGATCTTACAGAACTTATATGAGGTCATCTACCTTGTGGTAGGGAGTTGGGACTTTTTGTTTTTGTCTTATGTATTTTTTCAATACAGAGATATAAATAGACATATGCATGTCTACCCTGAAAGTTCAGTATAAAAGTTCTAATGGTGACACTTAAATATGCCAATCAAACCAAGGACATTCATTGCACTATTGCAAATCCTCCCCGTGGAATTAGTCACATTTGGAATTTCTCTTGCTTGTGTCCAGTTTGTAAGAGCTTTGAAGAAGTCTCCAATTCCATAGCCCTGAGATTTACATAGTTCTCCAGGAATGTAATCATATTGCTGAATTAATTGAGCTTTAACAGACTTTGTCAGCAAGGAGTTTGATAAGGTAAGAGAAAATTAAATGTGAGCTTAATATTAGCTCACTGGAGGAGAGCTGAAATCATTAGAGCTCAATTCTCGATTCCTTTAGTAACTGTGCCTACAGTGCAGTTCCCATTCCAGAACACCAAGTGGTAGGATGAGCTTGGGGCTGCCACTTTCTGACTCTGTTGCTATCTTAGCAACTCTCTTGTTTGCATGATATCACTGCCCATGCAAACATATATACACAAAGTGCAGCAGGACAAAAAACAGAAGGAATGTCACCCTGCCCAGTCACACATTTAAGGCAGGCACTATCCTACTCCCGTGAAGAGCCTTGGTGTACATTAGGAATGGATAGCTGGTTTCTTAGTTAATTTGCAATAGGTGGTACACCTATAACGCTGCTTCCTCCAATCAGAGTCATCTACCTGCTAGGTAGATGCATTTATCTTCTTTTTACACCATTTATTCTTTTGATAGTTGTAGAATTTAATTTTCTTTGCAGTAGTTTGCAATCAAAGCTGATCCAAATGCCTGATCCAGCACCTTAAGTATTCTAGAATAAGTTCAAATTAACATTAATACTGAAGAATCTTGACTCTCTGATCTGGGATCTACAACACTAAATACATTCAGATTTTGATGCCCTCATAAACTATCACTAATGGGAACAAACATCTACCCTACGGATGATGGTGCATATGTATGCCAACCAGACTTTCACTTGGGATCAGCTTAACTCTGTGATATTGAGTTGAAATGAAAGAATTTATACATGTATTTTTTTCTCTAGCTATTTTTAGCATTCAGCAAAAATGAGAAACTGAAAGTTGATGTTTTTCTGTCTGAAATATGCTCTAATCACCAATGACAGACTTAAAAAAATAAATAGCTGAGCTGTTTAAGTTGGCACAATTGCACACTGAAGCGAACGCTTCATAAATATTTAACTTTTCATTTCCATATTTTAGGTATGGCAACCATTAATAGAAAGAAGGTAGTGTCTGGAAAGAGCAAAGGGCTTCGCATTCAGACAGCTCTGAGTCTGAATTCCAGTTCAATGCTACCCTTACCAAGAAACTATCAGCAAGAATTTTTACTTCTCTGACACTTGAATCCTTGTAAATGTGTGACAAGTTCACAAACTACAAGGTGGTTTTAAAGGGCAAATGAAATTTTAAATAAATAACATTTATGACTATCCCTGACACATGAGAATTGCTTAAAGAAGTATGGCATTGCCATTGATCTTCTGGGTATGTATGACTTGTTTGACATCCTAAATAATGCAGAAGTAGTAGTTTCTGATCATAGCTGGGGAGACCCGAACCATAGGGAATTTTACAGTCTTCCTTTTCCCAATGTAGGTTTTATTCTCTGGCAGTAGTACCAGCTCACAACGTCAATGTGTGAATATGCCAGATGGAGCAAGAATTTTGCCTGGGAATTTGTACAGTCTATGTTTGCCTTTCTTTGACTACCCTGAAGCTCACATAATTTTACAGTTGCACAAAGAAATAGTGAAACAAGTTGACTACGGGGATTAGTTAAAATGGTTTTGTAAGTGTGATATTTGGGGCATAATCACAAGTGGAAAAAATAAAAAAGCAAAATAGTTGGGCAATATAACCTGCAAATTTTGCTAATAATGTGACAAGGAAATGACTAAAAATCACAATGACATGTGAACATGGTCTTACATAGGGTTTTCAATAAAACACTCCTAATCCTCAGCAGCCCATACACTCTGAGGCTTCTTCAACTGCTGAAATTCTTTTCCCCAAGGTCACTGCAATAAACCACTCTCTGAATGTAGATTCTTGGTTAAGAAGAAAATTTTAGTAGATAAAAAGAGGAACTGAGTGTTCCATACTTACGCTAAACACTAATCATTGTTTATCTTCAAAATGAACTGAATATTCTTTAGGTTGGCTGAGAATCATTTTCTCATAGGTCCCTGAAATCACTGTTTTCAGATAGGCATAACGCCATTCACCGAGTTAATGGTGCCCACTAAGCATTTCCTCTTGTGGTCAAGTCTAATATGGTGTGTGTGTGTGTGTGTGTGTGTGTGTGTGTGTGTGTGCATGTGTGTGCACACGTGTGCCTGTATTCTTTGCTAAAAGTAAAAACTGAAATGAGGAAGTTATTTCCATTTTCTTAAAGCAATTCCAGCATGGGAAACCTACCTCAATGACATAGCAAAGTACCTCTCACTCCACTCAGATCCAGAGCACTCACCAGCCTTTGTACATCTATATAGGCTTCAGTATAAACCCTAAGACTGACAGTCTTAGGAAATGAGACCAGCTTCTTCTAAAATCCACTGCTGGTGTGGTCTTGTAATGATATTCTCTGTAACATTTGAACTGAGTGACATCAAAGTGGAATGAGCAAACCAATTTGGTGTATGAAGAACAAATGTAGTTTGAAAACATGCACAATAAGGGAGTAGTCAACCAAAGCAAGCGAGCTGTCTTTTATCATGATTGAAACTTCTAAGACAACCGGTCTACTTGCATCTTTAATCATAAAGTACTTTCTTTTTCCAGATTAACTTTAGGGCAGAGAAAGCCTAGGAATACAAGCAATCATTAGGTGCTAGACTGGAAAAGAAAATCCATTGGTACCCTCCACAGCTTATGAAGCTCTTGTTCTGAGAAATTTGAACTAAAATATCAATAACTTAAACTGTAGCTAGGAATATCATAAAGTGCATTAACCCCCACTTCAGCACATGTGACTGTACATTAACTACTCAATCTTCTTACAAATGCTTGCTCAGCAATGGACTGGGCTCCGGGGGAATTTAATGTTCACTACATGAAAACACAAATTTCTGCAATTTCTGTCTTGCGATAGGAAAGATAGGGGAAAAAACAGACATGTTGGTGTTCAAGCCAGGAAAACATATAGATAGAAACAAATAAACAAAACATTTCAAGGTGGATGTAAGTCACAACTCCAAATTCAAAATCTATAGTGGAGCTACATATTGTTTCTCCCATCTCCAGAGCCGTAATGGCTAATAAAAACATTTAGTTGGTTTTATTTTTGTTGTTGTTGGACTCAGTCACTTACCTTCTGAGTTTGTCAGAACCCCCATCTGGACAAACAAAGGACAAGCAAACCATCACACTTAAAATACACACACACACACACACACACACACACACACACACACACACACTAGGCGGGGGTATCCAGGCTTAGTGTGAGTGAATCTGAGAATGAGGAGCCTCTGAAGTAGAACCTAATTAGCTGTAACATATAACCTCAACCAAAATATGTATCTTTTTCAGAGGCTGTCAATGAGTGCATTAGGTACTTGAAGGGAAGATTTAAGAATGATCCTGTAGTCAGGACAGGAGAAGAGTTTCATTGGGAATTACTCTTTATCCATACCCAGAATAAGCCAGCTCTATGAAAAGAACTCAGGCCATAGTCTGGTCTCCATTCCTTTTCAGCTTTTCTTGCAAAGGAAGAAGCCACGGAGTTTATAAACCAGACTGAAATGTGAGCATGCTATTAGAAAGCATCCCTCCTCTACTTATTGCTGCCATATAAATAAGGCTCCAAGGCAACACTGATAACTTATAACTAAAACTGCTGCAGGAAAGGCATTATCTATGAGAAACAATGATTAAGAAGGTCAACACCAATTGAATGTATGAAAACAACACTGAAAAATTCACTATCTCTGGCCAAATAGAAATAAGAAGCGTTAAACAAAAAGGCTTATTCCTAACAAGATTATCATAAATTCTTATAGTGAAACAATTTAATTAGTTACCATTATATGGGCCAGTATACATACTTTCAACAAAAATGCTACAGACTCTGTCAAAGCAGAGGAAAGAAAAACAGAGTATGATAGAACCAGAGCTCACCATGACAAAGAAAATGAAATGATCAAAGAGGCAATTTAGCTATGGTTAAAATTCTCAGGACTCTCAATGAAAAAGATAGCTCATGTATAGAAAAAAATACAATGGTAATTCAGGCAGAGAAGGAAATTCTAAGAAAAAGAGCAGCAAATGCTGGAAAATAAAATCATTATAACAAAATTGAAGAGTCCTCTTGCTGGACTGACCAGTAAAATCTACATAACCAAGATGAGAATCAAAGAGTTTTCAGATAGTTTAAGCAGGTTTTCCCAAGCAGAAAAGGAAGGAGAATAGAAAAAGTACTTATTAACTATGGAATGATTTTAACAGTATAATATAACAAAAGCAAAATTGGAACATTAGAAAGAATGAAGAACAAAAGAAATACTTTGAAGTAGTGACAGCTGAGAATTTTAGCATTCATAAATGACAGCCATCCATATTATATATTTTATTGATTCAATCACATGACATGTTGGAAAGAGTAGAACTTTAAGGTCACTAAAGATGATCAACTGATTGTCAGGTTTTTGAGGGTTGGTTGAATGGAATGTTGAGCACAGATTTTTAGGGGAGTGCATATATATTGTTTTAGTATTTGAAGTGCTATTGTACTTTAATACCAAATTATTTTATGCATTTGCAAGAATATGTGGAGATATATATAGCACAGAGAAAACTTTAATGTGTACCAATTAAAAGAATAATTTAGCCCACTAGTTTCCTTCTATGAAATATACAACGTGAAAAATATCACACTGTGTGTATATGTGTAAAACAAGAGAAGGGTATGACATAAAAATGCTGATTGCAGTGACGTTGAAATTACATTCTATAGTTACAGTCTTAAAAGTAGTAGTTAAAGTTATGATACCTCAGTACTCTATTTACTAGTATGTATTTATCTCAGATTGAGAATTAGGAATCCTGATGTTATTGTACATTTATAATAATTAAAAAGTTTCAGCACAATTGTGGTTTGTGGGGGTCAGTTTCACTCGAGTGATGGGTCAGAAAAATCCAGAACAATCTGCAGGATACTGTATCAGAGTTGGACAAAATGGTATGAACACATGTTGACATATATACTGATATTTCCATATGGAGATATGTACACATTTGTGTACATGAAATAGTAGGAGATATGTATGAGATAGTATACATAGGTGCAGATCCTGTCATTGTAACTTGAAAAAATATAGGCACAGGAGCACCTCAACAACCATGAGTACTGTTAGAAATCATATTAGGCTTACAATATTCATCATGAGTAATTGCAGGAACACAGATATTCTTAGAGATGTGATTGATTGTAGGACTGTGACTGAGCCTGGAGTACAGTGCTAAGAAGAAAGAAAATGTTCAAAAGTAATAAATAATAAAGTAAAAAAAACTTTACAGTAAAAGTAAGATCATATGAAACCAGCCTAGAATACAATGGAAAGTGTTCTAAATCACTAAAATCACAGTTCCTAGAGTGAAAAAAAAAAGCCAGTTTTAGATTAGATTTAGACAAATTGATATGACTATGATACAAGATACATAACTAAACAACCTGTTACAGGTAAAGAACAGGAAGGTGGAAAAATGCTGAATAATCTATATAGCCTTCTCATCTAAACAACCCTAATTGTGGTGTTAACACAGTGACTTGTTTATCTAAACTCATGCTGTACAGAAAGAGGAAGGGAGAATGGGATGTTTTCCACTGAGAATCTTCACAAGTACTACTTCAAGTCATTTGAGCAATGTTTAACTTAACAGTGGTAAATTATATTTTTACATTATTGCAGTAGAATATTCTTTCTATTGGTATTTTAAGACATGGGTTTTCATAGGACATGTTGTCTGCAAACTCCTTTTATGGCCAAGGCTGGCCTTTGAATTCCTCATCATTCTGCCTCCACCTTGAAAGTGCAGGCAGAGCTAATACTCCAGATATCTAAAATAGTGCTTTAGTCCTATGTTTTTCTGTTAGGAATAGCTATGTAAATCAAATCATAAGAGAAATATTAGAAGCATTCTTCAAAATGCTCAACCAGTATTCAGAAAAACTGTGGAAACCATTAAGCAAGAAAAACTAGAGAATCTGTGAAAACAGAAACGGTTTAGAAGCATCTCTATCTACAGTCGTGTGGAAGCCTGGATGACATTAGAACAGAAAAGGAATTCTGATAAAAAAAATCAAGGAAAACTCAGTGAAGTAGACCAGGGTCTGGAATATTGTATCGGTGTTGGTTTCTGAATCATGAAAAATATACTTCTTGATACATTAAATAAATCATTTATTTGAATCTACAACCAAGATAAGGTAGAAAGACTTAATCCCCTCTTGTTTTTTAAATAAATTTTCTTGTTTGTGATGTAATTCACTCCTGCTTTATGTAAAGAATGAATAAATCAAGAAAACTCAGTAACTAGAATACATCTCCCTCATCTGAATATTAAAGATTTTCAACCTTTAGTTTTACTGGTTCACAACATACATAGTCATTTTAGTTTTGTAGGAATTGGTTTCATTAAGACAAAATGGCATTTTAAATGTTTGAAATTTCTGTCTATGTTTCCATTGGATTTCTGCTAAGAAACATTCAAGGGATCTGGAAATTAGAAATAGCTTTTGATAGTCCATGAAATAAAAACACAAATAATTTCACAAACTTGGAAGTAGTGCATAAATCACATACCTTAGAATAACTATTAAGTATTAACATTATGTATGCCTTAGTTTATTCCACCATTAAATATATATATGTATAATATATGTATATATATACATATATACATATATATGTATACAAATATATATGTATACAAATATATATATATATATATATATATATATATGGATAGGTGCTCTGTGAACATGATCCTGGCATTGTATTCTGAATAATAATAATAATAATATTCACTTTTAGTTCTGAAATTCTTCTTCTCCTGGACTATTTGACTCTGTTTCTTTAGATAGCCTGTGGAGGTTCTACTGAGTAAGTTTTACTTGATAGGTTTGCAAATGAAAGTCTTCAGAATCCAGAGCGACTTTGAAACAGGAATGGCATTAAAGCCATCTGAATCAGGCAATTGGATCCATTTGTCCTGTGCTTTGGCACCTGTCTCATAGGGATTATGTCTCTAGCCATGCCTTGTGTTTCTGAATAAAGCCATAGTATTGGATCAAATTTGAGAACATGTTATGAAATGGCTTTAGGTCTCATCTTTAAAGGTCCCATCAAGAATACAATCCCATCAAGCGTGATGAGAAGGGTGTTTGGAGTTTGTGCACAAAGGAGGTCATCAATATAGACAAATGTAGATCCATGTGACACTTAGTTTCCCGGAGACAGCTGAAGGACAACTTGAAGTGTTAAATTAAGTTTCATGAAATTGATCCTATTCATCTTAGTGAATACAAACTGTTCTCAGATGTCCCAGGGCTTCCAGGATTTCCACAGAGGAAGCGTGCATGTTGAGCAGTTCAGAAAAAAATCTATGTTTTTGTTTTCTATAAGATGCAGGTTAAACTAGGTCAAGTATTTTCCTTACATCTTCATGGAAGAAAGGAAAAGAAAAATACTGTTCTCAAAATGATGGCTGATCACTTGTCAAATGCAATGCTGAAACCTACATAAACATTTTATAAATTATTTTTGTGCTCATCAAACCCTGATTGGGAGGCATCAGCATCCTAACATATAAGTACAGGACCTATAATGGGTAAAGCTTTTCCTCAAGTTTAGCATTTGAAGTAAAATTGATATTTGAACCTGTGTCTCTTTGACTCTGCTATTATTTCATTTCTTATCTCTTCTGCTATAACACTCATGCTCTGGTAAGGTACTGATTTTCCAGTTGCTAAGTATAACAACACACTGCTTTTCTCTCCTAGCTAGAAAATGTTAATAAAAATGAAAGTTCTAAAAATCAGGCTATCTGTGACCACGTATTCTTTCTGTAAATTTAAAGCTATATATAGTTCAAAATCACTGTCTTAAATTCTTCATCTGCACATAAGGTTGATAAAGATCTGAGAAATGTCCAGAGGGCTAAGTGACTTTGTATCTAAGAGACTGTGATGTAAATGCTCAAAGGTTGTTCCTGTTCTAGTTCCCACTATCAGTGTAGCTGATAACTTTTCTCTCAGGCATGGCTACACAGAAGGAGACTACTGTACAGGACATTTTAATGCCACATCCTACGTCTTAGTAGTTGAAAATGAACAAACATAAGATCACATCTATCCACAGAACATTGTGGCACAGTACTTTATTGATCAGCGAGAAAACAGAAGCCTTTTTTGTGATTGGAGCAGAGACCTTCATATCTCTGCAGCTTTGAATGTGCAGAACCTGCAGCTTCTATTGATGGAAGCATCTATTGCTGTAGACTTGCCCAGAGAGAAGCCAAAAGCATGCACCTGGTGAGACCCTGGCCAGAATAACAAAACTCTTGCAGGTGGCTGGATAATCAGGGCCAGGCTGCCCATGCATTTCAAAGAATGGAGCTGTCAGGGAAGCCATTCAAACAGTATGTTTTAATGCCTAGCTAAAATCTAGATGATGCATTTATTTCAAGCATAGTACTGTCACCAAATTACTGTGATAACTGAATGACACGAGCCAACTTTATCAACCAGGATTACAGGCTTTAACTACCTTCAGAACATTCTGGTTCACAATGAGATTTCAGCTTCGTATAAAGTAATAGGGGTTCACAAAACTTTCCATATCAAGAAAGCTATTCTTTGTTTTCACATTGTATGTTTAAATAGGATCCTTCTAGTCTTAGATGCAAAGGTGAGGTGCTGAATGATTAGTACTTGACAGTAAGCTGTTCACATTTCAGTCTCTCTGAGCTGTTTATTTAAAGAAAGCAAAGTAAACATCGGTGACAGATTCATGCACTCAGGGCACTATCAGCACCATCAGTTTTAAGGTAGAGTGTTTGCTGCCCAAACAATGTACAGCTCTACATGCTACATACATGCACCTGCTCAGCGCTACATGCTCTGAAAACTCCATGTTAACAGCTGCCACTCCAGCAGAGTTCTAAGCACAGAAGATACACAGGCCAAATCCCTCATCTCTGTGCTTATGCCATGGTCTACTGGCCTCCCATGGAATAACATGCTTTTATTTACCCGATCCACTAAAGTACCAAAAAGCTCCTCTTATTTCAGTTTAAAGGCTGCTTTAGAAGGTTAGGAAATAAAAACATAGACTTAAATAATAATTTGGAGCAGTACTTTATTTGTAATTTAATTTTCATTTTTAGTGTATATCAAATGATATACAGTATTGCTTGCTAGATTTCTTTTCTTTCTCTCTCATGGAGAGAGAAAGTGTAGGCAAACCTTTAGATTTTGTAGGCCTTGATTCAATTCCTCAGCTCCAACACGGTAGCACAGAGCTATGAATGCTCACCTACAGATGGGCAAGACCACAACCCCCTAACGCGTGTTTATAGAAACAACTGCACTTGGCTGCAGTTCTCAGGCCTTGCTCCTAGTGTGCATCCACTGAACAGTGTGCTCACACAGCCCCATACTCCTTCGCATCTATACTTCCTTATTCATAGTGTGTCTCTCTCTTACCCTGAGAATACCAGCTTCACAGAATTGCACAGGGTTTCCTCAGTTGTGGAAGCACTCAAGATCTCTTATGGTGGGGACGGAATGTGACTTGCTGAAAGAACTGATGCCTTAGCATCCCCAGATGACAGGAACATTTATGGGAATTTTCAGTGTTATGAAGTGGAATGTTTTCTCCAAGCAGGCACAGCAATGGCCCAACTGTCACCTAAAGCATGTGCATCTGCTTAGGCATACCTAGACATCCTGCTGAAAACCAGGATGGTAATATCCTCCCCTGCCAATCCTGTAAGATGCTGGAGGGAGAGCTGTCAAGCTGAGGAGGGAGGGCTCCTATCCTAATACGCTCTGCTTTGACAACTCTCTTTCTTCTGTTGTTCTCTCCTAAAATGAAGTTGTCTTTGAGCCATTGTTAGCAAAGATGGGCTGTCATTTCTCTGGCCTGAGGGATCCTGGTACCATTTAACTTTGCAGAAAGCCAATATTAAAACAGTCCCCAGGTATCCTATTTCTCTTCCCAAATGGTGGCCCTGCCAGCTGTGCCCCTGGGCTTGTTTATGAGGATGGATTTTCCTCTGACTGTGAGCTACTTATTTTAAGTTTGGCACAATGGCTATTTCTTTGCCAAGTTGACTTCCTTGCTTACTGTAGGCTTTCTGCCTGTTGTAAGTGATCAATGCCTATTTGACTTTCACAGAAATGAGCCTTTGTATAAACCAAGGGGCATGTTTTGATGTTTAAGCTCATGGAAACCCCCTGCCTTCTCTGCCTTCATCCATAGGGACAAGAGCAGATCCAGATTTTCTATGTATCTTTTTCTCAAGGTTGTAGGTTCATTATAGTTGCAGGATTTATTCAGAATAGCTATTTTGTGATGGTTTTCTTAGGTGTAAATGCAGAAACATAGCAGGAGATGCAGAGAGAGAGAGAGAGAGAGAGAGAGAGAGAGAGAGAGAGAGAGAGAGAGAGAGAGGAAAAAGGATGGAGGGAGGAGGGGGAGGAGGGCTTTCATTTTTTTTCTTGTACATGATTGTAACAACCCACAGGCTACCTTTCTTTCCCTTTCCCCCTTTCTGGTAATTTTTGAAGGTTTTCAGTTTGTATTTGTGACATAAATGTTTTCACAAAAGTTATAAACTACAAGGAATGTTTAATTAATAGACATTATTTAAAAATTCTAAGGTGACTTCAGCCTCCAGACTACATAAGTGTCTTAGGATTTCTATTGCTATGAAGAGACATTATGACCATGACAACTCTTATAAAAGAAAATATTTATTGGAAACTGGCTTACAGTTCAGAGGTTTAGTCTATGATTGTCATGGTGGGATCCTGGTGGCATGCAGGAAGACTGGGAAATGGAGAGGTAGCTGAGTCATGCCTCTGGATCAGCAGGCAGCAGAAAAAGCTTCTGATACCCTAAAGCCCACATTCAGTTACATACTTCCTCCAACAAGGCTAAACCTATATCCACACCTCTCAATAGTGACACTCCCTATGAGCATATGGGGGACATTTCACTCAAAACAGAATAATAAGTATCTGTTTTGATCACACTACAGTGATGAGGTTAAAAACCTCCTTGTGCCAAACCCACACTTGGTTATGTATGGTATTTGCAGGCTCCTGTGTAGTCTGACAGCAAAACTGCCTGGAAGTTGTAGTGGTAAAGATCTGACTGCAGAATTGGACCACAGTATGGCAGTTCGTGCAGTGGAATCTCTCCCATCTCTGTTGTCTATAAACACAGACAATAGAAGGCTCCTGCCTAGGAAGTTGTGGGATAGAAGACAGGGAACACTTCCACTTCATGGACCCCTCAGGTCTGAATATTATGTTTCTAGCTTTGTGGATGGAAGGAGAGAAATAAGAAAAAATCCTAGATGGGAGTAAAGTGTACATTAATATGGAGGAGAGGAATGGGGCAGAATCCTGCATATAAACTTGGAGCAGAAAAGCAAGATGTAGTGGTAAGAGAGAAAGCTACTGAGTTATTTAATATATGCCCAGATAGTACAGAATAGGAAGCAGATCCCATCTGCCCCTCCCCCATTTACTTGATGTGTTCTCTCTGCCTCCTACAAAATGGCTCAGTGTTGCTTCAGACTATTTTATAGTCTTCAAAAGTGATGACTTAGCTACCTGCTGGCTGTGAGCTTCTGACCTCACACTGCACTCTCTTCTTTATCTTTGAGGTTGGGCTTGTCCCATCTGCACCCTACTTACTGGTGAAGTTCAATAGCATACTTTCTTCTCTAGCTTTTCCAGAAAACAGACTATAAATTAATCAGCTTCCTCTTCAGTTAGACAATTAAACATATTTTAGGAAATTTGTATTAGACTTTCAATATAGTTTTGCCAGCCTTTTGTGAAGCATTCCAAATAGGGGTTCATACAGTAGACATGATTTGAAAAAATTTATATCAGCCTTTTCAGGTATGTATAAAATAAATGTCTTTAACAGCCATGAAAATTTGATAAATCCTATTTAACTGAATTTTCTTACTCTTCGTATAAATCCAGGCAAGACATATCAATTGCCCTGATATCATGTTACAGTTCTTGAATATACTAGAATTTGTAATTAAATGGTCTCTTGATTTGGACATAGGTAAGATCCAAATCTTGGCAGCTACTAAGTGTGTGTGTGTGTGTGTGTGTGTGTGTGTGTGTGTGTGTGTGTTTGTGTGTGCTTGTGTGATAAAGACTATGTTGGTCCTTTGTTCCTTTGGCTATGTGTTTTTTTTTTTTTTTTTAACAGACCTGAGTTTAACCATGGGGTTAATACTGGTTACTTCTATTTAGCAAGTCCTCAGTGGATAGCCTGGCACTACCTTCAATTCCTCCTCTGCTTGGACTTTTATACCAGACTGTGGGAAAACAAACAAACTAAGAATACACTTTCTGTAAGGGGAAAAATCCAGGTGATGTATTCAGTGTTCCGATAGGAAGGGAAGATGGCAGAACTAGAGCAGTTAGCTTCAGCAGGGAGATTCCAGAAGAGTGGAGGGTTTACCATTGCTTGTTTCTTCCTTTTCAACCTTGATTACATTTCTCCTCATCCCAGCTTAATCTCCTGCTGCCCCTGCCATCTTTTCCTTCCATGTCAGTCATGATTCATACTCTCATGTCCCTCTTCATCTTCCCCCTTCTTGTGTTTTCTTCCTTATGTCATTACTCTAGAAATATTTGATTGGCACCTGATCCAAATGCAAAATACACTTTGGCTAACTTGGATTTAAAAGACTTCATTAGAAGTTTTGTTTTCTTGAGCATAGAAAGACTTTTCAACATGGTTGTTCATGGGTGATAAAAATGTATGCCTAGTACATGCCCACAGTCATTTACTTATGACAGAGTAAATAGAGCCCTACCTCACTTTTCTCACTCTCTGCGTAATGTCTGGTCCTGGATCTCTGTATTTGTTTCCATCTGATGCAGGAGAAGATTTCTCCCTTGATAGATGAGCACGGCAAGCATCTAGTGTAGTACAATGTCTTAGGAGTAGTTTTATTGCTATCATCTGTTAGAACAATCGTATTTAGTTTTGCCGTACATCCTCATCCTGTCTATTCTCAGGTCGTTGGGTACTCAGGAAGCTTTGTGAATGAATTCTACCTAGTGGAGAGGCCCTTAAATCAAACCAGATAGTGGTTGGTTACTCTCAAAAAGCTTTGTGCCATTATTACTCCAGCATATCTAACAGGCAGGTTACCATTGTAGATAAGAGGATTTGTAGGTAAGTTGGTCTTTACTTTTCTTCTTTGATAGTATACAGAGTACCTTCTCATACCATGAACATTGGTCTGTAAAGGTGAAGTCTCTAGTGTGACATCAGCTCAATTTCACCATGTTCAATGACTTGTGTAGGTGTTGCCTTCAGCAATAGGGACTTGCTATCAGTTTGTGGAGAGGCACCAATAGCCTAGGTTGTTTGGCAGTTCCTATTGGACCTCTTTGTCTAATAATGAGATTAGATGTAATTTATTCCCAGTAACTGAAGCTTCATTTGGTGAAGAGGGATATCCAGGTAGGGCTCTGTCTCACCTGTTATTTGGCAGTTTCATTTAGATTGCCTTCGTATACTTATATTTTTAGGAAACTTCTACTGTATTAGGTTTACATATAACCCTTCAAATGCCTCTTAGTGTTTAGCTGTCACACTCCTTATTCCCTCCCTTGCCCTCTTTGTTCCCTTTCCCTTTTTGGTGCTCCTGTCTCACCCCGCCTCCAACTACTCTATTTTTAGCTATCCATTTTATTTCTCTTTCTTAGGGAGATCCACTTTTCTGCTCTAGTTCCTTACTCTAAGATCTGAATTCTTTATAAATTAGGGGAATATTGATTTTTCTTGTCCTGAGAAAGCATATTTCCACAAAGTTTGCAGTGTTTGTAAGTCTTTGTAATGATAAATAATTCTTCTGAAACATTTATTCTAATAGCCTATGTTTATGAATAATACTGGTTTACAACTCTCCCTTTTGATGGCTTATTTTTAATTGCAAAACAATTGCCATTGAGTGTATAATATGTTACAGAACCCATGACCAAGGGCACACATGAGAGACCATGGGAGCAAGTATTGAAGTCATTACGTAAGGGGAACCATAGGCAGAAACAATTGTGGTTTCTGTGAGACTGAATGAATAAAGCACCACAGTGAGACTTAATATTGGCTAATTTGAGCAATCCCAAGGACTCTGGGACATAAAGTATGCCCCTGGATATCTGGCACCCTACTTGCAATAATGAAAAAATGTGAAAAATTGACAGAATAACTGATAATCGAAGTGATTCAGATATGGTTTTGGACTATTTGGTTTGTAGTTGAAAAACAAGGTCTCAAACAAAAAGTTTCTGTCTTTGGAAACTGCTCTACCATGGCCATCAAATCGCAGTTATCATAGCCTCTGATATAGAAAATTAAACACTGAGTTCAGCCTGAAAATCTAAAATACATTGATGTTTCTCTGCTTAGGGCCATGCAGGATAAAAAACCAAATGTCTTTAGAACTCGTGGAATGCAGCCCACAGGTTACCACAGGCACATGGGTAGGCCTTGGTGTGGCATGTCTCCAAAGACTATGTGTCCTGTGGACTTTATGCTGTTATGACTACTGCTTTGCTTGCTGCCCTCACACCCCTCTTAATCTAAGGATTATATGAAAACTCTAAGGGAACTTCCAGTTCTTCACTGGACAGTATCTCTGGCATTCACAATAGTAATGCTTAATCTCTTTCATGTATTGCTACAGGACCAGATTAATGATTCAATCACTACTTTAGAGAAGAATGTAGAGACTTAGATTTTCAGCAATCACCACCTTTACTGGCTGGTTTTGTGTCAACTTGACACAAGCTGGAGTTATGATAGAGAAAGAAGCTTCAGTTGACAAAATGTCTCCATGAGATCCAGCTGTAAGGCATTTTCTCAATTAGTGATCAAAGGGGGAAGGCCCCTCATGGGTGGTATCATCCCTGGGATGGTAGTCTTGGGTTCTATAAGAAATCAAGGTGAGCAAGGGAGGGGAAGCAAGCCAGTAAGTAACATCCCTCCATGGCCTCTGCATTAGCTCCTGCTTCCTGACCTGCTTGAGTTCTAGTCCTGACTTCCTGTGATTAGGAACAGAAATGTGGAAAGTGTAAACTGAATAAACCCCTTCCTCAACTTCCTTCTTGGTCATGATATTTTGTGAAGGAATAGAAACCCTGACTAAGGCACCACCACCCTTGGAGTTGCTTAGTTACGACTGTATGCTGGTTTGGGAGAATAATTTGTTTTTTTACTTGTAGTATATGATGTTATTTCTTGTAACCGTAATGTGTATCTTGTAGTCTTGAGAAACACTATTTTTTCATAGTTATTAACTAGAATAAACTAAAACTTGTAATTTATAAGTATTGTAATATATATATGTATATATATAATGTAAGTACAATACAAATATTGAAATATACAATATAAAATTGTGATTTTATACTGCTTGAAAGATTTTGCTGAGATATATAAGTCATGGGAAAACAAGAATAAAGTATGAGGGTTGTAGCATCCATCAACTATGTGTATGTGTAAGGTTTATATGAATGGAGGGTTGGGGCATCATTCCTTCTATTTATCAACTTTGTGCATGTGTAAAGTTTGTGTCAGTGGAGGTTTAGAACATCATTCTTTCCATCCATCAACTATGTGTATGTATGTATATGTGTAAGGTTTGTGTGAATGGGGGCTGAAACATTGTTCTTTCCATCCATCAACTATGTGTATGTTTGTATATATGTAAAGCTTGTCTGGGTGTGTGCTGGAACTTGCTCTATCTTCCAACTAAATGTGTTTATGTATGTATGTGTAAAATATTTTGAGCCTGCTTGCTGGAGCTCTGCTCTAAGCATTATATGTGTGAGTATATATATATATATATATATATATATATATATATATATATAATCTGTTTGTAGATTTATATGCATGTATGTAGGAGTATATGTATGTATGCACATATGTTTGTGTGTATGAAGTTATTAGGCTCTGCTCTCTCTCTCTTTCTTTTTTCTTTGTGTGTGTGAGTGTGTGTGTTTATGAATTTTCTCTCTTTCCTTTTCTTTCTCGATGGCCCCTGGTTGTTATAAGAGTTTATAGATTTCTTCTGGCTACAGGGAGTGCCAGCCCCAGTAAATTAAACTTTGTTCTCTCAGAAAAAAAATCTGCTTAGTAACTTCTCTAAGCAATGACTGACTTTGGCAGGAGCCCCTGTTGTTATCTAGATCCACTCCTGTCAGTGGCTCTAAGCACTGCCTCCCAACGGCTGCCTGCCTCAGTTTATCCACCACCTGGATGCCAAAGTGGGCCATTGGCATTTCTCTAGAAATGAATAAGCATGTCGACAAGCTCATGAAACCTTGACATACTTAAATGACTCTTGGTAGAAAGTTGGTTCAAAAGTTTTGGATAGAACTGTTGCTCCTCGTGTTGTAGGATAAATGAAAACAATAACATACCCACTTTCATTAGAGACAATATGGACAGATAACCATAAAACTTCATACTAAATTTCTATTCACTTCTACTGTAATGAAATGCTCATAACACTTTACTAATGTGACTGAAAATGTTTATCTTGTTTCTGGATATGTGCTTAAGATATTCTTTGCTTCTCTTACTCCTTGAAATTATAGTCCAAATAGACTGAACATCACTCTTTAGATGTCTTGGGGCTTAACTTATAATGGTCTTGAGTGAAATCATTCTTTCTTTCCTAAGTTCCACATAATAATACATTGGCACCACTATAGAACTGGAGCATCACTGTATTCCCTGCTGGATTACAATGTACTTCTTTACTTTACTGGGAAAACATCACTGAGTAGTGATCCTTAGTCCTCTTGTTCTTTGACTAGGAAAATGGAATAAAACTCAAAAGTCTCCAAATTTTAAATGATAAAATAATGACTTGTCTTATATCTTCTGTATTTTAGAATCTATAGACTTCTAAGTGTACCATGACATTCAGTATTGAACATCAGAAATTCATATAGACTTTAAGACTGGTCAGTCATCCTATAGTTATATCTCTTGTCAATTCTAGAGACCTATATATGTTAATATTTCATAGTCCAGTCAAGAAGCTTATCATTAAGAAGGTTTTCTAATGGCTCTGTAATTAAATAAAATCACTGTTTACCAATGACGCCTCCCTTTCCTTGAATCCTGGCAATTATTTTTGTGTAGTGTTGGCTGTAGGAAACTTACTGATGAGGTTTGTATGGGTTCATGAGGTGTTGGAAAGCTGACAGGCAAAGAAACATCCAATATGAAAATTAAAAGAGGAATCACTTTTGCTCAAACTCCCCGTTATCCACACCCGTATCCATACCTATGAAATAAGCACTTTATTTAATTATTTTTATCTGACATTTTTTATTTGTGCTTCAGCATGGTCCTTAGTGTACCAATGTTCACCTAAAGTTTAGTTACTGCAAGCTTGTAGGACTACATCCTATCAACCAGTACAACTACATCACAATAAATACATAAGTGTCCATATGACTTCACCTTATGATAAAATACTATACACTCATTGCAAAGGATGCAATAGATGCATGAGAGCTAACACTTCAACATTTCCATAATTTTAATTCTGTTGCACATTTGTAAAAGTATGTTAACAGAAGGAAAATAGATTATTCATAGCAGCATGCAACACCGTGATTAAATCTAAAACCATTATACTGAAAAATTCCCTTACCATAAAAATAATACATGATTAGGAATCTATGTATATAAAGTTTCAAAACACATACGGTTACTCCTTGGTGCTTGAAGTCAATGCTATTGGGTATGTATAGACACAAGGTATTCATTGCTCTAGAAGAGGTACCCTATCTTCTGGGAAACTGGTGATATTTTGTCTCTTGATATAGGTATTGGTTACAAATTTGTATATATTTCTTCCTGTATTATAAATTGATTATGCATTTTATCATTGTACAATTTAATATGATGTTTACTCTAAACGACAGTTTGAAAATTTGAAAGAAAAAAAATCAAGGAGAAACTGGTGTCCTTAAGAAAAAGGATAGAAAGTTAAAGATCATTCTTAGGTCAAATGAGTGATAGGGTCATGAGCAAGCTAGGCCTCTGACAAAATGGGAGCTGTGAACCTATAGAGGAGGCCAGTTGGTAAAACTGGAAACAACTCAGAAAGTGGAATGATAGGGGTGATAAAATGCTGAGGGGCAGGGTCTGCAGCCAAGAAATTAATTTCCAGTTCTATTTGATAAAATCTTCAAAACTAGTTTAAAAATGAACTTAGTTCTCTATTATCAGCACCTAAACTACAAAGAGAACAACACATTGGGCCATTTACTCTTGATGTTGTTTTAAGGAGGTCAAGTGTGTCTTGAACTGGACCACAGTGTGCACTGTGAGTGTCTATTTCATTTATGACTCACAACTTGTTTGCTTTTGTGGAGATTCAATCTTATAACCAAATCCAACTTTTACAATAGACCTCAGTCCTGTGGGAATGACCCATTAAGATACTAATGATTATGATGATGACATAGCAGAAAATATTGATTCTTTATATTATGATAACAGTCAGAGGCTCAAGGCTTATGCTCAGTAAGTGTCCCTTACGAAGTACTCCATTCAGTCTTTCCGGGATCAAGTGAAGATGAGACTACCACTTTTATAATAGATACTGAGCCAAGCCAGGTTAAATAGAATTGAATAAATTCCCATTAGTAATTATGGAGAGAGTTTTGAAAGCAGCTGGTACTGTCTGATCCTCTATCTCCATTGTTCAATGTGGTTCCTAATGGAGGTCAGGTGAGCACTTTGGGTATGACTAACTAGTAAGTCAAAGAGTACAATATAAAATGCACATGATGAAAAAGACTTAAGATGAAAATAAGTTACATGTGAAATATTTTAGTAGAGTTCTATAACAATGATCTGCTGAGTTTAAAATTTGAGATATATTGGGCACCTCATTTAGCATTTAGGATATGTTCTGATAATTCCATTGCATGCACAGAGTGAAGTAACACAAGCAAGTATTATAGGCTAATCAATACCAATAGAGATGGGATCAAGAGGGAATAATGATGACATGTATCAGGTATTTATAAAACATACTGTAGTCTTTTAAATAAGCATATTTATACACGTGGCATTATACAAACTAAGCAGGTTTATTTATATATTTAGTAGTATGTCTGTGTGTGTTTGTGTGTGTGTTTAATGGATATGTGTATGTGACAAGAACTTCAAAAAGATCACATATTTAAAAGAGAATAGGGAAGTACATAAGAAAGTTTGAAAAAAAAGTAGTTGAGAAATCTTAACAGAAAAGTCTCAAAACCTGTAAGAAACAAAATACTATGTCTATGTAGCTTGGGGAGAATATCTAGTCTACACATGTGCTTTGTGACATTTTATCTTTACCTGATTCAGAACAGGTGTTTATGGGATCTCTGGGATGCCAAAGCAGGATGGTGCAGACCTTCAAGGCTTGGCCCTATTGCTGAGGGTGTGCTTAGGTGCTTGCAGGGGTCTTACCACTGACTGAAGCCAAAGACATACAGATCTCTCACTCCATCTCACTAGGCTGCAGGAGCTGATGGGTCATCAGGGAAACTACAGGGATTTGGTTTTAACTTTGGACCAAGATGCTTTTCTGTGAATCAAGATGGAAATGATTTTAGTGTGTTAGAATCCCTACCCCCATCTAAATAGGTCGAATAACATATTATTCCCATAAACCTTTTCATCAAGATCTTACCATTGATCAGAAATATCACTATCACTTCTATCACTGGAAGTCATATGTCTTGCTCTGAGAATGTGGCTGTGTGCTTGAATCCTGAATGATCAGCCCACTGAGAACATCTTCAGAAGAAATGGACGTCTTAGGCGTTTCAACAGTGAAGTCAGATGACACAGACAGATTTTCTCTCAGCATTGAAAACTTACTGATAGCTTTTTTAAAATTTTCATATCTGCTTTCTGCCTAAAGTTTATTTGGAGAAAGAAACAGCACTTGGAAAACCATCAAATATTAGACATATGAAGGAGGACCCAGAGCACTTTCCCATTCTGATTCTCAAACTACGCTTTATACCATCCACTTATGTGTAGCCATCCAGAGCTGTTACCACCTGTGAAAGGAAGGAAAAGTTAAAGCTTATTATGACTCTGAAGGTTTATGATGGGCTGGGAAAGGAGAAGCAAAGGAAACTGTAGGTTAAGAACAAATGTGTTTATAGATTTAAATTGCCACTTCTTTCTACATATCAAATTTAGTGGATGATGCCCATTTAATGACATTTTGCATGGAAATAATACAAACATACATTTTTAACACCAGCATTTTATTGTGACAGAATTAATTTACACATACATATACATACGCATATACGTACACACATAGGTAGATAGATAGATAGATAGATAGATAGATAGATAGATAGATAGATAGAGATAAAATATTAAAATGTTCTTTAAAGCACAGAATGAGTCGTCTCTGGAAGGGATATGGAAACCCCTGCCCAAAATGTCTCACCTTCTTTTATTAGATCAACAGGCAGAGTAGCCACTGGTAAATCCCATCAGGTAGCCAACACTGAAGCTAGTCAGTTAACCCAAGACTTCTGAGTCACTATGCTATGCACTATCCTCGCTATGGAGCTAGCCAATTTAAGAAGGAAAATGATAGTTGTCTGGGGTTCACAGAGAGAGAGAGATTGATCCATTTTGGACACACAATATGAATTATAGAAGGTGTAAAAGTGAGTGTAGGAAGAATTTTCAGCCATCATAGTATTTATCATAAGTACATATGTCTTGGCTGGCTTAAGAGGTATACTAGCTTGCTAGGGATGCTGTGCCAAAATGCCATATAGTGACGGCTTAGAGAAAAGAATTTTGTCTTGTTCTGTGGCCTGAAGTTTAAGATGAGTGGATGGCAGACTTGGTTTTCTCTGACGCAGTGAAAGGAAACAATGCTTCCTTTCTCCAAAGCCTTGGTCATTTTGGGGGCTCTTTGTCTTCTAGATTGGTCATTAAAGAGTTTTAATCTTTCATGATTAATTCTCTTCTCTCTCATTCCCACCTGTCTGTGTGTGTGCATGCGCGCGTGTGCGCATACACACACACACACACACACACACACACACACACACACACGTGCTCACGTCTCTCCACCTCTACCCTTTTGAAAATGATGCAGTAATGATGGATTGGGGCACTGTTTCATGACCTTATTTAAACTTGATGATCTACAAAGACATGATGCCAAGTTCATTTGGACTGTTGAAATAATATACCCAAATATGGTAATTTGTTAACAAAAACTTGCTCCTAACCGCGATGGAGGGTGAGAAACCCAAGGTCAAGGTACCATTATATCAAGGAACTGGAGAAGGTTTGCTCTCTGCTTCTTAGATGGTGCCTTTTTGTATGCTTTTAAGTATCGAAGGTGACAAGGTTGTTCCTCCAACCTCATTTGCGGGAAGGACCTTGGTCCCTTTAGCAGATTAGAGCCTTCATAATCAACTCCCTTCTGAAGGTCTCAGCTTTTAATATTCTCTGCTAGGAATTGGATCTCAGCATAGGAATTTTAATTTGGAAGAAAGATATCAGTATTCTGGTCAGAGCATATATTATTGAAATAATGTCCTTTTGGAGGTCTTGGGGCCTAGTGCCTCAGCATTTTTTGGGGACACAATTCCATAATAAGCTTTGCATAAGATCAAAGATAATTTTGGATGTTGACATTTTATTGTAAAGTAATTAATCTTTTCAAAATATTTTTAAAAGGCACCTTCCTGCTGATAAATTCCAATAGCAACAGAATGAGTTCTACACAAAGAAAAGTTGGGGACCGGACTTCCAGAAGGAAATAATTGGGTTGGCTGTGGAGCCTTACTGGATGTCCACGCATCTCTGCACTTGGCTAGATGTACTGGTAGTCCCTGAACTCTTCTGGATTTAGATATTCTCTATCTATCTATCTGTCTGTCTGTCTGTCTGTCTGTCTGTCTGTCTATCTATCTATCTATCTATCTATCTATCTATTATCTGATATATTTTATATATATTCTGAAAGCCCATCTTCCAGTGTTAACTGTGAACTCAGTGGGGGTTTTTGTAATTTGCCTTCAGTCTCTCTTCTATCTTTAAGTGATTTTTAATGAGTTTATTAGACCATTTAATTCATTTTTAGTCATCAAATTAAAACATGCCAATCTCAGTTTCTAAACATTTGAGATATTCATTTTATTCTCTTGACTGACTAAGGTAAATTTGTAGCTCCCTTTAAACTCCTAATATTTTAATCTGTCACTAAAATTTGTTGATATTTCAGAACAAAATTCAGAAGGCCTCCTTTATCCAAAAGTAATTAATGTTGAAATAAACCTACTTTAATTTTATCTTGTTACAATGAGGACATCAAGTCATAAAGTCAGAGACCAACAGTCAAGGAGAGCCTGACCTACACAGATTATGAAGATGATTTGACGGATTGAAGCAAGTGTTAGAATTAGGCAGTGACGCGTGCTGCTGCAGGCTCCACTCATAGTATGGCTTCATTAGTAAATATTGTATTATGAAGATTTTGCTTCTGTATGTAGACTCTTAACTGCAGGGCCTCACCAAATGAGTATTTGGATAAGGAGTCCTGGTGGTATTGTTAGGCTGACTTTTAGAATAACAAAGAAATTAAGCTTTCATTGTTACCTAGTGACCACACAGGGTCTGATATGCATATGTTTAGAATACAGTTGTCCAGCTGGGATACCATGGCTCCTGCATATGACTACAGTGCTTGTGCTCTCTCTCTCTCTCTCTCTCTCTCTCTCTCTCTCTCTCTCTCTCTCTCTCTCTCTCCCTCCCTCCCTCTCTCTCTGTCTCTCTCTGTCTCTCTGTTTATGTGTCTATGTGTGAACATGCACATATGTGTGAAAGGTTTTTTTTTTTTTTTTAATAAGTTCTCTCATTTCTTCAGGATTCCTTATTTGTTTGTGTTATTTTCTTTTAATGGAGCTATCATACAAACCGAACACATATATTGTTAGCAGGAACACATCCTTGACACATTTACATCTAACAGCTTGGTACCATTTCTCTTAGCCTAATTACCTGTGTTTTAAATGTATACTCGACATCTCTCTTTTGATATTCTATATGTTCTTGAAACTAGTAAGCTCTGACTTAGGTTTGTCTTTCCAGACTACTCTAAGCATCCTGTGTCTAGAGCATTGTTATCCTTTAAGTTTGTTCCCTCCCATTGCTACTTGCTGCTGTGTCAACACCTACCACAGCTTACCTGAGCTCATGTCATGGCCTCTTATCTGGATTCTGCACTAACTTCACCAAATCACCTTCAAGTTTATTCCTATATTATAAGAAAAAATATGAAGTGAATCTTCCAGCATTCTTCTCGAGTACTACAGTCACTTCCTGTGATTATGACACATTCACTGTGTCCCTGTTGCCTCTGTGTAACTCTGCTTTCTCTAGCTTTATCTCAGCATCTTTGTATGCATTGTTTCCCATACCTGAACAATGGCTACTATCCTATTATTTGTGTCTCAAACTGTCTTCTAAGTTACATTTACATTTCACCTCAGCAATGCTTAGTTCTCCGAAACATGGGGTTCCCGATAATAAATAGACCTCTGTGGCATGATGTCTCCACCTAGAGTAAGCACTTCCTATTCTCTTATGTTGGCTTAGTTGTGGACTAAGCCTGCTCTGGTGGATTTCTAAGTCCACAGTGAGGACTGAGGTCTATTTCTTCTTTCCCTTTCATCCTTACTGCAAACACTATGGTTGCATAGTTGTGACACTACAGGGGAGAAAATTACATTTCTTACATGGAGAAGATAGTGAAGAAATATGTAACTCAATACAGTCTGATATTTCATGTTTGGAGAAAAATGAGAGAATACTTTGTTCTGGAAGTTATGTGATGAAGAGAAAACAACACCTTCTTGGGTTGAAAGTTTCGATAGGACTAGGGCCACATGTCATAATAGAAAGAATGTCTTTACTGCATAACTTCAAATCTCATTGTTCTGAGAGAACTTGGAATATATGTCTGACTTTTTATTAAAAAAAATTATTTTTTATTTTGTGTATATGAGTATTTGCCTCTACTTAGGTATGTGCAGAGCATGTAGTATATATAGAGTCCATCAAAGGGCATCAGATGCCCTGGACCTGGAGTTAACAGACAGTTGTTTCATACCATGTGGGTGCCGGGAACTGAACACTAGTCCTCTAGAAGGGAAGCCAATGTTTTTAATCAGCGAAGTTTCCCTATTCTTTGACATTTTTCTATTTCCCTTTCTGAAAGAGCTTTATATATTTAAGTGCCATTTGGCCCTATAAAATATTTTAAAGGAACTGTATGTTTCAGAATCTTCTAGAGTTTTAGCACTAGGCTAATTGTATGTTTAAAAAAAAAACTATGAGTAACCCTATTTGAATGGGGAAATCCTAAAGTTAAATAAAATTCCAAAATTATATTGATAAATGCCAAAACTCAAAAAAAAATTGAACTTAAATACCCTTGTGTATAAGCACTGCTTTGTTGACTATAGGAGTCTGATTCACAATGACTTAAAATTATCAATGATATATTTTTTAAAAATGGGATGTTTTACATTCTTGTTTACAAGATTGGATCTATCATGAAGCTAGCAAGGGTGTTTTCTAAGATTTTACAGCGAACAAAGTCTTTGAAACGGAAGTAGAGTCTTTTAAATGGTTGACAATGCATTCAATCTGTAGGAAAGTCTATTTGACATCATCTCCACAATACACACAGGTAATACCACTACTTTCTGTTGGATGAGATAAGGTCAAGGACCTTAAAAGTCATATAGTTGTGATGACTTATTAAGGCAGCCAAAACTAACTTGAAATCCCATTTGGCTGGCTCCTAGGTCCTTCCTTGCTGCCCATGAGTGTTTAACTTTCTATCAATCAAAGGCACCAAATGGGATCATCACCTAGCCACATCTGGGCCTATCAATTCATTTTAAGCCTTTAGTTGTTTAATTTCACTCTTGGCTTAAACACAGAATTGGTTTGATTGCATTTCCTAGGCTACTTTTGAAGAATTTAAGTTGTAGGGAATATGCATGTATAGAAGGCATTCATGTTAGTGGGAACAACCTGATTTTTGCCTTGTTTTGTTTTGATGAGTTTCATCATCTTTCATATTCAAATTTATTATTGGTAACAGCAGGAAGGGGCCAGTTGTCTTATGAAATGTATATGCGTGCTGCTGCAGTCATCTTACTACAATCTAGCAAGATGGAATGCTGTGGAATGTTTTGCTTTTAAGATCAGTTGGACATTTAATAAACCTACAAATGTGGGGGTAGCAAAGATGACAAATGTTTGGAAGGCAAAATGCTCCCAACAAGGTCTCTATGACATCCCTTTACTTTGAGCACTTTCAAACTTAAAATGTTCAATCCAGCCTGTTAAACCATATAATAGTCCCTCTTCATTTACTGGGAAAACAAAATACGCTAACATCTCTCTTAGGTATACTTCACATTTTCCAATATTCTTCCATGAGTCAGCAATTAAAATGTAAATGAAGCATAAGAAGGGTGGGTGCTTGTGAAACATTGGTTTGAAATACACTTTCACAGGACAAAGAACTGGAAAGTATGCAAGCAAATTTAAAGAGAATCTATGGCAGATAGTCTCAGAAAAAATAAAAAAGAAATAAAACAGCTTCTTTCCATGCAGATTTTGACACAGGAGTGATGGGCTTGGTACGGCAGTTGGCAGTTCTGGGGGAGAAACATCAGAAAGCAGTGGTTCATTTCACTTGCTCCTGGAATCATTTAAGGACATTGTGGGAGGAGCTTAGAAAATACTGGTGTGAGAAAATTTGTGTTCTTTAGCCAACCCACGTCCTGCATTCTGGCTATGCATTACCATCAGCTCCAAGCACAGCCAGGCTCAAAACTCCAAACAAACTGAACTTCAAGTCAGTGCACTTGTGGGATATGCTGGGACCAGCACATAGATTTAAAGCTTCTATTGGTAGACCATGCTACAGTGATCTCTGAGACCCAGGCACAATTAATCTCATCATATTCTATGTGGAACAATATTCTGTGAAGAAGACTTTGGGAATACAGAGTCGCAGTGAAGAGGTCAGGTTCATGAGAAACAAACCCAACCTTGCATCCAGGGAATATCAACTGAAGAGTAAGTGGGTCAGTGATAGGTGGTCCTGACGAACAGTGCCAATGCTCAGAACTTGGAAAAAATAGTGTGATGATCAGAGGTACTGGACCTTAGTTCTCTTTAAGATAAGAGCCAATGCAATCAACTTAAATCAGACTATTAGTGTAAAATAGAGAGATGCATGTTCATTTATTCATATAAGCATCTGAGAAAGTCGGTTGTAGGAACTGAGAAAACAATGCTCAGCCAGTGAACAAATGAAAATTCAGGGTCTTGAATCAGTGAGGCTTACAGCCACAGCGCAAAACCTCTGAGATAGTTATAGTCAACTTAGGGCATCAGAAAAAAGAACATTAACAGACAGAAAAACATACTACAGAGAGAGGAGAGGAAGAGAGGGAGCAGAAAAAGAAAGAGTGTGGCAGAGAGAAAAAAATAACAGACATCAAAATTCCATAGAATGAACTATCAGCCATTCTAGGAAAAACTAGATGTCATATCATGCACTTTATTCATATTCATATTCATATTCATATTACTTTTAGTCTAACAGGGAGCCATTTGCATGTGTAATAGTGGTATATATAGTAATGACCATATATGTGAATATAAACATAAAGTACATGTATATGTATGACATAATTTATATACTATAAATTCATATTGCTTGCGGTGTATAGGAGGGTTTATGGGAGCATAATTTTAAAAGGAATCATCTGGGTTTTATTTTATATGCTGAAAATTCTTTGTTGTCTCAATATATTTCCCATTTTAATTTGTCTCCCTAGATTTAATATTTTTACAGCTATTACTGAGATGATATATACCTTATTGAAAGTGTTTAATATGATACAACATAGCATAATTATCTACCAATGAAAAGTTCATTGAAATTAAGATAATGAATATATCTACAACTTAAATACTTTTTATTGTTGCTCTATAATCCTTCACCCTTTCCTTCTCCAGACAGTAGATATCCACTCCATGTGTCTGGCAACGATTTCCAGTTTCTACACTTTTGTTGGACTAGATGTGGACAGCATAAATCTATGTTAGACATCTTATTCTGAGTAATTATTTTGACATCCATCTAAATTACTTATTACTTCCCTAATTAATTTCTCCTTAGTACTAAGGAATGTTATACAGTAGGGATATACCACGATATTTTTTTTGACAGGGTTTTTCTGTGTAGCCCTAGCTGTCCTGGAACTCACACTGTAGACCAGGCTGGCCTCGAACTCAGAAATCCACCAGCCTCTGCCTCCCAAGTGCTGGGATTAAAGGCATGCACCACCACTGCCCAGCTATGATATTTTCATTGACCTATTTTTGGCTGTTTGGAAAATTTTTATTGGGGGTTACAAATAAAGGTGTTTTGTGGATTTGCATAAAAAGTAAAACCACCTTTTCATTAAAGTTGGTTAAATACCTAGGAATGGAATGACTCTATCATAAAGTAGTGTTATCTCTGTAAAGTTGTTTTTAAAGAGTTATGTCATCTCTATTGAAAATATGAATATCCCAGGGATCTCATTGATCCATATCCTTGCCATAGCATAGTAAGCACTGACTTTTAGCTGTTTTATTAGGAACCAATACTGCCTTATTATAGTTTATTTGAAATTCTCTTATGTCTTGTGTATGCTTAATCATTCCACATTCCTTGAGAATTTATTCTCAAAAAAAAAAAAAAAAAAAAAAAATGTGGCTACTTAATCATGACAAGTTCTCCTGAGAATTTATCCTCAGAATAGAATCTACTCAAGATTTCCATCTCAAAACGTGGTAGTGTATTAAGTCATGAGAATGGCTTATATTTTATGTTTAGGTCTCATGTTGAGCGTTTGTTTTCCGAGACTGTGCTTTTCCTACTCATTTTCATAGTGACATCTGTCATAGTTAAGGTTTTCATTGCTGGGAAGAGACTGGGGCTTTTTATAAATGAAAACATGTAATCGGGGCTGGCTGACAGGTTCAGAGGTGTGGTCCATTATCACCATGGTGGAAAGCATGGCAGCATGCAAACAGGCATGGTGCTAGATAAACAGCAGAGACTTTATATCTACATCCTCAGGCCGCCAGAAGGAGACTGGATTCTGAACTGGGCAGAAATTGAGCATATTTACAACCTCAAAGTTCACCCCCAATGACGTACTTCCTCCAACAAAGCCAAACCTATTCAGCATCTGTGAAGAAAATACATAGTATGAATCAGTCTATAATCTTCATTTACAAACATTTTAGAGTTTGTGTCTTTTATGCTTCAAAGTTTTCAAATCCACAATATTATGATCTTTTCAAATGTTTTCTTTTAATTCCATAGTTTGAAGTTTTTTAATTTCATCTATTATTTTAGATATTTTATGTTTGCAGGTTTTTTAAAGCTTATTTCAGTGTAAAATGTGAAACCGTGGTCAATAGCCACTTTCTGGAACTTTCTGCTGCTATTCTAGCAATGCTATTTTAATTTTTTATTATGAAAATATTTTCATACTTTGGTAATAATTAGAAACTTATTTCTAGACTCTTATATGTTCCTTTTGTTTTCTTTCTCTAGAATTAGGCATTTCTTTGACTGCTATAACTCTTCCTACAATAAACCCTCTGTTCTCCTTATTTTAAAAATAATGTTATACCTACTCTTTATCTTTTATGATTCCATCAAACATTTAAAATTAGCTTTTCAGTTTCTATAATAACAGCAAAATATCTCCATGGTATTTAGTTTTTAAGACACTATCTCATTGGGTATCTCAGGTTAGCCTTAAAACCAAGTTCTTTTATCAGCCTCAAGAGTGCTGGGAATACAGATATATGTTACCAAACCCAGCAGTTTCTGCAACATTGCACTCTGCCACCCTAGGAAGAATATGGCTTCTGATCATAACACATATGTCTTTGTTTCTATCCTTTCAACACTCTCAGTCAGCCTTCAAACTTTTCAACAAGGCCTGCATATGTTTTGTCAAACTTATCTGTATAAATTTTATGGGTTTTGTGCTGTTATGATGTTTCCTTTTCAAATTCAGCTAATTTCTTTCTATTCAGTATTCTATACAGGCAATCTTATTTTTCCCATATTTTGTGTACTGTAAACATGCTAACTTCAGCTACAAGCTTGCCTACCTCCTTTGTAGATTCCAACAGACTTCCTGCACTGATGTCCACAATATCTGAAAAAAATTTTCATCCATTGCCTCAAATAGAATGTGTTTCTATTTGTTTCCTTTAGTCCGCTGACCATAGCATAAGAAAGTGCCCAGTAGAAGTGATGAAAGCAGCAAGCAGTCATTATTGTCCTCTTAAGGTCAAAGAATTCAGGTTTTTATGACAATATATGTTTTTCCATTATATGTGTATGTCTAGAGTAAAGCTGTTCTCTCTCTCTCTCTCTCTCTCTCTCTCTCTCTCTCTCTCTCTCTCTCTCTCTCTCTCTCTCTTAATGAGTATTCTGGCCATCAGATTTTTTCCTTAACCTGATAAAATGTTCAATCACAGAAACACTTAGGGTCTACACTTGCATTTCCCATGACAACTGCACTTACTTGTATTGGACTAAGGTTTGGATATGTTACTATATATTCTTTTCTAGCTTTTTATTAATAAAATGTTATCTGTATGATAATGAGTGCTGTTTTAAGTTGTGTCCAGGTTTTTTATTGAGATGATACTGGCCTAGTAGAGTAATTCAGAGGAATTCTATTTCTTTAATGTTCAATGATGAGAAGACTCCATTGTGAAAGAGGAGAAAGTGTAAACTAAGGAATTAGTCATTGGTAAAAGTAGAGTATTTTTTTTTTCAAAATGAATAATTCCCCAAGTATAATATACACAAGAATCACCTGAAAATTCATTGAAATTGATCTTGTCTATGTCCAAGTTGTTCACTACAACCATCCCTCAAAAAGCAGGTGAGCCAAGTGCTGAGCACTCGTCTTCCAATCAGGAAGTGTTTGCTAGATCCAAAACATCAGAAACACCTGAGAACTTTTGCAAACCCAAAAGTTCTGTGCTCACTGAGGTGTGCTGCTCAGTAATTCACCAGGAGCAAGTGAGGATGGCCTGTCCTCTAGAAGCTTTCAAGGTGATTGAAATGCACACAGAAGTTGAAGAACAGCTATATAAATTAGTGAGAAAGTAGGGAGAAATGGAGAATGAAAACATAAGGAAGTAGAATGAAAATGAAGAACAAATATGCTGATTTTGGCTGTTACTTTGGAATGTTGGACTAGCTTCTCTACATAGGCATCTCTTAGGACTTGTGAAGTATCCGAGAGTCAGGGAAGTGTCAGTGAGTTAGATGTTTGAGGACTGTTGAAACAGATGGATGAACCTATATGAATTACTGAGTAGATGACATTGTAAGGAGTTAATGCCCATCTAAGAAACCTGATTTTCAGCCTTCAATTCTTACAAAGTATCTTCCCCATAACATTATCTTCTAGGCATGCTATGAGATGCTCATGTTGTTTTGATGGTTGCTAGTTTCTTGAATTTGCATGTGGGTATGTTGCCAAATGAACGAATGGGAAAATACATGGAAACAGTTAAAGAGAGTATTTTCAAGTGGGTCAATGATTGTAACCATGTCCTATGGTGTTCATGCTATTTAAAGAGAAAAATGAAAACAAAAAGAATGACAATTTGCAAAGGGAAAGTTTTAGGAATGATGGATTTAACACTCCTGGTAAGGTGTAAGAATTGTTTTAGCAGGCATATTTTTAAAAAGAAGTTGAGTGTAAATTGTAGTGACTGAAAATATTTCTTACTTGGTGTGTTGTGTGATGACAAAAGACAAGGTAGCACATTGGTATAGAGGTTGGTGTCCACTGGGTGAGAACATGGACACAGAGATAGCTATAGTCATGGTAAACATGAGTTTTATATAAATAATTCAATATTAGAGTACTAGAAAGATGAATAATGACAGAACTCAAAATAAGAATGAGATAACACAGAAATATGAGCAATGCAGAATATAAACTGAAGGTTGTTATTTGCATCAGAAACGCAGAGGGACACTTACCTTCTAGGTCAATAAATAGACCCCCACTGCAGTTACTAAAACATATGCTCTTACAATTTTCAGAACTCATAGAATTCACTTATAATATTTACTAAGTTGTTATATGTATAACAGTGAGAGTACTTATGTGTCTGAACAGATATTTAAAAAAATGAAAAGTAATAGATAGTTATGGTATAGCTCTCTACAAAGAAACAGAATCATAATATCTTCCTCATGTTTTTCTCCTATTCACAGCAGGAACAACAACCAAAACTATTGGCTTTGAAAGACTCCTACCAGTTCAGAAGAACTGAGCTGGAGATGGCTGCCTCTGTGCGACAGTCGCATCCATTCTAATTCTGTTTTTCAAATTCACAGAGAGTGAAGACGTTTATCAAAGGCAGGTGCTGTCAATTTCATGTATCATCTTTGGAATTGTCATCGTGGGCATGTTCTGTGCAGCCTTCTACTTCAAAAGCAAGTAAGACCATTTCTCTGATGCTTAAATGTTCCTTCTTTAAAAAAGATCTTTTTCTTTATTTTTTCAGTTTCATCTCCAAGTAGAGGGATTCTTTGCACAAATAATGACCTGCAGAGAATTAAGGCCTTCTATGGACCACAATGAATGTATACAGGCATGTGGTTGGGGGAAGGGTCCTCAAATACACACTGTAGGGAAATCTCAGATACACACAGTGATTATTTGCACAACTTGATCACCTGTCTGCATTAAAGGCTCAATGGCTGCCATTAAAGAACTAACTTCTCAGTTGGAACTGGGGTTGGGGAAAGGGATCCTCTGCCATGAACTTAAGTGCTATCTACCATTCTCCATAGAAAAAACTTCCCGGGGGGGGGGGGGAAACTACACAAAAGTCTCAGTTTACTTTCAGTTTTTGCCTTGTATTCATAAAATTTAAGCCACATTAAGGAAAGAACACACACACACACACACACACACACACACACACACACACACACATATTGATTCAGTTTGGAATCCAGAACTTGAATATGCTGTGAATTTTGCTTGCCAAGAGACTATCATCAGGTGAAGGGACTGAATGATGACTCATAATGTATAATTAAATGTATATTCTATGTATGGAAATGTGTTCATAATGCTAGATTTAAATAAAAGAAAATGGTGGAATTATTTATGGAAATGATGTCATTTCCAATTAAAATAACAATTGCACATCAAATGTGTTAGTCTTTTGGGTTCTTGAGCCTTGGAGATATTGGCTTCAGTTTTACACCTGTGGGCTGCCTGAAATCATAGACAACATGCAATTGCTTCTCTTTGAATCCCTGTTTTTCTGTCCATTTTCTCTTCCAAAAATGGATACGGTTTATACTACCTGTCTGTAAGTCACATGTGTCGATCTTTAAAGGTTGCTACAATTATGACTTTAAATAAAACATATTGGGGCATGACTATGTGATTAGTAATTATTATTTCAACAAACTTTTTAAAATGCTTTTAGAATTTCAGAAAGACTATAATAACCAGACATAAGTTTACCATGCATTCTAGACCTAGTTCCCCTGTTATTAGAGCCTTGTATTAGCATGGTTTTCTTGTCACAATGATGCCCAATAATTGTACAGTATAACTAATGTCCTTAGTTTCAGCCTTCCTTAATTTTTGACATAATGTCTTTCCTCTCCTCTCCTCTCCTCTCCTCTCCTCTCCTCTCCTCTCCTCTCCTCTCCTCTCCTCTCCTCTCCTCTCCTCTCCTCTCCCTTCCCTTCTCTTCCCTTCTTTTTCTCTTTCTTTCTTTCTTTCTTTCTTTCTTTCTTTCTTTCTTTCTTCTTTCTTTCTCCTTGATTGGTGCTCTTATCTAGAATACCACATGACATTTTCTGCTACATCTCTGTAACTATTATCGGTGACAGTGGTGATTTCCAAACATGTGCCTGGCACACTGGCAAACTTTTTAGTAATTAACTCTCAGCCCTGCATCATCACAAGTTGTGTTGTTAATGTATTTTTCAGCTTCAATTTCCCTAACAAACAGGTGGAGGAGTCAGTGTTTAATGGAAACACTGTTTAGTGCCAGATTCCTCATCGGAGACTTAGAGGACCAAGCTGATGGAGAAGCACACACTGAGACAGTCTTCTACCTGCTGTAGTTGAGGAGTTATTGGAAACTTATGGCTGCTGTGGGGCAGGGTGTGGAGAGTCAGTTTTCTTCAAGAATGCTCATCCTCAGAGGTTATCCATACTCCAGTCAATGGTCCGACACACATGTACATATAGAAAACACTAAGTTGACTTGACTTAAAAAAATAGAACACATGAATACGGAAGGGAAAATAAATGGTAGGATATGGTAGAGGAGGAATCTTGGAGAGTATGGGTGTGGATTTGATCAAAACATATTAGAGAATGTATGAGTATTAAATAATGTCAAATAAGGTGGAGAATAGAAGAAAATAAAATAAAAGAGCTATAAAAATTACAATAATAAAAATCAAAAGCCTTTCCAACTGGAATATTATTTCTCATCAGAGATCTGAAGTGAATTGTCCTATGTTCCTGAGTCTAATGACACCAAGTGCTAACTCCCCACTAACAAAACTGAATGTCCACTATTACACCTGCTTCCTTTTCTCTAATATTAGAGATGAAAGAATTGACTTGCTCTTCATTTTGATGCATAAAATATAGATTCAGTAAATCATTTGAAAGCCCCAATTCTAACAGGATCTTAAGAGACTTTTCATTGTTCTCCAGATGAGTTCACTGGAGCATCCATTTGGTATACTGAGATGTAACCTCTGGCTATAGAGAGCTGGGGCTTTACCAAAAGCTCCATGCTCACAGTCAGTTATATTATATGTTCCATAACAACTCTGATATTGCTGCCCCAGTCTTTTTTTAGTTACTTATTTATTTTCTATCCTGATTGCAGCTTCCCCTCCCTGCTCTATTACCAATCATACCTTCCTTCCCCCCATCCACCTAACCCCCCCCATGTCCTCAGAAAAGAGGAGCCCACCGTTGGATACTAAGCAGCCATGGCATATCAAGTTGCAGCAATACTAAGCACATCTTCTATTAAGACCAAACAAGGCAGCCCTGTTAGGTGAAAGTGTCCCAAAGACAGGCAGCCAAATCAGAGACAGCCCCTGCTCCCCCTTTAAGAGTCTCACAGAAAGAACTAGCTCAACAACTGTTACATATGAGCTACTCAAGTCTTTCCTCCCTGTCTGCTACACTTGCCAATACATGACCTCATCACTTGCTATCTTGGCAAGTGTTACTACTCTAGTTGGTGGCATAAACCTGGGGGAGTAGAGCCTAAAACTGAGGTGGACTGAAGTCTCATGCAACAGTCAACTTTATTCATGGCATCAGACAATTTATATTTTAAAGTTGTTAAAGGGTTTAAGCAAGGAAGAATGTGCAGAGTTCATATGAGGACAACCAGTGCTTGATAGCATAGTCTGGATAGCAATAGCAGATTATGGGTAATATGATGTAAACCCACACCTGGGAGGAACATGGGAGCACATTTCAAAAACAACCTATGTTGTGGAGGAACAGAGGTCACAAGACTGTGACCTTAGTTTGTGGGAGTTTTCTAGCAAGATCTTAGAATTTCCCTCACATAACTTCATGGATTATGTTCTGACATACAACCTCACATATAAGGTAGAAGTATGGCTCAAACAAAAATGAAGGTAGGCAACATGAGGTAGCAGAAATGAAGACACCTTACAGTCAGAATGTTCTGGTGGGGATAACTGAATCCTCTAGCAATGCCAAAGAACAGTCGGACAGGATTTCTAATCATTCCCAATGAGCCCACATGGTCCAATTTACAGACTGTATGATGATTCATTCATTCAAGCTGATACCTTTTGCTTCTTTGGTTTCATTGGAAGCTGAATTCTTAAAGGAGTTTCTCATTACTTTTAACCTATAGAAGGAAGAAGGATGAGGTTTCCTGTACTAGTCCTTAGTGAACTGAAAATCAATCACACAGCTCAACTCTAAAATTAGTTTCATGGTCAGGAGAGAATATGTGCATAGGTAGAATCAGAGATGAATTATCAAAATCTGTAAAATAGTGGAAAACTTGGGAATTAGAATTTCCATTAAACACAGACACATACACACACACACAGAGAGAGAGAGAGAGAGAGAGAGAGAGAGAGAGAGAGAGAGAGAGACAGAGAGAGAGAGAGAGAGAGAGAGAGAGAGAGAGAGAGAGAGAAAGTCAATAACATCCTGATTCTTTCTATGTGCTGTGGTTTGTGTTAAATATTCTGGGTTGATGTGTATGTTCTGATCGACTACGGTTATCTTCTGCAGCAACAGAAGTCTTTGTTCCAAGTTGTCAGCATACAATACTAAAAATTGCTTTCAAGCAACCTGCTTTGTGATAGCATACCTGCAATAGTAGATCAATGTGATACTCTGAAGATAGAACCAAAGGTCTACATTGGATTCAGAACCAAGCCAGCTTCAAAATGCCTCATGAGACTTGTTGCTACCCTTAGTGAACCCAATTCCAGTTTCTCCCATTCGACAATCCCCATTTCCTCACTTACAAAGGAAGTAACATCACACACACCCAATATATTTTCTGAATATTATCCCTATGCCAAGGTCTGATTCCTCAGAAACCCAGCCTATGACACTAGAAATGATAGATGCCAACTGGATTGTGGCATCTACTCTTCTACTATGGCCATCTCCTCCTAAGGCATTGGGCCAGAGATACCTATGACATGGTAGTCTGCTAAGCCTGGGTTGTTATCTTATTGAACTAGGAGCATTTTAGGGTACATGCACAGACCTTGTAGGTAGTGACTGTTTTCAAAGTAGAAAAACAAACCAGTTAGATGTTTGTCATTTCCTTTGTTCCCATTTGCTAAGGGGAGGAAAAACAAAAACAAAACAAAACAAAAAAACAGACAAAGAAACTAGAATAATCCTTGTACTTGTGAAAGAAGAAAACCGGGAAAGAGAGGGATGGTAAAAAACCAAGACATACTTCAAATGAAAGGTCATTTGTTATGAAATATTACTGAGTCAGGACCTCTATAATAAAAGTGTAAAAGAGTGATTATGAAAACAGATTCAAGAAATACATTCAGATTATGTATGAGTAATATTTTCATAAAAGTATACTTTTCCAATATCTGAATTATGCAATTACAGAAAAGACAGTGCTCCTACTATTTTTATTTTAGAGATGTAACTGAATGTGTACTTTGTGCTAAACCTTCTTATATTGCTTCATGATGGTTCACTTGGCTTCTCATTTCCCAATATCCAGTTTGCTTCTCAAAAGAATTCCTTCCCCCTTTATGTGTCTGCTATGTGCTCCTTAAATGTTTATGAGATGAATTTATTTTTATCAACAGACTATAAATTTGTTGTTAAGAAGTTGATAGAATATTTTAACAGGACTAAAGCAGTTGAGAGGGTTAGACCTAAAAGTCCTCCCCCCTCCCAATAATTGAAAAGATAAAAGAAATATTTAAACAGACAACCACTTCACACTGGGGTTTAAATTCAAAGATGCTCATTACCTCTGAATCTTTTAGAAAGTACCAGTGTTGTGTGAGAGAAGCAATTAGTACAATCTTTTATCTTTGGAGCAATGTCCTCATTCTTCTGTAGTATCTTTCCACAGCACGGAGCATGCTGGGTAACAAAAGGAAAAGAGAGGAACATTTTGCCTGTAACTGCCTTGGTACTCATGGGAGAGAGCTCTTAGGAATGCAACTCACAGAAAAAGGAAAGGGCTCAGGGAAGTTTAGGTAATGATGAGAATAATGAAATGGGCAGAGAGAAGATCCAGGTCAGCCTCTCCTATAACAGAGACCATGCTCTGAATGCTGCCTGCCCAGGAAGCTTGTCCTGTAAGAGTCGTTTTACCAGTGGGTCTCTACAGGGCTGAGACCTGCAGAAGCAAACTTAAGAGAATGATCCTGCAGGTACATTTGAGTCTACTAGGGATTATATATAATTGCTGTGAAAGCCTGGAAAAAGGAAACTAAATAGACAGTAGTTTGGTCCACTGTCTTAGGGTTTTATGGCTGTGAACAGACACCATGACCAAGGCATTTAAGAACGTTTACTTGAGACTGGCTTTCAGGTTCAGAGATTTGGTCCAGTATCATCAAGGCAGGAGCATGACTGCAGCCAGGCCAGCATGGTGTAGAAGGAGCTAGGAGGTCTACATCTTCATCTGTAGGCCTCTAAAAGAATACTTGCTTCCAGGCAGCTAGGACTAGTCTATTACAGTCCATGCCCACAGTGAAACACCTACTACCAGTAAGGCCATACCTCCTAATAGTGTCACTCCCTGGCCCAAGCATATACAGACCATCACATCCACCCTTTCTGTATAGATACTGAATAGTAAAAACAATAATCAATATATGCAGAGATTTTACGTGGAAGTTCAGAGTCCTAGAGAAATCTCAACTTCTCCATTTAGAAGTTTAAGGACCTTATACAAGTGGCTGGACAGCTCTGAGTGGTGCTTCTGAGTAGAGTATGAAGCAAGACTGAGTGGATTAAAACCCTTCTTGTCTAAATATTTTTTAATAAAGTATTTTATTTCACCGGGCAGTGGTGGTGCATGCCTTTAATCCCAGCACTTGGGAGGCAAAGGCAGATATGGATTTTCTGAGTTTGAGGCCAGCCTGGTATACAGAGTGAGTTCCAGGACAGCCAAAACTATACAAAGAAACCCAGTCTCAAAAACAAACAAACAAGCAAAAAAAAAAAATTATTTCGTTTCTTTGTGCCTTGTGCCTTGACATTCTCATCTAAATGCGTATAGTAGATTACCTCATTACAAAGGTTTTTTGTGGAAATAAACAAAAAAATGTATTAAACTTTATAACAATGTGTTTCAAATTACTGTGTAAACATTAGCTTATAAGGTTAACTCTGTTGGAGAATGGTTACACAGTTCAATGGGAGAGGGTGTGATTAGCCTGCATGAGATTCTAGATTTGACCTTCAGCACAACACCAGAAAAGAAAAAGTTGACTGCTTTATTATTTAGGATCTTGGTACAACCACCACTACCAACAACAAAAAGCTCTTCAAACAATAGTATGTGCATAAGGTACATATATTGGAATTGTATAAATATTAGCATTTTAAAACTATGTTAGTCAAGCCCTAGCTCCAAGTTTTAACTGCGGAATAGAATGTGGATCCTTTTAAAAGACCTTCAAAATTAGCATAACATCTACACAATATTAATCCACATATTCATATCTGCAGGAAACAAGCTAAACAAATCCAGGAGCACCTGAAAGAGTCACAGAATGGGAAAAACTACAGCCTCAAGGCATCCAGCACAATGACAAAGTCTGAGAGCTTGATGAAGAGTCATGTCCAACTACAAAATGTAAGCTGCATGTTGACACAGTCCTTTTGTTGCCCACCCCAGAAGTTTTAGGTACAGAGGATGTCTTCATTAAGGTTTCATTGTTTTGAAGAAACACTATGACCATGGCAACTCTTATAAAAGAAAACATTTAACAGAAGCTAGCTTACAATTTCAGAGTTTTAATCCATTATTGCCAAGGTGGGAAGCATGGCAGTGTGCAGGCAAATATGGTACTGAGAGTTTTACATCCAGACTGGCAGACACCGGGAAGACACTGGCAGACACACTGGATGCTATGCTGGGCATCTTGTACATCTGAGATTCAAAGCCCATTCACAATTACACACTTCCTCATTCAACACCACAGCTACTCCAACAAGGGCACACCTTCTAATAGTGCCACTATCGGGCCACTCCCTATGGTCTTATGGGGGCTAATTTTATTCATATCACCACAAAGGGAATAAGTAATCTGTGAGCAGAGTTGTATAATTTGTTTGGCACTGTAGCAGTATTTGCTTAAATCATCTTCTAGTTCTGTGAATGTGTGTGTGTGTGTGTGTGTGTGTGTGTGTGTGTGTGTGTGTGTGTATGAGTGTCTGTCTGTCTGTCTGTCTGTCTGTTAATAACTGGCCTCAGACAAAGACAAGCATTTTGATTGTTCTATAAACCACTTTTGGCCTTTATTTTGTGTCAGATATATGTCTGAGATACAATGTCATACTTATGGAAGGTGATTCATATTCCAGTCAGATTATAAAAAGCAAGAAAAGTTTGTGGTTAGGGTTAAAGGAGAAATGAGAAATATGGTCACAGTACAGCGTCTTCTAAGAGCAAGACTCTGAAGCTGTATGTGGATCATAAGTCCAGAAGGCAAACACACACTCTTTCTGTTTCATTCTTTGGGAAGTACTTTTAGCCATTTGTGAGTTACATTGCAAAATAATGAATTAGAGAAAATGGGATGCTATCTAACACATGCGGAGATATCCTTGTAGGGTTAATTCTCTGCCCCCACATGAGATTATGCTTCCAGATTCTGAGGCATAAAATGAAAGAACAAAGGCCATGGTAAAAGCTGGGTGTTTGAGGATAATAGGCAATCACCCAGGACGCATGCATGCCCTTCCAAATGCCTAAATTGCTGAGAATTTGCACATCATTTGTGATTCTAAGAAATCATTACGCAAAAGTTGCCATTATGATAAGTGTAACAGATGTACTTAGCTGATTTAATGTGAAATTCATAAATCTGAATTGCTTCCCAGCAAAGTTTCCTTAAACTTTTATTCATGGCAACATGCAGGATTGTTCTTTTCAGAAACAGAGAGAATGCCTTTGCTAATGATTTCTGATGAGCATAATCCCAGCACCTTCAACAACCACCATGATGAGGGGTTCAGTTCCTTAGCAACTGGCCCTGTGAAAGATAAAGCCAGACACCTGTTGAAGCGGAAGGAATAGACTGTAATCAATAATGTAGCATCAAATGGGAAAAGGGGTCCAACATGAACTGTACTTCAATAGGTTAAACAGTGGCCAGGCCTTGTGAAGGGAGGATGATGGGCCTAAAACAGGGCTGAGCAAGGACTTAATCAGAAGCAAGGAAACAAGAGTACAAAGGGTTGGACAGTGTAAATGCCACCAGGCAGCTGTGTTGTCTGGTTGACCAATATTGGGGTCAGAAATCTACCTTTCTACAGGGCTGGGTGAGAGACCCTCTCCCATTTCTGATGATTGCATTTCAAAAATGGCCTCTGGGTCCTCAGGAAAAATATGTTAGCATAAGAGATCTATACATATGATCATGAACCCTTTTCAGAAAATACTTTGGGAAAAGAATCCAAGGACCTCTCATTAGGTTTAGTAGGAACAACCTTGAAAGTCCTTTCAGGGTCCTTGAGTTCTATTTTAATTCCAAGCAGGCACTTGAAGAAGGAAGAGTCATCAGAGGAAATCAGAACTGATCTACTGGACTAAGTTAGTATTTGTTCAACTCTTTTAGGATGGGGTCAACAGGTAGATAAAAGCATCCATGGTGTGAGGCTACAGTTTCTACAGGCTATATGCTATAATTAATGGAAAGAGGCAGGTGTGTAAGAGTTACTGTTTTCTATATGATTGCCATGCACTCCTTTGAACTAACTGTATAATTGTCCACAAGGTCAAATCACTATAGCTTCTTCATCCATCCAGTGTAGTAGGCACTCTGCTTCTTCTCTATTATTATTATCAGTGATATTCAAAGGAAAAATTTACTCATGTTGCCGCCCTTCTCTTTCCCCTGACTAAAATGTGCTTGAAATTATAAAAAGAAAAATGAGCTGTTTATAGGGTTGCCAGCCTTTGGCACATGTGATCTTAGGGTCTCTCCCTCTCATCTACTTCTTCCCCTTTCTTCTGTAGCCTACTAGACTTAAGACATTTTTTCTCTTTGTTCAAAATCTTTAATTTAGTTTCCGTATATTTTCTTTTTTAAAAATTATTTTATTTACATTCCAGTCATTTCCCCCTCCTCACTTTATCCCCCTCCCACAGTTCCTCATCCCATTCCTCCTCCCCCTTGCCTCCAAAAGGGTGCTGTTCCCTACCACCAGGTCTCCCCCTTCCCTGGGACATAAGACCCTTGAGGATTGAATACATCTTCTATCATTGACATCGGAAAAGAAAGACCTCTGGTACACATGTGCCAGGGGCCTTGGACCAGCTCGTGTATACTCCTGCTTAGTGGAAGCTCAGTCTCTGGGAACTCCCTAGGGTCTGGGTTAGTTGAGACTGTTGGTCTTCCTATGGGGTCATTCTTCCTTTTAGCTTCTTCCATCTTTCTCTGAATTCAACCATAGGGGTCCCTGACTTCAGTCCAATGGTTGGGAGTAAGTATCAGCTTATGTCTCAGTCAGCTGCTCATAGGAGCTCTCAGAGGACAGCCAAACCAGGCTCCTGTCAGCAAGCACATCATAGCATAGTAGTTTTAGGCCTTGGTGTACCCCCCCCATTAGATGGAGCCCTAAAAACCAAGGACATCATAAATTTTGCAGGCAGATGGATGGATCTAGAAAATATCATTCTGATTGAGGTAACTCAGACCCAAAACTACACAAATGGTATATACTCACTGATAAGTGGATATTAGCCAAAAAAGTGTGGAAAACCTAGGATACAACCTACAGACCATAAGAGGTGTAACAAGCAGAAATGCCCACGTGAGGAGACTTCAGTCCCTTAGAAGGGGGAAGGAAATAATCATGAGAGGCAGCAAGAGAGAGGGACCTAGGTGGGAGAGGGGAAGGGGAAGGGAAAGGGAAAAAAAGAACAGGATAAGATATGGGGGAGGAGACAGCAGAGAAGCCAAGAGAATGAACAGAAATAAGCAGCCTTGGCCAGTGGGAGGTGGGGGGAGCACCCTCTAGAAAGTACCAGACACCCAGGAGGTGAGACACTCTCAGGACTCATTGGTAGTAACCTTAGCTAAAATGACCAACACTGGGGGAAAAAACTCAAAGAGTCCACTTCCAGTAGATAGACAGGGCCTCAAGTGGAGGGAAGGGGTTACTAACCCACAGTCAAAATTCCTGACCCAGAATTATTCCTGTCAAAAAAAAAAAAAAGGAACTGCAAGGACAAAAATAGAGAAGAGACTGAAGGAAATGTAGTCCAATGACCAGACTTAGGACATTTTTATGTTGGCCCAAGGCAACAAGCAGCTCAACTGTACCATTTCCCCTGAGTTTGAGGGAGTGTGGAAGACATGTTCTTGTATGCATATCATTGTGACACAGAAGAGGAACATGAATTGAAAATATTTGTTTTCCTACTAAATTCCAAAAAGGAAACAGATGACCAAGAAGAAAGATTTTGATTTAAAAATGTATCATAAATCTAATGCAAGGAGTGCTCTGAAGTGATGCGACAAAGGGATTTTTTAATGGCGTTTTTTATTTTAAATACACATATACATACAAATACATGATATTTTGCCATTCATGTATATGTATATATCCTTCTGGCAAGAATTATTAGGAAATACCAATATCAACAATACATTGTTAAATATAAGGGTGTATTGCAAGCAGTCTGCTCAGGAAAAGAACTTATATATCATTGCTGTGGAGGAGAAACATATATTAGAAGAAAGGGTCTTCAGACTCTGATGGAGCTTTGAGGTAAGAGAGATTTGTAAGAAACAACACATTTAAAACACACCAAACAAAGTTTTTTTTTTTCAAGGAGATGCCTGCTTTTACAACCCAGAGAACGTCATTAAGATGAGTAGTTTAGACAGAAAGACAAAGTGAGAAATTGTTGTTTAGGATAAGAAATTTATTAGGATATTTATCAACTTAACTCCATGTACAGTATTGCAGGGCTCTGAAGAATAACTCTTCAGCTCTACCACACCAAAAGTGGTACCCTGTGCTCATTTTCAAAGACTTCTAAGAGAGGAGGGAGATCTCATATCCGAAGCAAAAAGCTTAATAAGTAAGCCATATTGTACACCTGCAACCAGGTAGCCTCTGATTCCAGGTGAATGGAGGAATTTGCTTCATTGTAGGAGCCCTGAGAACTCTAAGGCTGCACAGTCACAGCAGGTGACCTCCCATCTCTTTGTAGCAACAACTTCACATGGGGAGAGATTGCAAGGAGGGTGTGGGTGCACTGACTTGTAAGCTGTGGCACATCTGTGATGTCATCTACAGAGGACTGACATGAGTTGGGAGCTTGGAAAAGTCACTTCCATGAGCAAGCTAGTAAAGCATTGCAAAGGCCAAGTGCTTTCAGAAGAAGGTGGTTTGTCTCTCTTCCTTATAAAGCAAGTCTGGAAACACTTTGACTATTAACATTTAGAGGAAGAGTAGTGCTGGAGTGCAGTAGGCACAGACCAGTCTCTGAAAAACTGTCTATGTAGTGTAGGAGCACTTCCCATAACTAAAATGTTTCCTTCCTCAAATCCCTGGCGTGCTACAAATAGCCAGAGTCTATGCTCTGGTTGAAAATGTAACTGATGGGCCGGGCGGTGGTGGTGCACACCTTTAATCCCAGCACTTGGGAGGCAGAGGCAGGCAGATTTCTGAGTTCAAGGCCATCCTGGTCTACAGAGTGAGTTCCAGGTCAGCCAAGGCTATACAGAGAAACCCTGTCTCAAAAAACAAACAAAAAAATATAACTGATGGAGACATGTGAAACTCCACCCAGTGCCACTGTCACCTCTTTCCTGTATACATTTGGATATTTATCTTCATCTCCCAAATGGTAATAGGGCACCTGAGTCCATCATATCCTACTTGGTTATGATATTGGGCAAATTTTTTGCTTTATCTTGAAGCCCAGGTTAACTACTCTAAAATTCTGTGCAAATTGTGATGCTTAACAAGTGAATCATCTGTATCCAGTATCCCTCCAGTTCCTTAAAAATTCATGAGAAAGAGTTAACTCTACAATCATGTCATTTAACAGAAGGGGAAACGGTCATGTGAAGTCACATAACATTATGGACACACTTGATTCTGGCTATATATGAGAGTAGATTGTACACAGTGCTGTAGAGACAACCATCACTTACCTCCAATTGTACATAAACTATTTGCGAGTTAAAGATGAACTCTTTTCATGAATTGTGTCCTGGATAAGAAGCTGAGGATAGAGTTATGCCTCCAGAGTCATTAAGGCAATAAAGTAAAACCTCTCAATGGAGTTCAGGGATCAGATACAAACATCTTTAAAGGGGAGGAGATTTGCTCTCACATAAGACCAAGAAAGCATACTCATAACCAGAAAGAAAGGTAAGAAAATTATGTAGCCACCTTAAAGACAGGTTTATGGGTAAGAGTATCATTTAATGAGAATTATGGGAAAATCGGAGTCTTCTCTTGGGCGCCTTTGTCTTATTAATGAGAAATTTAAGAACAGAACTAAAAGGTAATGTAAGTATAATTTTATTAAAGTTGGAAATAAAACTATGAAGCAGTCATACTGTAAATTTCAACAGCTGCCTAGAGGACACAGAGAGAAGAGGAACAGAGAAAGAAAGCCATGTTTTTTGAATTAGGCTTTAATGGATGTCAGCCTCATGATGTACAAGCAACCTATGGCAAATAAATAAATAAATAAATAAATAAACAAACAAACAAACTTTGGAAAAAGAATGAACTCTAAAATATTAGGAAAAGCATGCTTAGAATAGGGATGAAAACACACACACACACAGAGAGTGAGTGAGAGAGAGAGAGAGAGAGAGAGAGAGAGAGAGAGATTTTCTCGAGTAATTCTAAAATGTGAGGTGACTTACAAAGAGAAATGGCTTAGCTGTCAAGTCACTGAGCTAGGAAATGAGCATACAGAAAGAAAAATACATTATCCTGTTAAGAGCATAATTATTCCATACTTCTTTAGCATGGCTTAAGGTGGCAATGCCTTCATGAGAGGTGCTTTCTTTTTCAAATGATTGACCTCCACAACTGGAATGTTCTGTCTCTACCCATCCAGAGGTTCCCTTTTCTTTATTAGGACATGTTTCCTTTACTAGGCCTCTGATGCTACCATAATAATTTAAAAATAGTAAAGAATGTAAAAAAGTGTGAATAAAACATTTAATACCTATTCCATTCTTGGGGCCCTGCCAATTAGTTGTTTGGACAACTCTACCATTGTCCAAATAGCCTTCTGAGTTCGGTGCAAAATGGGGGACTCCCTTTATTAGAAGGGCTTTTCTTCTCTTACCTTATCTATGGAGCTCAGAAACACCCATACCTTCTACCTGCAGAATGCCACATAGCCTTTGTGAGACTACAGGTTCAGCTTTCTTTCTCCCAATAAGAATCTGTCCACTCAGCACCTGAGATTCCTGGAATGCCTCCCCATGCTAATGAGGAATCTCAGTTCTTTAGCCTTTAACCAATGACCTTTGCCCATGCTGGATAGTCCTTCCTCCTTTCCCCAAATTATATAACCTCTGATTCACCCTGAACAAAGTTGATCTGTCCCCTGAAGCTGATCCCGGAATATAGTTGTTTCCATTTTAACTAATAGGCCCTCTGAAGCTCTCTGTTCATTGACCCTTCCCCCTTTGTCCTTGTGGGCCAAGGACCAACAACTCCAGGGAGAAGGAAGACTACATTTAAAAATTGTTAGGAGTGTATTTATTTAAAAAAAAAAACAACTTATCTAGTGTGTGTGTGTGTGTGTGTGTGTGTGTGTGTGTGTGTGTCCTCACAATGTTCACAGGCTAATATAGAGGTATATATTAGATGTGGACATGGAGAGGAAAGAGGATTAGAGATAAACAGATTTAAGTTGAATCATTTTTCAGTCAAGGGATTTATTAATGTAGCAGCTGTGCAGTATGGCCAAAGTTCAACATAGGTAGCTTTGCTGATGAAATGTAGCACGAAGTCTAGTCTTAATGGTGTCCAAGGAAGAGTAGGTACTGAATCATGAGGAAATAGTCCTTGGTAGTATATGTCTTATTTAACATTACAGGGGTTTTGAAGGGAGTATGAAGGGTATCTTGCAGGAATTATTCCTCTTAGGGTAGATGAGTAGGGCTTGGTTAATGGGAGATCTGTAAGCCTGATATTTACTGAGATTCTTTCAACATCTGGACAGCATAATGGGGTTAAATGTATTTTCACTATGCTCCCACTGCCTCTCTGTGTAGGACCTGGTTTCTCAGACAATAGGCAAGCATATTTTATTCTATAAATTGACATATATATAAATTATTATATATTAATATTACATATTAATATATATTAATTCTTCTATAATAAAATCTCTCATTCTATAATGTATAATATTCTATAATACTTAAAAATATGGAAAAAATTCTGAATGATTGAATAGGGAGACCTGAGACTGGCTCAATAGCACCAGTGTTTGAGTTGAGTGGTGAGAGTATGTTGAAGCCATTGGCATTCTTTGTAGGGTTAAGACAGGAGTCATCTCTTTAAAGCATTGATTTCTTTTGAGTAGTTCTTTAAACCTGAATCATTGGCCAACATAGCAAGTGCTAACTTATTGATTTACATTCATTTTTACCTTCACATACATATTGAATAATTACTAAATATCAGGTGAACAGCTGACACTTGAGTTGTCATAATTCAAAATGTCCACAATGAAAGAAATGTGCCTGAGCTCAGAGCATTCACTTATTACTACAGTGACATCTACTCAGTAAATAGCCATCAGATGTGGAATCTAAAATAGGCTGATATCTACAGCCAGTGGAGAGGGGTGATGTGAGAGCTTCTAGCAGGCATGTTAGAGCATCAGTGCTTAGAAGAAAATGGCTCTCTGCAAGACAAAGCTGTAGCGTGTACTCGGCACCACAGCTGAAGGAGGAAAAGGCTGAGGAAGGAGATGGAAAGGGAGCTTGCTGTCCCTTGTGTCTACAAGAAGGCTGGATTTATAACATGTCGCTTTAGAGGAACTCTGAGGAAAGTTGTTAAGAGTTCTTGCTATTAATGTACACAAGCACAAAATTCTCAACGCAACATTGAACAAGTTGCTATTAATTATTTGCACTTAAAAGAAAATCACTCTTGAAAATATGGCATTAACCTTTGAGTTTTCCAGCTCTCATCTCTTCAGTTATGCTGGTAATGAAGAAGTTTTGACACATTCATATATGAGCCTGGAACAGTGTAGAAAGACATGCATTTAAAACTGTTTTCAAACACCCTTCCTCCTGCCTTATGGCCTGAGGTTCCAGAACAGGTGATTATCAGCTCTGTCAACATTGCTTTCCAACAGAAGGCTCGCTTTCATTTAACCTCCTGACTCCCACTGCGTGCACACACCAGGCCTGAGAACAACAATGTCATTGCTCTACTGCCTACACCAGCTTGCTTAATTTGACAGGACTATTGATTCCAACACACCACCAGCAGTTTGTTAGGAGCAAGACAGCAAGAGGCTAGACAGTAGTGGATGGCCTCCAGTGCCCACAGGGAGCACTTCCACACAGGAGGGTGATTAGGATAAGGGCTTTCCCCAAGGTCTACATTTCTTTGAACAGTAAATCATTCAGGTTTATGCAGTGAGTAGATGGCTGAATCTCTGTATTTACTAATAAATGACATACATCGTCTACAAAATGAGTTCATAATAAAACAATAAACACAAGACCATAAGGATCCAACATCATTTGAGGTTATATATGATAGTTTAAATCACCCAATATGCAGGTCTTAGCTTCTCCCAAGAGCATTAGGAGAAACTACAATAAATGCTGTGAGCATAGACTGATCACAGAAAGGTTCTGATCTGAGGCAGTTAAGCTGACTTACAGGAGGAAGGCTTGATACAGATGAAGTGTTTGGCAGACCATGGTACAAATATTAAGATCCCTTGAATTAGATACCTAGTAGATACCTAAGTAGAGTCTGAATTCTCTTACTCTATTTTGTCTCTAGATTCTTTGTATGTGTTCATAGTGTCTTTTGTTCTTTTTTATTTTAGGTATACTCAAGAATAGGTTTGATCTAGAGAAAAATTAAGAAGATACTACTAATAGAATTTTTACATATTCTGTACTTAGTTTTGTAGAATAGGAAATAATAATTTAGCAGTATACACTGAAATGATACAGTTGTAAAAAATTTTAAAGTCAATACTGATAAATTATTAATAAATTATATTAATAACTAAATACCACTCCTAGCTGAAATATGAGATTCTTACCTCACCATTTATTGATTTATTTGTTTGATTGTTATATCTTTGTAGTTTTATCCAGGAACAAACTTGCTTCTATGGTTGTCATACATCTTTAGCTTTCTCTTAGTCTTGTCAGATTCTAAGCATTGGAATGTCATTGTTGATCTGGGAGGTTCTGTGTAGTAGTACTAGTCTAGTGTTTTGTAAGATTCTGCTTTGTTTGGTATTTTCTTGTAGTGGTGCTATAGCTGTTGTCTATGCAAAAAAAAAGGACAGTTTTCTTTTTTATCACATCTGGAATGCCACTGTCTGTGTGATGAGTCAGTATCAATGTTACAGTGCTGTTTCTGATGTTGTATTTTTCAAGTTCTCTTTCTCTTCAGGTACTTGTTTTTCTCATCCTCCGTTCAGAGGACTCTTTGGAAAGAAGTGGTTATATGCAGTTTACATGTTAAAAATAAGAAGGAGTATTTTGTCCTGATTATACAAAACCTGCATGAGTCATTTGTTTATTCTGTCCAGGGATTACTTACTTCTCATCTGCTTATTTATTTATTTATTTATCTATTTACTTATAATCTCTATACCAACTCATATATACCTATTTTATATTTGGGTTTATAAGGCAAAAAGTTAAGTGTTATAACCAGTATTTTTAGGGAATTTTCTGTGCTCCAGAATCCAATAAGCTCAGTTTGGCTACCTTATTCAATATGCTAATTAAAAAGATGGGTGACAAAAAAAAGTAATTAGAGGTGACTTATTCAATGTAGCCATATTGGCAAAATAAAGGAAAGAAATAAATGAAGCTAGTTATCAGACATCCGCTGTGGAGGCATGAGCTGAAGCAAATATGAAAGATAAACAGGGTGAGAGCATGAGTAAACATTCTTAGTTCTGGTGTAGTCTTTAGGATGGGGTCAATTCTGTCAGATTGTTGTGTGGTCCGGCAAGGTGATGCAGAGAAATCTTATTGCTGTTTTGACTGCCAGTCCTTGAGGAGATGTGTGTAGTTCAGGGTACAGGCTTACCTTCATGGCTAAAAACCCACATGTGCAGAAGAGGGAGTCTGTCCCATAGATTCTGCTATGTTTGAAGTCCAAGATGACTGCAGGATTAAGACAGTGATTTATCCCTGTGCCTTTAGCCTTCAAGGAAGATGAAGTAGGTTAGACAAACACTCCTACTGTAATTAACATGTACAGAGATAAGCAGCTTATCCCAAAGTAAAGGAGGTTGGCATAAAAGGAAGACCTAGTTGTCAGGGTTTTAGTCTGGAATCTATTTACCTTGTAATCCCAAGTGAGAAGGTGGGATTTTTGTTTGTTTGATGGTCTGTTTTTACCGAATACAGCTTTTAATTCTTCATTTCAATATGATTTGATTTTGTGATTGAGCTGTTGTTCCTCACTTCACTAAGAGTTCAGTTGCCCACGCCATTTTGATAGTAAATTTCAATTGATCAGCTCTTGAAGTGTTTGTGCTGCAAGATATTTCAAGCTTATTCTTCAGATAACTGGCCCAATCATCGAATCAGACTCTTTTCCTAATACCACTTTCATTGCAATGCTGTTCAAATCAAGTTGTGTGAGCTATGAGTATTTTTTTGGCAATGAAACAGCTTTGCGTATAGGCCCTTTAGGCAAATAGATCACAGACAAACACACAGCTATAATTTTTTAATGTAACCATCTGTACCTATACTTGGCTAAACATTAGCTGACATTGATATCTCCCTTAGTATCTATCAATCACCACCCTTTATCTACCCTCCACCTACTGTACTAGAAAAAACACCTGGCTTCAGTACTCCACACACATGTACTTAATTCCTCTTCCCCAGGAATCATATCAGCAAAGTAAGAAATTAACACTGCACCTTGTCATGACATCTAAACAGTGCTTATGTGAAGTTCTTAACTTTTAGGACTCACTTATTTCCAAACTGTTTATGACAAGATTTCTGCCCCCACCTCTGACACCTACAGGTGTGTTGACAGGTTTGTAAGACAGATCTGATTTCTTTATCAGAGTCAGCATTGCTTCATGAGACCTTCAGGCACTTAAATGTTATTAATAATACCTATACAGCTCTCTATTTCTTTAACAGTTTTAAGAATTTTATTGTTACATATTTTCTTCTGTCAATTTTGATAGTTTTATGTTTGAAGAAGTTGGTTATTTTCACTAAGTTATGAAATTTGGAGATACTGGATTGCTCAGAGGGTTCCTCTATGTTTTTCCTATGCTCACCAGTGCAAAGAAAATGATCTTTCTTTTATTTTTGTTGATAACTTATGATAGAGCTGTAGCTGTACATGTGTGTTTTTTCACACTGTCAGAATTTACTGAATAATAATAAATTACTAGGTGATATAATGGTTATTAGTAGCCATTTGCCAAATAAACCCTGTGGTGGTTTGAATAAGAGTGGCCAACATTGGCTCATACATTTGGGTTCTTAGAAACCAGGGAGTTGTGCTATATGAAAGGATTTGGAGGAATGGCCTTGTTGGAGTAGGTCCAGTCTTGTTGGAGAAAGTGTGTCACTGAGGATGTGCTTTGAGGTTTCAAAATGCCAAGCCAGCCCCAGGTTTTCTCTCCCTCTCCCCCTCCCTCTCCCTCTCCCTCTCACCCCCCCTCCCCCTCTCCCACTCCTTCCTCCTACTCCTCCCCTCCCCCTCTCTTTGTGTGTTTGTTTGTCTGTGTGTGTGAATAGGTCAGGATGTAGCACCCTCAGCTGCTCCATCACACACCCACATGTCTCCATGTTTCCTGCTATAATATTAGACTAAACCAGCCAGGCAGAGGTGGGGCACGCCTTTGATCCCAGCACTTGAGAGGCAGAGGCAGGGGATTTCTGAGTTTGAGGCCAGCCTGGTCTACAGAGTGAGTTCCAGGACAGCCAGGACTACTCAAAGAAACCCTGTCTCGAATATATTGTATATATTAGACTAAACCTCTGAAACATTAAGTAAGCCCTCTGCTGGGAGCCGACTTTTAGCAGAAAGCGGCTATCAGCTTTGCAGCCATCTTGAGCTATATACCCTGACATGAGACTTGTATTACAATAGCCTATAACAGCTGAGCACACTCTGATAATCTTGGTTTAGATACCTTGGGTGTGTGAGATTAAAGGTGTGTGAGATTAAAGGTGTGTGACTTAAGAGAGTGACTTAGATATCAGATTTAGAGAGAAGACCTAAGGGCATGATTAAAGGTGTGACTTAAAGGCATGGCTTAGAAGTGAGACATATAAAAGGCGAGAGGCAGACAGGAGAGTACAGAACAATTAGGACAGTACAACTCAGAACAATTTGGAGAGAACAATTTGGAGTAACAGAGATTCAGACACTAGGAGTAGGAGTAGACATTAGATACTCGGAAGAGAACAACATGGAGTACAACTAGAAACTAGGAACTCAAGACTTGGGACTTGGACTAGGAAGAGAGACTGAAGAATAAACGGGATTGAATCACACTCTGTCTGGTCTCCTCACTCTCTCTCTTGCTGAACCCTGACCCGCAGACCGCATTGGTAGCTTGGGTTGGGAAATAGTGGCCACTAAGCAAGGAGTGGAGAGGGCCACAACATTTTAGGCCACCCAAAGTGAGGCTCCAGCTTGGGCCACAACATTTTTGAGGCAACAGCCCTCAATTAAATACTTTCTTTCTGAGCATTTCCTAGGTCACAAGTTTCACAGCAATAGAACAGTGACCAAGAAACCCCCTTTTCTTTGAAAGTCATGGCTAGACAAATATAATTTTTAAATTCCAAGATTAATTTTAATGTATTAATTAGAGATTCTAGTGCTGTGATAAAACACCATGACCAAACCATCTTGTGGGGAAAAAATGTTCTATTTTTTTACGTATCCATATCTTAGTTGATTTTCAAAGGCAATGAGGACAGAAATTCAAACAGTACAGGAACCTGCAGGCAGGTACTGATGCAATGGGAAAACACTGTTTACTGACTTGCTTCTCATGGCTTTCTCAGCCTCCTTTCTTATACAATTCAAGAGCACCAGCCCTGTAAGGACACTGTCCACACTGTGCTAGGCTCTCCCACATCAATCATCACTCAAGAAAATGCACCACAGACTGTTCCAACAGGCCAATATTTGCAGGAGCATTCTCTTAACTGAGGTTTTCTCTTTCCAGATGACTCCAGCTCATGTCAAATTGACATAAAACTACCCAGTGCACCATTCTTCTTTACATGTTGTCTTCTTCTTCCAATATATCCATCCACTGTTAGGTTTTCATGCTTTTTTATTAACCATACAAACATATCACATCACTTCTCTTGCTTACCTTTTCTCTTTAAACTATCCCATTATTTTCTTCTTGCCTTACAGTGTAACTTACAGATTTTTGTTAAATAAATTGTCAAAGAGATTGAAGAATAGATGTACAAATATATAGGTCATTTATTTTTGAGACTGGGTCACTCACTGTGTAAGCTATGAGATCCTACTGCTTCTGTTTCCGGAATGTTGGGATTAATGGCATGTGGCATGACACCCAGGCTAAATATCCCAATTTATTTTAAATTTGTGTGTGATGTATGAAGCATATACAAGTTTGTGTGTCCATGGTATGAGATATGTGTGGAGGCTGGAGGATAACTTTAGGTATTGTTCCTTGCCTTTCATCTTGTTTTGAGACAGAGTCTCTCTTTTGTTGTTTTCTACTGTCTACAGGAGGGTAGCCAGCTAGTATTTGCTGAGTAGCTCTTGTCTCCATCTTCCATTTAATTAATCATTTGCAGGCTAAGTACAAATTACTAAGAGAGAGCTTACCCTGGACAGAGGTTCATTTCAGGATTTGCTTAGACTGAGCAAATGGCTCAAGATCGTCTCTTGAAAATACCTGGGCTTTACAAAATGGAACGAGTTACTGACTTACAATAATTTCTCTAGCAAATTAAGACTCCTCAGGAATAATTGACTGATGTTTGCCTCAAGATGTCCCTCTGAAATAAATCTCTTATTTTGCATTCTAAATCTATTATAAGTTGGGGAAAGAGTGTACGCTAACTCTTATGTTTTAATTTGGATTCTAGGCAGTTTTTCAATATTATACATTTCTAGGTAAAGCTATACAATATTTTCTCAGGATTATACTTAAGCCTTTTTTTCTTAAAAACATTTTTCAACTTAAAGATAATTGATTGTACTTATTAAATAAAAACTTTTTCCTGCTTTAATTTTTGGATGTAGTGTCCCAGTGAAAGGCATTTCTGCCTTTTAAGGCTATTAACAAGTTACTACCAAACTCATTAAGAAAGTTCATTCATCCAAATCTGAAAGGTAAATTAGTCTTATATATTTATCATTACACATAATTATGGTCATGGCTACAGATATTATCTTAACTTACAGAATATATTTAGTATGCTCATCTTTAATTTGCTATCAGCATTAAATTAAACAATTTATTTAATTATTTTGTGGTTTATTAAGAAAGCCTTTTAAAAGTCAGCCCAGTCTATTTCTCTAGGATATTTGTGATTCTGTTTACATGTAGTCTTTTAAGTAGGCTTTTGTTTTTGAAGTAAATCTATAAAGCAAACTTACTTCATTTTCATGAATAACAGCTGTCCCATGACCTCTTGCTGAATCCTATACTTTTCCTTCAGACTCAATGCTACTTGTGTTTGCTGCTCATGTAATGAAAACTGTCAGTATGCTTAAACTCCTCCAGGGTTTTATGCTGTGGTATTAGCTGCATTGTGTACTTTCAAAGCTATTTTTAAGTAGAAAAACTTTATAAATATTTATTACTTGTTGAGTTGTTTTATTTTATATGAAATATCCATCTTGAAAAGTAATTTTGTGTCAAAGTTCTAAATTGTAATTTACTTGATATTATTACTATTATACATTTTACCCCTATAATTTTCAAGTAATGTTTTTATCCATCTTGCATGTTTTTATTTTATTGTTTGTTTCATTTTTGCAACTCCATCTCACTAGGCATCTTAAGATGGCCTAAAACTCACTAGGCCTCTGCCTCAACTTGCCACATACTGGGTTAGAGGCATGCACCACAACTACCTCATGGTCTTTCAATCCACTGTTTGTCAATACGTTCCTTCAGATGTCAGATGGCTGGATGTGTGACTGTGTTGGGAATTTCTCTTTCAGTGTTTAAGTCTGGCAATTCAGTTCTCATCTTTGAGAGTTTCCCATTCATCATGGCAATTTCCCTATTCAATGTACTTTTCTTTCTTGTTATGCACCTGCTTCAAATGGTTTTGTTGCATTAATAATATTTTCTCTTTTCTGTTTTCTATACATTTCTTTTACCTTGGTTATAGCACATATGCATCCATCAGTGTCAAAACTTAGCGAGCATTCATGCCTCCTTACCTTCGGCAAACAGAGAGTTTATTTTTATGTCATGTTCTAGGACTGACAGGATAGAACAGCACAAGTATCCTCAGTAGCAAAATGGAGAAAATAAATTGATGATTGTTTTCTTTGACATTTGCACTCTCCTTACTTCTTACCTTCAGATAATTCCAAATTGTATACCCTTTAGTTTTGCATGTGGTCTAAAACTGAGATTTTATTTGGAAGGAATTTATATACCATTCTAAGTTTTACTTTTGAATTCATATTTTTCTACTTGTGGTCATAATATTTTTCTGATTCTTGCTCCCAAGGTATTCTTAGAATTTATGAAAATATAAGACTCTAAGAAGGTACTACCAATTCATTAGAGATGGGTTCTTAAGTTAAAATATGTGTTCTCATTTCTTAATATCTATTTATGAGAAGGGGTAGATGAGCTACATACAATTTTCTATCATCTGGTACTTTTCAATGCCTAGCTCTCATCTGGCCAACTCCCTTCTCATAATGTGCCCACTGCTCACATATTTGCATGTCATTTCCTACAGTATTCAAAGGCGGATAGGCATCCTGTGACTGCACTGGAGAAAATAATGGAGTCAAGTTTTTCGGCTCCCCAGTCGTTCCCAGAGGTTACTTCTCCTGACCGAGGAAGCCAGCCTATCAAACATCACAGGTATGGGTAGCTAATTGTGATGGGAGTGGGTGAAATCAACACATAGAAAACACTTTAGAACAACACTTTAGAAATCAACACATGGCCAGAGAATGGCAACTGAACTTAGAGTCCACTAGAGATGACTGTTCTTACTATAGATCTATATATAGATCCCCATGGAGGTGATGTTTATGCAGCCCACAGCCAGGAACCAAACTCTCCAGCTTTCGTCAGTGGCATCATTCACTCTACAGAAAAATAAAGGAACTTTACCTTACATCAGAGCTGCAGGCACCAACGAGATACTGAAGTGACTGGACTTTGAAACACTATTAAGTGTGATTTTGTTTCACGGCCTGTCTGATCACTTGTTGAAAAGTTACCATCTGATTCTCCTCCAGGCAGCTGATGTGACATGTACCAAGTGCTCCAAACATACCTAACGAAAGTTTCAGAGACAAATATTGGAGAATATTCTCTTTGGGCCTGTAAGATATATGTTACCATAGAGGTGGCATCTCTCTCTCTCTCTCTCTCTCTCTCTCTCTCTCTCTCTCTCTCTCTCTCTCTATCTGTGTGTGAGAGAGAGACAGACAGACAGACAGACAGACAGAAACAGAGACAGAGAGAGAAACAGAGAAAGAGAAACAGAGTGAGAGAGAAACAGAGAAAGAGAAACAGAGAGAGACAGAGAGCTGGTTACATGGAAACTTTCTTTGGAGACAAAGGGTAGCTACTTGATATGTCACAGGAAACTCTAAAGCTGGGTGTATTCTCTGGCATCTTCTCATCCACATTTGTGTTTTGTGCATGAAGTATCTATTTTTAAATTCAGTCTTATATAGTCCCAACGAAAGAAAGAATTTAGAGCTAATGCTACAGTGTAGACAGCATATTTGTAGGTATTAAAGTTAATACGTTTTATCTGTAAAAGTTGTTCAAAAACTAAACATTCCTTTTTTTAAGTGATAAACATTTTTATATTTTTAAAGCTATATAACTCTATATATGAATTTAATCTTTTAAAATCACACACACACACACACACACGAGTTAAAGTTTTTAAAGCTGCATCAATTGTTACTAGCAATAGAATGTTACTGACAGAAAAGAATATTACGGAGGAAAAATGTTACTGACATGTTTTCCTTTATCTTCAACACCTTGTACCCTAGCAAGAAAGAAACACACAATAAAAGAGCTGATCTCTACCCTCTACCTTTCGTCCGCAGGAGTATACCTTCCTGGCTATACTAGCTATGAGATTTTCAGTTATTCTAACAATGAGCACACTATACCTCAGAAGCTGCGGATGTTACTTATTCCCATACATTTGCAGTAGATAGATTCTAGGGTTCCAAGGATTTGACAAAGGAAATAGTTTGGTATCTTCAGCTTAGTAGTGGAATAGTTTGGCATCTGGGTAGATATATTGGGTACTATTGGCAAGTATGTTGTGTTGTGCATTCACAGAATTCCTGTGAAAACAGCCTTTTATTTCACTTGGCCTATGGAAGCTGCATTTATTCCAGAAGTAAAGTCCAAAATTACTAGTCTTTTAAAAGGAAAAAAGTTTTTTTTTTCCAAAACAGTATTTTCCCCAGTTTATTCTAAAATATATTACTGTAGTTATATACTCTGTTGTGTAAAATAGTATAATATTACTCTGTAGTGTATTATGGCAAAAATACTTTAAATTTGTGATTTTTAAGTGGTGACTTCTGCCATTTTGGAAGGACAGCACTCCTGTTACCAGGTACATTTTTTGTCAGTCTCTCACTGACTTTGATCTTGGTTTCTAGAACTCCAAGATTAAATGACGATAACTTTAAAGGACCTTCTAGGTTGTTGTAGTTGATTGTTCTGGATTCAATGACATTGCAGTATCTGATGGATATGTGCTGATAGAGTGGCAAGGGTTGATTTATAAAGTACTTTCAGAACTTGAAATTACAGTTTAATACATCATGGCTTTTGTTTTGTAAAACATGCAAAAGACTAAACAGTTTCATGATTGATAACCTATTTACTGATTTATACTTCTTTCCACATGCTTTATAACTTCCTGAGTGCCCCTGGGTTAGAAGGCTTGAATTGCTGATTGATCAATAGGTCTACAACTGCTTTTGAAGATGGGCCACTACTTCACACTGATAGACCTTGTTTTGACAGTTCAGCAAGCTATGGATAATTAATTTTTAGTTGTGCACTGAAAATATGACTCTCTTGGATACCTTAATATGAAATAAAGCTATTAATACAAAACCGTTATTTCTAACATTTAGTAGAAACTCTACCTGTTGAAAAAATCTTTTGAGGCATGTCATTTTTTGTTACATTGGATTTTGGCAATATAACTAGCTCACAATGGCATCAATATAGGTTATCAACAGTGACAGGTGCCCAGGGCATCCAGTGACACAGAGGAACATTTGCACTGCCAGTTATGGTGTACCAATTCATAGAACCATGTGGTGTTGTGTCCCTCACATGTTCACCTCATATAGGGCATATAGTGTACTTGACCACTTTCTTCTCTGGTATAATCCACAAAAATCTTCGAGGAGGGTGATGCTGACTCTTCCCACCCCTAACCACTCTCAAGTCACTTTTGGTGCAAACCCTTATGCAGCAGGTGAGATTCAGACTTTCCTGTCCTCTGGCTGCTGGCATATTAGAGTGAGGTAAGTGCTGGTGAAGGATGGAAAGACTGGCACAAGATCATAGTCATTCCATCCCCTGCCTCAGTTCTGTCCCACTCTGGTCTTCTGGGACTACAGCGCCTGATACCTGATTTGGTCCTTTCAGTCTCTATTCTGAAAAATGGCCCCTCTCCTTTATATCAATGGCTTCCTATTGTTAATGGCTTGAAGTGCAACAATGTCTTGTGTAGCTTCACCTTGTTTCCTCCCAAGTAATGATCACTGATATGCCATGCCTCTTATAATCTTCTCAATTAGTCCAAGTTAAAGTGGGTTTTATTTCCTCCAAGACTCCGACACAACTGTCATCATGCTTTTGGTAGCAGAGAGACATGAGCAGCTTACTCTAGTGCCAAAGACCTACAGAAGTGGGAAGGAAGGAAACAGAGTCACTGTTAGAGAACTCCTCAAAGATGTTGGCTTAGAGATTGAATGTGATGACCACGTCGTTAAGTATTTTGGGAACTCTACAGCAGATACATAGCTAACAACTAAAATAACATACCATGATTTGGTGCCTGCACAAGATGGAGAAGTTAGTGTCTACCTGCCACCTTAACAGAACTGACAAAATGTTGTTAGCACTCAAGTCTCAACCAATCAAACTCCCAATGAAAATATTTGCAAATATTTGCTGGGTGGGGGGGGGGGTGGACAGGGCATGCCTTTGATATCAGCCATCAGGAGGTAGACACAGGTGGATCTTTGTGAATTCAAGGCCAGTTTCAGGTTAGCCAGAGCAACATAGTAATTCTTTATCTCACAAATTTATTAAATATGTTTTATATTTATAAACTTGGAATAGTTGTAATATTGATGGAAATTGTGAAAAATCCCAAATAGTATAGTAATGTGGTTAAGATTGCATTAGGAGGCTGTCCCCTATGGGTGCACTGTTGAGGTATGAGTATTTTCATCCTGGCCTATAATTGCAGTGATATTTTTAGACAGTGTAAGTGCAGCCTAAGGGTTTTAGCTCACAATATGATCATAGAAGAACCATTTGAACCATATAACCTGACATCCAAGGGAATACTTAGGTTTGAATGCAGGGCAAATCAGTAGAGTGGGGAAGGGAGTTGATTAGGAATATTTCAATTAACTTGGTGATTTATTATAGAAACTAATTCCTTTGAAATAGCCTGTGTATAAGGGCTTACTTTGTTAAGGCCTGGGATCTAGGTTACTTATACTGTTTGCCATTGATGGCCTCTACAATTATTCAATCATTTGAGACGTTTGGATGTATATACCCAATAAAATTGAACCAGGCTCTTTCACTCACATATATAACTAGTTTCTTAAGACTGATGAAAATCTGGGACAGTAAACTGAGGATTTATCATGTATGTGAAAGAAAGAATGCCAATTAAAGTAAGGTCTGTTTATCCTATCTCTAAGAAATGGAAATTTCCCCCCAAATCCCCTCTGGGCTTCCTACATTTGGTTCTCATCACTGCCTAATGAGGGCATTTTTATGCCAATTAGAAAGACAGCTACTGTGGAGTGGGAAATCAGGGTAGAGGGGACTTGGGATCATGAGACTTCCTTAAACCTACTTCCATGTTAGCTAGAAGGCCAGAAACACAAGGAATTTTTTCACAGCACCTCCAACAATAAATGAATTAAGCAACTTCTAATTTTATCTGAGTACATATTTGACACTGACAGCATAGTACTTAAGGATGTGTGGTAGAAATTGAATGTCTGAGACATTTTAGCACTTCTTAGAAATTATTATGATCTGTTTGGTTTGTTGGTTTTGTTTTCCAACCCAGCAGGAGTATTTCTTCTTGCTGCAGCCCAGGACAAAGGAGTGGGATGTTGCATAGGAATACTTTCAGAAGGACACCACCCTCACCCCGAAGTCGACTGGGTGGTATTGTAGGACCAGCATATCAACAACTTGAAGAATCAAGAATTCCAGACCAGGATACCATACCTTGCCAAGGGTAGGTCTTATAGCAAGGGACTTACATGAGAGACTATTAGAAGTTTGACGCTAAGTTAGTATATACCGTTTCAAAAAAAAAAAGAAGAAGAAGATGATGAAGAAGAAGCTTTCTTGGAAGATTAGAAGTATTGAAGTATCCTTTGACCAGTAAGTTAGAAGTTTAATTTTCTGATCAGTAGTATGGACAAAACCCTAAAAATTAACCTTCAACATAAATGAGGTATCTACTTCTACCCAGTAATCTTGAATTGGGGTATTAGGTAAATATTAACAGCAGAATATCACAGAGAAAATTTCAGAACTCAGAGGTCTTCATTATTTATGCTCTGGAGGCATTGAGGCATGGAGGTATTAGGGATTTTGGAAACCATGGCTATTGCAAACAGTACAAAAGCACCATGTTCACTAGGAGGCGCTCAGGGCATAGAGAGTGGACTGAAAGATGGGTTTAATCACAACTAAGCTCTTGGTGTAAGCCACCAAAGTATATATGTGGTAACTTATAATTAAACTTTGATCTCTGTCCCTTACAACTTGTGTCAACTTCAGAAAACTTTGTCATTTGAGCCTAAGCTTCATGTGACCAAAGGCTATTGATCAGATCAAAAAGGAGTATTAAGAAACTTCCTTAAGTTTTTACTTAAGTTTTGTATTCACAGAAAGAATGTTTACCGTAGTGATTCTCATAATGCTACCATTAATTTCAAGAATCTAGATTTACTCTAGGTATTTCCAGAATCAGATTCTAGTTGAATCTAGATGTTAATTTTGTGAAGGAGCCAGACTGGTTTTCTGTGCAGTTTTTTTTTTTTTTTTTTTTTTTTTTTTTTTTTTTTTTTTTTTTTTTTTTTTGAAGGTGATTATTTCAGATTCCTTCTTTTTAGCCTGAGACTGTAGCAGGTAGGATGTCTAGCTCATTACTTTATATTTCTCTTTTCTTCTAGACATGGGATAGATGAACTGTTACCCTGTCGGATTAAGTTTCACATGGGTTTTTTATAAAGAAAGATTTCTAGGAGAAAGGATACAAGGAGACAAGAAAGCTAAGTAGTCAAAAGTGTGTAATGAAACAGAAGACGTGGTTGGCATTTTGCTTGACCTTACCTGTGAAAAGGGGGTTTCATTTATCCCATACCAATACTGACCCTCTTTCATAGGACTGCATACACGTACGCAGCTGTCTTTCCCTATGGTGAATATTAGAATGGATGTTTAGAAAACACATCTTGTACTGTAATTTTTTTTCCTCTTGGTGACTACTCTGGCTCTCACCCACCATGTTCCTGATGTAAGGATGCTCAGAGCCTGAGGCAGGTTGTAGTTTGTGTCACAAATTCATAGACCTTGCAGGAGCTCAGGGTTTTCATTTTCTGCCTTGTCTTTTCCCTCCTGGACCAACATGGTTGTAACTTTGTGTTGGCTCAGTCACTACTGGCTTGGCAGTAGTCTCTGTAGCTGACTGACCACATGCTTTTTCTCTGTGTCATATGTACCCAGTGCTGTTAAATGTTGACTCTGTAAGTCACTCTGGCTTCAGCCCAGTAAGTCTTAGGAAGCAATCTCATTGTCAGTTCTTAAAAACAGCTATTTTCCACTCCTGTGGGACTGACTCTCTCCTGGGATGGGAAATGAGGTTGGTAATAGAATTTCCTAGCTAACATTCTTCAAATCTGCCTTAAGCCTGAAAGGGGAGTAAATGAATTTGTAAGAGCCATCAGCCATCTGGTCCTGTTCACCAAGCATGTGGTTGTTGTCTGCTAAACAGGCCTCATGTATGTGACTTCTCTCTTGGGTTGGAAATTGTGCCGAGCTTGAATCCATTGCTATTCTAGCACAGCAACTCTTAGAATGGGGTAGAAGTAGGCGGAGGATCCTTTTCTCTGACCGGAGCCAGCCCAGGTAATAATGCCCAAAACATTGGACTACTGCATGCTAAATCAATTAACTGGCAGGTTACAGGATAATAATAAGAACGAATAGGTTCAGAAAAGTCAGATTAACATCCTCAAAGTAGTCATGATCCAAATCATACTTCGGTCCCACACCATCTAGAAACTGGATGCACCTTACTTTTGATATTCATTGCAGCTGTTTTTGGTGAATGCAGTGAGGATAGGAAAGTTTAAATGACCATTTCAGAGTGGCACTGTGGATTTCTTATGGTGTCCCATAAGAAAAGGTGAGATTGTGTCTTAGCTTTCCGACCAAGTCAACTACACAACCAGGAAACGGATGTACTGAAAATACTCCAGTGGCTGATGATGTAAGATGGAATAGCTCATTGTAGGACTGGTAGTTCTTTTCACTACTGCCTCAAAGATTGTGTCTTTGGAGTCAATTAGCTAAGTGGTAGTGATGCATGTTTTTAATCCTAGTATTCAGAAGACAGAAGCAGGTACATCTCTGAGTTTGAGGCTAGCTTGGTCTACAGAGTAAATTCCAGGACAGCAAAGGCTACACAAAGAAACCCTGTATCAAACAAAACAAACAAACAAACAAACACCAAAACAACAACAAAAGCAACAACAAAAGAGTCAACTAGAGAAAGAAGTCTGTGGCCTGACCCATGGCTCACAACAAATTAAACAGACACTAACAATTACAACCTTTCTTTGCTCACATAGCCAAAGGGAAAAACATAATTGTGGCTTCTGATTTTTGTTTTTCTTGAGGGGTGACAGGGAGTGTAGTTCAAACTAATATTAGCAGTCAGTGAATGATTTTACTGTCAAACCATTCAAGAGTTGTTGAGATTCCAGGGAAGCAGAATTCTGTCTGAATAGCTTCTATGTCATAATTCTATCTAGAAATTTAGATTCCATTTAAGCATTTACTGAAATATCAAAGTTGAGACCCCTCAGGGCAACTCCAGAAAGGAACTGCTGGTCACCCTGGTGCAATAATATAGCACAAGAATATGTCACAAAGTTGTTTAAGTTAAACTTACACCATCACCATCCTCCAAGTCCTCAAATAGTATGAGAGATTATATTTTTGTTTTGTTGTGGTATTCAACCCAGGCCTGTATCTCACAAAGATTGAACTTCCACTGTTGTCTATCACCAGTCTCTGTATGTTTTCAGAATTTGGAGAGGGCCTGGAGAGATGGCTCAGTGGTTAAGAGCACTGGTTGCTCTTCCAGAGGCCCTGAGTTTAATTCCCAGCAACCACATGGTGGCTCACCACCATCCACAATGGGATCTGATGCCCTCTTCTGGTGTCTCTGAAGACAGTGACAGTGTACTTGCACATATAAAACAAACAAATCAAAAAAAAAAAAAAAAAAAAAAAGCTTGGAAAGATGGCTCAGCAGTTAAGGGCACTGACTGTGTGGAGGAACACCTTCATAGAAGCAGGGGAGTGGGGATGGGATAGGGGGTTTTGGAGCCAGGGTGGGGAGCCGGGAAAGGGGACAACGTTTGAAATGTAAATAAAGAAAATATCCAATAAAAAAGAATCTGGAGAATTCAAACAAGCCTACCATTATCTGAGAGTCTAAATCATATAATGACATTGGTGTTTGCAATCATGTTGTACTCAGACTTAAATCAACCTTGGATAACTGTCACTCTTTAAAACCCACCTTCACACTATAACTAGAGTTTAGATTTCCTTTACTGCCATGTATGTGTCCAGTAGCTGGTTCTGGAAAAGACCCAGGGGAGTTAACTTCAAATCTTCTTTTCCATCTAAGTCCTTAATTCAAAATCAGGTTGAATAGGTGAATATTTGAAGTTTGGCACTAATTGTTTTTGTTGATTAATCATGTCACATTGGTGAGTCACTATGGCAGTTATTAGATTCTACCTATAGTTCTATCCCAGTGACATTGATGTAGATACAGTATTATTACAGCCACATTTCTTAGCTCTCTTCCATATGTAAATACATAAAAGGCATATTTTCAGTATATTCATATATTCTGGAGGCTTGCTCCTCTCTTCTTATCAAGATGGCTCATGGACTAGACCTTTATAGTCTGATTTTCTGTCATACACGGCACAGGGATAAGATTCCACAAGGAATTTTCTTATGCATGGCTATATACAATCAAGCATCCCAAAAGATTTTATAGTCTGGTTTACCTTAGGATGTCCCTTCATTTACTGGTTCTAAATTTTATGGTGACAGTTTTAATAGTGACAGAAGGATAATTACAGAATCTTCCTTTTGTCACTTATGTAAAGGTACAGCTTGGGACAGGTCATATGAATGCCTTTAGAATTATCTATTCATTTATCACATACGAATAATAAACTAAAACAGTGTTTTGCATGACATAATTGCAACTGAAAGTGCTTTTTCAAGTAACTATGTAAATGTTAACTGTTATATCTAATATTAGTTAATGCACTATAAAAGACTCCTTTCCTTGGAGATATATTCATTCATTGTGTGTTCATTAGATCAAGAATTATTGGTGACCAACTCTATTGTACATACACTAAGAAATGACATAATTACTACTAACCCCTCTTTACTAATTCTGATGAAATCTCTTCCATTGTGACCTCACAGTAGCAACTTCTTTGTAGCTATTAATATATTTCATTGCAACTACTCTTCACATGTACAGAAATAATTATTTACATTACAATATAAGCCAAGAAAATTAAATCTATTCCATAGAAATTAGTTGTTTAGCATATGCTTACATGTTAACTTTAGTATTTGGGAATTACTAGAAATAGAATCAAATCTACCATACATGGCTCACTCCCAAAGCTTTTTCCATGAAGGCTGATATACATGTTTCCTTCCTGGCATGGGAAAGATCAAAGGAAGAAAGTCAGCAGCCCTGAGCAGTTCAAAACTCAGATTCTGGAATCCTTAAATTATGTGGATTTGCACACTGGTGTTTGTGATAAGCCATTGCTGTACACCAGTATCTTCTTTCACTGTTGGGACACCAAAAATAGTACCAGGTTGGGAGGATGCTTCATGTTCCCACTAGAGAGGTGGGGGTGGGGAGTGGATGTTCCTGTGTTTGCCCTCTGGTTCAGCAATGGGCCAGCAAGGCAGTTCTTATAGAGCAAAATGTCCACAACTGTCAGAGTCATATCCCATGTGTAAAGCAGAAGCTTTGATGACTGCAATACCTTGATGGTCAAAAATGAGCTTCCTGATGACCCCCTAATGATGGTAACCTCATGATTCTACGAGACAAACCCAGGGTTAAGAGGGTGGCTAACCTATGAGTGAAGTGATGGTCGTGTCCTGTTTGTCACGATGGAAAAGGCCACGCTGATGTGCTCAACACCCATTTACTTTGTATTCTAGGATAGAGGTCAGGAAGACTATATCCCACCTGCCTATACAGCTGTGGTGTGTTGAAAGACCCCTGGATTTAAAGTAAGAAGATCTGGGTTTGAGTCTCAGTCTGTCCCTTATTTTTCTGTGTGACCTTGAGCAAGTCACTTCACTGATCTGAATTTCAAGTTACTGTCCGTGGGAGCCTAGTATCCGTCTAATGGGGTTGCTGTGAGAAGTCAGTGAGATGGTGCATGTGGAAAGTGCTCTTTGGATGGTATGGTTCTCAGAGGCACAGTGGGAGCTGCCATATGACTTTGCTCCTTTTTTTTTTTTTTTTTTCAGGTATGTGTCCAATGGCTTAAGATCCCAACAAAATGCATCAATAAATATGCAACTGCCTTCAAGAGAAACAAACCCCTATTTTAATAGCTTGGATCAAAAGGACCTGGTGGGTTATTTATCCCCAAGGGCCAATTCTGTGCCCATCATCCCGTCAGTGGGTCTAGAAGAAACCTGCATGCAAATGCCAGGGATTTCTGACGTCAAAAGCATTAAATGGTGCAAAAACTCTTACTCTGCTGACATTGTCAATGCGAGTATTCCAGTCAGTGATTGTCTTCTAGAAGAACAACAGGAAGTGAAAATATTACTAGAGACTGTGCAGGAACAGATCCGGATTCTGACTGATGCCAGACGGTCAGAAGACTACGAACTGGCCAGCATGGAAACTGAGGACAGTGCGAGCGAAAACACAGCCTTTCTCCCCCTGAGTCCCACGGCCAAATCAGAACGAGAGGCACAATTTGTCTTAAGAAATGAAATACAAAGAGACTCTGTGCTAACCAAGTGACTCCGAGACGTAGGAATCTGTGCATTCTATGCTTTGCTCAACCGGAAGGAGAGGAAATTAAATACAAATTATTTATATGCATTAATTTAAGAGCATCTACTTAGAAGAAACCAAATAGTCTGCTGCCCTCATATCATAGTGTTTTTTAACAAAATATTTTTTTAAAGGGAAAGAAGCATTTCAGGAGGGATAAAGCTTACCACTAAAGCTTTAGGGGAGAATTCTGAATCCAATTTCAGTTAGTCCTTACACTGTCCTCTTTGGCTCTTGGAAGATTTGGCTAATTGCAACCTTTGGTCCCATAGTACCAGTATCTATATGGAACAGAAACTGGTGTCCTCCTAGCTTCAAAGAGATAAAGTTTATTCCAAGGACAGGTGTGCCAGTGAGGCAGATAGCCCTGGCCATTTGGCTCTTGAGTTCCAGCCCCTAAATTTCTATTCATCAATGCTCTCTCTACAGGTTATGTTATGTCGAGGAGGAAAGTAGTGCTTTGTATTTGATTTTCAAAGAATAGCAGGAAAACATGAACAGGAGGGAAGACAGAAAATAGGAGGAGCCTGGGCAAAATTAACTACTCTCATGTGCCATCTTTCTCTGTAATTTGAAAGCACAGAACCTCAGAGGGAGGTGTTAAATTATTATAGGAAAAGAGACAAAATGACAGCGTTGTATTACTAAACTTATGCTAATAGAAATGTTTTTCTTGGAGAGTGATTAGAAGCTCTGAAAGGGCACCTGTGTGTGTGTGTGTGTGTGTGTGTGTGTGTGTGTGTGTGTGTGCCTGTGTGCACAGGTGTGAGGGTGCAAGTGTGGGCTTGCTCACCCAAGCACATACGCTGGATGCACATGTATCCCCTGTATGTATGTGTGTGCATGTGTGTGTGTATATTAAAGCTTGCTAAAATTTGTTCTGAAACATCAGGGAAACTAAAATTCAGAAGAGATTTCCCCTTTAAGATCTTTTCACTTTAAATTTTCCATTAAATGTAAATTTGGTTAGCGAGTTCTTGAACCAAGGTAACTTGCATGGTGGGGTCTTATAAAACTCTTGACAATGTCTAGACCATTTTCTGATGTGAATACTATTGAAAAGGACAGCCTTTGGCTTGTTGATATCAGCATCACAAAGCAAATTAATGGAGGATGTGTTTATTTTGAATCATTTATTTAAATTACTGTCACAAGCCAATCATCAAATTGACAGTTGACTATTTTATTTCTCGTCATCCTCATTGCTAATTTACAGCAAGTCTGCTCTGTGGAGACAGAGGCATTGGCTTTCTGTTGTTAATGTACAAGGAATAAATTGTTGAAAACCACAATTCCCAGACGATTCAGTTCACAAGCAATGCCCCCAAACAACAAATTGTGTTGTATGTTCATTTGGAATAAAGCAATATTTTTACCACTGCTAAGGTGAACTGAAAACCTCTCCTGAAGATGTGTCTGTTTATTTTCCCTAATTTCATGGGGCATTCAAGGAAACTAGTGTTCACATACCCAGTCTTTATCCAATTATTGGTGGTGTTGTTATGTTTACACTGTTTAAAATAAAAAGGCACAGTATTTGAAAGTATGTAAAAGATTGCTTTTACTGTAGTTTGGGGAGAGCTTTTTAAAATTTCATTGGTTTCTGTCTCAAGCAGAGAAAACAGGCAATTCTTTCTTGAGGTAAGTTTTATTTGTGTTAAATATTGCAAATTATCTGTAAACATTCATTGATATCAGACAGAATGTCATCTAGGAAATAGAAAGAACATTAACTAACTGATCAAAAGGGTTTAATAGGAAACTGAGATCTAGGGTGTTGAAAAGACATTGATATAAACCTACATTGTATCTGACAAAGGTGTGTAGGGTCATCTGTAACAATTAGAGTTTGGTTGCTTTAAGTAGGGCAGCAAGATTGTTAGCATTTTCAAACATTGTAAATTTTAATATATTCTTGCTCAACTCAGTTTCACTTGAAAACATTTTCTATTTGTGAATATCTTAGAAAATTTTTGTAGGTCTATAAAATCCTGAAAGTTGAGCATCTTCTGGACCATTATGTTGTTATTTATCCTAAGTATCAAATAAGTGAGGCCACACTGCAGTGTTGAAATCAACCTTGTTGGATTTGGGGGGAGGGGGGGTATTTGGTTTTTGTTTTTGTTTCCTTTGTTTGTTCTTTCATTTTTTTTTTGTTTTGTCCTTGAAATGTTAAGTATCATTTATCTAAAGATTCCATTCATCTAACTAGGAGAATAGGTACTCTGAGGAAGTGAAGTTATTTTACAAAAAGAAAAAACAAACAAACAAACAAACAAAAAAAACCAAAAAACAAAAACACAGTAAGACCAATATAACTTAAGTCCCAATATAACATCTTACTTTAATAAAGACTGTATAGCATATGATTATCCTACAAGCCTTTCCCCCACATTCTGAAAATAACAAGTGTCAGGCAAATTCAATGGCCATGTTATGCAAAATTGGTTATTGGTATTTTCTGAACACTCAAGACAAAATCCTCTACAGAAATAGCTATTTGTGGCAGTTACAGTGGCATTTGTTTCCTCTTGAAACAGGAAGCAATCTTGCAAAGTGTCTAAGCTCAAAAGGCACATCTAAGGTCACCAGCTAACAGGGGCACTTGCAGGAAGCACTGAGACTTTCTACATAAACCTGATCTGGCAAATACCTGAGCTATCATTGCCTTGTTCCTTAAGCTCGTGTTCTTACTAGGTAGGGCATGGTAATCTCTACACCATACCTTTGAATTTGCTTCATAGCTCTCATTTTTACTGTGGGAACAGATATTTGCAGTTAAATAAGCAACATATACACCATCAACTAGAGACTGAATATCACCCATTATATTTTTGCTTTGAGTCATTTTTCTGGTATATGTTTTTTATATAACAAAATATTTTAAATTACTGGTAGCTATTGTGGAATGCTCTTGTTGACCAATCAATGTTACTAGGGTAGAGTAGAAATTATGCTGGAGAGTTAGCCTCTGGTTTCTCTCTTCTTATGTATATTAAACACTCTCATTCAGATGCTACTGCAGTATCTAACTTGCTGTGAATTAAGGTAAATTTATCACATATCCAGCTTCTCACATTATTTCTAAGTAACAATAGAGGAGGCATAGAATCCACTGCTCTTGGGTCTTCACACAGTAGTTAGAAAACATGCTGACCAAAAAGAGAAAAAGGACCATACAGATATCAGAATACTCCCTGAGACATGAAGTGAATAGCTACAATTTTAGAAAGATTCTGGTGGCCAAAGGCGAGGCTGCCATTAACCAGGTCTCCACTAAAATACATTCAACACTTACAACCACTACCCATGACTCATCTTGCCATATGGTGCTATAGAAAATAACAACTCTTTAATGTGTGTGTGGTAGGGGTGGGGTGATCTCTGATTCAAGCCGTACCTGAGATTAAGTGCTAAGAAACCTGTCTCAAATAAATGAGTATATGGTATACCTAGGAACACAGCAGGTGGGGAGGGATTTTTATTTGACATTTTGGTATCTGGGAAACATTTTATATGTAAAGAATACTTTTTATTATTATCCAATTGTATAGCTTCAGTACAGTGTTTTCAACAGATAGCATGTCTGTGCTGTTTGTATCTTGTCTTCAGAAATTCAGTCCTCATTCCATGCAAGACTAGCCTAAAGATTTTAGGCTGTTCTCAATTTTATTAACACTCAGTTTGTCTTGGGAAATGAAGCTTTCAATAAGCTTTATCTCTTCTTTTTTTCATTCTTTCCCTTTTAAAGAAATACTGAGGGTAAAGGAAGGACATTCCCTCTCTTTGATCGACATCATTTGTTTTCACTCTCTGTTCTTACTGGGGCTATGTCCACAATATAAATATCAAACTCGGGTGATTATATGGGTATCTTGATCTTTTCTTCATTTGAAGAACACCAAATGGTTACCTTATGGAATGCCACGAAACCATCAAGGCCTGACAAATGGCAATCGTTCATTAGACAACCATGTTCAGTTCATTCTCCTTAGCCAAACTGAAATATTTTTGAATTAGAAATTTCACAAAATTCAATAATAAAATATGTTACATTTTCTCTTAATTTAAAATTAAATGATGGGTGTAAATGATTACTGTCTCTATTTGTATAATTGTCTCAAATGCTATTTTAAAAAAATTAAATATATTTTAACAATGCCTTTGACCTATGGTAACACTGAACACTAGTAAGGGCAGAATGTTTGGGGAGAGCAAGGCACTCTATGCACTAATGTCAGACACCCAGGTGAAATCAGTGACAGAATGACCATTCAAACTTAGGAAAATAGAGAGCAGGCTTCTTGCCCTTTGATAATTGTTTGTCATAAATACCTGTATTGATTGCATGCATGTTGTTGCCAAAGAAAGGACTGTATGAAAAGAAACAATCTGGGTTTACTGAAAATGAATTAGACATATATCTCTGTCAAAGTTTCTAACTTGCAGATAAGAATGGTCTCTTGACCTCATCAGTTATATAAGGTATATGATGATGTATTTCATCTTTTTGTTCAGTCAAACATCTTGTTCTCCAGTTGTTTTTTTCAGATTTCATATGCTCACTCAGTACTACTCTTTATGTATAGTCCATGCCTACAGAGCTATCTCACAAAGTCTTACAAAAGTCCTAACCTAGGTATCAATCAATAAGATTGGCATGTGTAACAGCACATACCATGGATTAATAGTGTTGTTACGATGGTTATACTGAGGGCAAATTTACCAAGGTCAGGTGATGAAGAAGGGATGGCCAAGAAACACATAATTCTGAAGCCTGAGGACCACAGGTCAAACTTTGTTTCACATCTGTCTTAAATGAAATGTGAGAGTTTTTCAATAACAGAGCAAAGCCTCCCCACACCAGGCAGGAGACCATGATTGTGTCCCTCACTTACAGAAGTACTAGACAGATACATTTGTTATAAAAAGTAAAACATATATATTGATACTTTTAAGAATTTGCATCTCATGATTTTTGTTTGTTTTGAACAAAGAGTACTGCCATGTCGTACAGGATGTCCGTGAATATACAATCTTCTGTCTCAGCATACTAGATTTACTATACCTGGTACAACTCAAACTTTTTAAAATAAATTCTCAAAAACTGAATAAATTCTTAATTGACACTTTTACATTAAGGTTCAAATAATGCTAACGCTGAGGGCACCAAAAAGCAATGTGTACATAATGGGTTATGTTCACAATTGTTGTTTTGACAAAACAGTACCAATATGCTTTTTCAGTATTGTCCAGACTAGCACCGACTCTTCTATTTATAATTTGTTTTGGTCAAGATCCCATAAAGTCTAAATTTTTCCATATTCAATAAAACAATGTTAAATGTTAAAATATTTGACTCAAAGACGTAAAATTCCATTGGTGTCATGATTTCAAATTATAAGGATTCTATGCAGTAATTTTATGAAATCAAACTAGGGAGTAATCCACATTCTTTGAACTTGATTTTGATATACTTAGAGGGCTGATGAACTACTGAGAAAACCACAATATATTCCACATCGATGATATATACTTTTTAAAGTAAACAAATGAAAGAACTTAAAAACTACATGCACACAGAGTACTAAGCTGTGAAATATCAACCCCATGGAAGGCCTTCGATCCAATATCTCTCACTAAGAAATGCATACAGCAATGTGTTCTGGTTTATTCTGACTTTTATCCTTCAACACCTGCTGTTGAAGGATATCTTGTCAATAAAAGTCTAGAGGGGAGATACATTTGTTCAAACAGAGACAAATGGGAGAACTTAAATTTTCTTCCTATAAATTGCTGTGTCTTCATATGCAGCTATTGCATATATACAATGACAGTTAGAAGGAAATGTTTTGCCTCATATTTTTCACAACTATCCAGTTGTGAATATCTATTCTGCTGAATATTAGAAAATAAAACATGAATTTTATAATCAGTTAGCATTGTGACTTCAGCAGATACATTTATATCTGGTGGCAGACCCTGGCCACCACCACCACATATGTGAGTGCCTTGGGAGCCTTTGACACATCTAGAAATTCAGAATCATTTATGTTGTGGTCTTGTTTTTCTTTATTAAATGGTAACTTTCATGTAAGAGACCAATGCAACTTATTCATTTTTATTGGTTTAGTGAGAGATAAGCTAGGAACCTTTTAAATGTACAAGGAGAAAAAGGTTCTCCACTTTAGCCTAGGCTTGTTGGTCTTTTGTATATTGTTAACAAACATTCCCAGCTTGGAATTATTCTTTATGTTAGTTTTTTACATGTTCATGAAGTGAATTCAGGATCATCAATTTAAATAAAAAGAAGGAAAGTGTGCAAAACCAAAAGACTCTTCTTTAAACATTAAATTGTAAAGAATTACTAGCAAATTATGTTCATAAAGGACTGAGATAAAAATACTTGCTTCCTAAAACTCAAAAGTTACAAGCAGAAGTAAATGTCAAGCAAAAATATTTATGTGTGCTCATAACAGTTCTCATAAGAAAGTGAATTTTTTTAAAAGTATCTCTTTTCTGAAATCTACACTTCATCCTATAAACCATTTCACCTTTATAGAATTATTAACAAAATACTATTTATACCCATCAAATATGTATTTATTCTAAAGTGTTCATTGGAATACCTTTTACAATTTGACACAGAATGAATGATATCCTGTACTTACTTCTTCACATAGTTCTATTTTTTCATATTATTTTTACTGCATTGTTATTTTCTCACTGACAGCTTGCATATTTTAAGCTAAACATATAAGAAGCTACCAAACATGGAATGACACAGACATTTCTTTAAAACTAAACTATATGATGTAAACCAAACTTATGGTCTTGGGTCCAATCTAAGTAGCTAAAAAGCATTTTACAGCCAGAGAACTGTTGTGGCACTCTTTGGTGTAATTGTGGGAAGGCTGTCCAGTTTATTTCACATAAAAAAAAAAAAGTGAGAGGAATAAGCACCATTGGAAATCTTCTGTTTACCAAAAGTAAAAGACAATTACCCAGAACCCTAAATATTTTCACACAAGATGATTTAAAGAATGATGTTTCTCTCGCATTCATTTTATGTTGTTCTTTTAAAATTAATGTCACTGAAAGTGTGAAGCATAATAAATTAATCCGCCATTCATTCAAATATACTACAGCTATAACTTTATGTGTCTTTTCATGACTTTTTCCTACATGTTTATATTTTATAATACTATTATCTTACTCTTTGTGTAATAATTTAAACAGTGTCATACTGTCCAATGGCAAGATGTTTTTTTTGCAAACATTGAATTTAGCAGTGATGCAAATTACAGTTTATAGACATATTATTATTATTTCATATTCAAATTGTTGTAATTCCTTTACTACTGTTAAGTAACCTACATTTGATACTATGATGCACACTAATTTTTCTTTCTCTTGGATGGAGACAGCAGGTTCATAAATGAGTTTCAGAGGATCTGTAAATACTTGAAATAGTAAGTAATGCCTTTCCTCGAGTTAAAATATGCAATTTTTAAGATGGGAGCTAGAGGTGTAAAAGTAGACGTAACATAAAGTATTTTTAAAAATTGATGAATCCAAGCAGTTAAAAACAACCTATTTCATTTCCTGATTATACACATTGTAAGAAATGGTATGCCTGGGTCACCAGGCATGACAGAAAAATTCATTTTTCATTGTTCAGCTGCCTTTATAGAAGTGGCCAAGATAGAATCTTAGTATCACTTGGGCTTTGACTTTTTTCTTTTTTTTTTTGTATATACTTGACTTGAGCTGAAATGAAATCTAAATGTTAAAAATAATTTTAATTTTTATTACAAACAAGTTCTGTTTTATATATAAAATTTGAGAAAATTTCAAATTACTATCAGAAGATAATCACTATTGATATCTGACTACATTTAATTTTACTTTTAAATGAAACAAATACACAATGTCAGAAAATTGGAGTCATGTAGTATTTAAAACATTATGTCCTGCTTCATTAACTCTAGATACAATCTATGACTATTTATTGGAAATAATCCTCACATGTGTAATTGATACACAAGCCATCATATAGATGAAGGGCTGTATAACATGTTTCATATGTAATTCAATTGTTTAAATGTTTATCACCTTGACTTATGCCTATATTTATTATTACATGAATGTTAATAATGAATAATCTTTCTTTGGCATTAGAATAGATACTACACAAATCTTTTAAGATAGGTATTTTTGTTTTGAGCTATCACTGCTAGATTTTGATTAATGATATTTTAAAGATGTAAGAGAAAGCTTCGTAGAGTTGAGTGAAGTCATGCCTCCCAATCTTCATGGCAATTAAGTAGTAGTACAGAAGACAAATAAGGAGAAAATAATTATTTTAAAATACTATTAATTTTGAGACCACGTACAAAAATTACTATAAAAGAAAACAATTATTAAGAATTGAGAAAAATATAAGAATTTAAATATTTTACATATATTCATTTATTTGATATTCATAATCTCTATGAAATCAACTTTCACATCATTTGAAGATAGTGAGTCCAGGACAGAGAGGTAAAGAAACTTATACACCAATATACAGAATAGATGAAAAATTTAAGAGGTTGTGTTTCAACTTATAGTTCATGCATCCTGACAACTTTATTTCACCATTTTCTTTAATAAAAATTTTCAGATAGTAAGACCTTAAAAATCTAATACAGGGTAAAATATTCTAGACTAGTCAAGGATGAACCTGGTCTTAATTCTTTAAAACCACAGATTGTCTATAATAAGTGTGCGGGATAAAGGACGATGGAAGAACTAATTAACAGGAACAGATATACCCCAATTTTCTGGGTTATCTAAATTTCTCTATGCCTGAGACAGTCACTGGATAATTGAATATCACCATCTTATCCAGTGTTTCATAAAGGACACATAAAAGATCATGTGACAGTCATAAGCACAGCTACAAAAATTACTGTTGCCATCAGAGGATGGCGAAAACATGACATGACTCAATGTTGTATGGTAACATTTACCCATTCACTTCAAAAGACTAAATTGTCCAAATATGATTATGAACTTATATTTATCTGCCACCAATCCAAGATGGAAAATATGTTAAAATGTGTGTTTAGTAGAAGAAATGACCAAGATTCATTTCACCTCTCTTGCACTAAATACAAATTCTTGAGAATAGTCACACAAAGCAGAGATCATATCCTACTTAATTAGGACCAACGTGCAACCATTTATGCACACAAAGAGTGACAATTCCCCCTAACACACCAATTTCCTGACTCATTTCTAACTGCAATTTCCACTGTATATGCTGCTATAACAATGTAAAAAAAAAAAGTTATGGTCAGTAATTCCATAGAAGGCAGAAGTTAAGGACTGATAGGAAGAAATGGAATAAATAGGTGAGAGACAGAAAATGGGCAAACTTTAAAAAAAGGATTTTCAAAAGTGGAATTAAAATTGTACACATTAAATGTAGAATTTTCATTGTAAAAATGTTCTAGTGTGATTAAAGTTAAAAATCAGAAGCTGACAAATTTCTATTTTTTTAATCCTAAAATACAGATGGTTTGCAAATTTCAAATGTGAAAATGATATCAGCTTAGAAACTGTTTAAATAGTAGATGAACACACAAAAAAAATCTCTTAAAAAAAAACAAATGTCAAGTGTGAAGTAGAACAGTTCATTAAAAAACATTTTGAAAATTAACATCAAAACTAAAATGAAAGTTAAACCAGATCAGGTTATACATGAAAGGTAATTCAGTGTTAAACTAGAAAACATTAAAGAAGAAAGAAAAGGGTTGGTAAAGATCTTTTCCCAATCCGTAGGTCCCATTTTGTCCTATTGACAGTGTCCTTTGCCTTACAGAAGATTTTCAATTTTATGAGATCCCATTTATCAATAGTTGATCTTAGAACCTGAGCTATTGGTATTCTGTTCAGGAAAATTTCCCCTGTGTTCAAGGCTCTTTCCCACTTTCTCATCTATTAGATTCAGTGTATCTGGGTTTATGTGGAGGTACTTTAACTACTTGGACTTGAGCTTTGTACAAGGAGAAAAGAATGGATCAATTTGCATTCTTCTACATGCTGATCACAAGTTAAACCAGTACTATTTGTTGAATATGCCATTTTCCCTCCACTGGATGATTTTGGCTTCTTTGTCAAAGATCGGGTAGCCATATATGTGTGGGATTATTTCTGGGTCTTCAGATGGGCACATCTCAAAATTTTTTTACCCAGAATTGTCCCTATCTAAAGAAAATACAGAAACAAACAAACAAAAAGTGAAGCAGAAACTGAAGGAAAGGACACCCAGTGACTGCCCCTCCCTCAGGGATCCATTTCACCTCAGACTCCAAACCCTGACACTATTATTGATGCCAAGAAGCACATGATGACAGGAGCCTGGTATAGATGTTCCCTGAGAGGCTCTGCTAGCACCTGACCAACACAGATACAGATATTCACAGCTAACCATTGGCCTGAGCCAGGGTACCCCAATGGAAGAGCTAGGGGAAGAACTGAAGAAATTGAAGGGCTTGCAACCCCATAGGAAGAAAACAATATTAACTAATATGACCACACAGAGCTCACAGGGACTAAGCTACCAAGCAAAGAGTATATATGGAAGGACCCATAGCTCCAGCTACATATGTAGCAGAGGATTGCCTTATCTGGTGTCAACAGGAGGGGAGGCCCTTGATCCTGTGGAGGCCTGATAAGAGAATGCTAGAGTGCTGAGGCAGGAATGGTTGGATGGGTGGGGAGCACTCTCATGGGGGGAAGGGGCGGGGAATGGAATGAGGGGTTTGCAGATAGAAAACTGGGAAGGGGAAAACATTTGAAATGAAAGTAAATAAAATAACCAATAAAAAAGAAGAAAAAATATGTTACAATATGATTTGAATGAGAACTTAAAAAAATACTTTAATTATCAATGGAGAGGTGGCCAATTGGTTCAGAGTACTTGCTGCTCTTGCCCAGGACCTGAGTTTGATTTTAGCTCCAGGGGATTCAACCTTCTCCTCTGGCCTTTGTGGGTACTGACATATATATGTGTTTGTCCATGTATTTGTTCTTGGGCACTCACACACAAACACATACACACAGGAAAATTATGTTTGATATTAAAATATGAAACTATCTGAAAAAGGAAAATGAAGAGAAAAAAGGTGAGCAGTGAATTTTTTAATGGTAAATGAAAACACTAAGTGTATAGATTACAAATATGGAAGTCCTTTTAAATCACTCAACCACATAAAAAGTTCTTGATTATTACCATGAAAATCTCCATGTAATCTGCAACTCCAGCAAAAACAAAAGGGACACAAACACATTAAAAACAGAAAGTTCAGCCGGGCAGTGGTGGTGCACGCCTTTAACCCCAGCACTTGGGAGGCAAAGGCAGGCAGATTTCTGAGTTCGAGGCCAGCCTGGTCTACAGAGTAAGTTCCAGGACAGCCAGGGCTACACAGAGAAATTCTATCTCGAAAAAACAAAACAAAACAAACAAACAAACAAAAAGCCCCAAAAGTTCTAAATATTAGGACCATTCCACAAATTAAAAAATGATAGAAATAAAGGAGAAGTAGTTGTTTTCTTTTCTAAGAGTTATTTACACTGAGGTTCCAAGCTCAGACAGTTTTCCATATAAGATTTATGTGTATATGTGCATACCTATGCAATATAGTTATCTATTAATATGCATATGTTACTTATGTTTTACACTATCATAAAATATATAATTACTATTTACAAATATAGTCATAGACTAACAAGTAAAACTGCCTCCAAACGTGGCTAAGGCTCTAATATTGAAAAAAGCTATAGCAGGTTTTGTGGTCCTTCCTTAAACAAGCTTCATGTCAGTTAAGAACACATGCTAAATAGTATGAGAAACACTCCCCAAACACATTTTACTTACCTCCTTCCCACTGAAATGTGAACTTTGGAAAAAGAAGGAACTCCCTGAAGAAAAAATTCCAGAATTCTATATTGATTTTTTTTCCAGATGAAAAAAAGAGAAGTGTTTTTCTCAGATTAAGATTCATTTAAGAACATTCAGAGAATCTTACTAAGATCTCATGGTGTTTGTCCTCCAGAAGTTCAAGCCTGGGCACAATGAAACACTAGAACTCTTGCAAGAGGTTGCCCTATCACTGAGAGCCTGGAGAAACATAAATTGGAAAGAGGATCTCTATGTATAGGACAGAGTGTGAGGACAAATGACCTCTTTGCTCCATGGAAACTGAAAGCAAGATTTAGGGAACGCCTGTGGTGGTTAAGGGGTATTGGGGGGATTCTGTCAAGGCATCAGGTGTAGAACCACCAGCTTCTCTTGGACACCTGTACCTCTAGATCTCCAGGCAATATTTCCCAACCCCTAAATAAGGCTCCACAAGACAAAGTTCAAGTATCTGATAGTCAGCTTCATTTAAAGAATTCAATTCATGCTTGCTCACTTTCTTCTTATTTCCTTATATCCTGAGCTTAGCTGTGGAGCTTGGTACCATAGACAACATGGGGAAAACAGGTAAGCAAGGACAAGACTTGTAACCAGTTTCTATTGGTTACATATCTAGATCTACTATTCATAAATATTTACATCATAACTGTTTTTTTTAAATTAGAAAGTATACTTAGTACGTTCACTATATCAATGTTTGACAGAATTTTCATTGGGAACATTGCTGCTGTCCAGTGTCATAGTAAATGAATATTTTCATGTAGATTATAACAGCATAATAAAAAATAAGTCACTATGGCAACCTAATGTTTAGTTCAACAATCTGAAGGCATGCATCTATTAGTTCATTTGTCAGTGTTATTTTTTTTCTCTACACAGTAAACAGCAGATAGCAGTTGAGTGCTGTTGCTTCAATAAACCATTTATCTAATTTAGTCTAATTAACTACTTCTTTAAGAGCATAAAGTCAATGGGGAGCAGCCGGTGGACTGTTAAACTGTATATTCATTTCTATTATATAAAGTGCAAGGCTACTTTCCCACAATTATACTATTAAAAGAGGTAAGTACAGTCTAGCAATAGGAAAGGAGTAAGAAGACAGTCATAAATGCAGCCAAGATAGAGTTAGAACATAAAAGGAACTTAAGCAGCAAGCCTATCAGCAAAACAGAAAAGTAGCTAGAAAGTATACATTAAACAAGGTCTGGTTGCTATATGAATTTGCAGATTCAAAGTCCATTTGTCAAAACAAAAGCAAATGAAGTGGTCAGGATCAACTCAGTGTGGAATAAGAAATGTCATGCTTGAGGCATTGAACCTGATTGGTTGACCCAGAGGTTAAGAAATATGGAGTACTAATGAAATCTCAGAAATACATTCGTACATAGACAAAATTAATATACTATGTAGGTATTAATATACTATGTAGGTACTTTAAATTTAGCTCATTGTATTATAAATGGTTACTGGTGCTACCTTAAAATACAAAGAACGTCAAATAAATATATTTTCACATGTAGGTTCTATAAATGCCAATTTTAAGTTGAATCTCTTTTAGTTTCTAGTAATGGACATGAAGAAACATCCTTTAAAATGAATTTGATTTAAGATTAGTAATTACAAAAATTATTATGTAAGAGATACAATTTGAGTAGTTACAACATAATGCTAAATTTACCTTATCCTAAATAAATAACTTCTAAAATTAAGAAAGCCTGACCATTCAGCTGCTAATGAGTCACTCTGACCAGCATGCAGTGCTTCCCTAGTATGTGTAGTATACTATTCTAGAATCTGAGCATTCAGCTAAGACCAAATGTGATGCTCGGATGCCTCCATGAGAACTTTGTGTTAACTGAACCATAGTCCAATGGCAAGAAGGGGAATCTTACATGCACACGCAGAAGGATAAAACAAACACTACTTTGTATGTGATGAAATCATTCATGGTAGCAGTTATTTAGATACAATAACATAATAATTTGTGGTATAATGATGTTCACTAGAGAACTGCTTTAAGCAGCAAAAAGGTGAAATCAGATGGTTAAGAAAATTATGCTGTTTTGAGTTAATGATAACTCCATTAAATCCAGTATTGCTGAAATTATGTTAGATATTATTCCCTATGTCCTATTAAATCTAGAATGTATGGTCAAACTAAATTTTATAATGTATGAAATGTTTATATGCCACCTGCTCCTTTTTATCTAGTGTTTTCCTGAATATAACAAAGTTACTGAAAATAATAAGAAAATTTTTATAAAATGTAGCAACAAATAAATTGTGGTAAAATTAAAGTAACATACAAGAATATTGCATTCAGTATCAGACTTTCAGAGAAAACTGCTCTAGAAAATGTTCTAAATATAAACTATTAGAGGAAATGTTAAAATATTTAAAATGGATATCTTTATATCAGTAATACATTTGTGTTATATGAAATTTTAACAGCTTAAATTATATAACCCATTTCCTAACTGTTGTTAAGTGTTGAATTGGTTTCTTGTGCTTTCAGTGTTAATAAGTACATGGCTTTGTGGCTTATTCCTCGAAGGGATTTGCTTTAGTCTTTGTCATGCCTCTTTGGTTTGATTAACTAGGGCTTCCTTCTGCTCTTTGCATTAAAATTGTGTTTTGTTTTGTTTTGTTTTTTTTTGTTTGTGGAGGAGGCAGCAAGATGCAGCACATCACTGGTTTCTCCTGAGGCCTCCTATTTTCCAGAGATTAAACATACTTATTCATGGCATCAAGTTACTGTAACAATTCCCCTTAAGCCAGGGGCAAATAGCAACTTTCCTGACTGCCTCTTTGTACCTCAGGATGCTGGAGCCTCCTTTGTTCATGACTTAATACTTGACAGATAATTCCCCAAATCAAGCCATCCATGAAACCATTGGCCTCTAGCAAGATGTACTGCTGCCTACTTTCACCATCCTAGCTTCTAAGGATGGGTTTGAGGTTGTTTTCAAACTCTTGAAAGCCATAGAATATTGAGTTGTTTACAGAATTGTATTTGCTGTTAACAAAATGCAATTAACTGTTATCATCCTCCAACTCTGAGCTTAAATGTGTATTCAGGTTATTTGACCTTATGAAGACTGACTATGGAGAAGACAAGTCGTCAAGTAATTCATTCAGCAAGTATGAGATCAAACAAGACATCAAAGAGTCACTATGTTGCTCTTAACCAAGCTTGCTTCTTCCTAGGTGAGAGAAAGATCAATGGCTCTAGCTTCTGTACCCCAAACTTCATCCTTAAAATCCAAATGGCCACGTTTTCTATACAGAGTCACTGGGTGGCAGTAATAGAAAATATTTATCCATACCTGTACCTCACACATAGAGGTGATCATTTTTCCATATCTATCCCCTCATAATTAAAGATGGTCACTTTTGCATATTTGTGACTCTATAATAAAGATATTCATCTCTCCACATATTGCTTTATATGTAAACCTGCTTATTTCTTTATATTTATTGTCCCAAATGTAAACACATTAGTTTCTCTATACATACTCCCTGTGAATACATATGGTCATTTCTCTATACCTCTGCTCTCATGCAAACATGGCCATTTGCCTGTAACATATATACTCATGTCAACAATCCCATGTATTGGCTTCTTGGCTTCCTTAGCTCTATTTCTTACTTACATGCAAGTTTAAAAGTTGATATACAACAGCAAGTGTAAGAGTCCTCATTGTCACATGGCTAGAATTCTGTGCTAGGATGACTAAACAATACAATTTTGATTGATGATTGAAAACTCAATGTAAATAAAAAATAAAGTAGGGCGAGCTATTTTATATAGGGTAGTAGAAATCCCACTTCTGAGGATATTCCTCGCAACATAATACTAAATAACAAGAGGGACACTTCCAATCAGAGAATCAGATGAAGACTATTCAGAAAAATGGAAGAACAATCATGAGCCATTCAACTGAAAAGAAAATTAGCATGCTTCTTTATCAGCAAGAGGCCAGGCTATATGCTGTAGAACTAACTGCAAAAGCCTGAAGGAGATGGTAGTGTATGGTAGGTTGGCACAAAATAGTGACACATACTCTTAAAAATAATAGGAGTATGGAGGTTTAGTGTCAGCACAAGGAGACATCACTAGGGAGCTTTATGGACACAAGGACTCTGTACAGACTTTCTTGTAAAAGTTGCCTTTGTGTATTTATAAAAATATCTTTGGAGTGATAAGCATGGATCAATGAGTCCTGATGAAGTAACACAGGTGAGAGATATCTGAATAGAGAAATGCCTATGCTAATAGTCATACATGGAAACAATAAAATGGTTCATTTATACTTCACATTTGTGATGGGTCTTCCACACATTTACTGGTCATTTCTAAACTTAGGAGAATTTCCCACTAACCTCTGTTCTCTAAGGGGTCATCTTAACACATTTCACAGCAGCAATACTTCATCTACATCTGTCCCAGTACTTCGGATTTCCTCACATCCTCTTAAAAATATTTTTATTTTTACATTCCATCAAATTTGTCAAGGTATCTTACTTTTAAAAACTGTTTTAGATGCTCTAAATAATTTAGAAAAATGTTGATTAGCAATATCATTCCAACCTCTATGCTAGAATCTATGGGGGGAGGGGGTGCTACTCCAGATAACTCTACCTAATGGCAATACTCATAAAATAGATGCTGTATCATGACATGAACAATCGAGGTGATACCTAGATAGAATCTTACCTTTCCTTATTGTTCCAAACTAATCATGACTTGCAAAAAATAACTCTTTGAAACTGTGTCCAGAAATTTATTCATTCACCAGTTGGTTAACTCATTGATGAATAGCAGACATTGTCCCAACTTGTACCTTCAGTACCTCTGAGACAATGTAACAGAAATATGTTGTGGGGGTGTCATGAAGAAACAGAGTTGGAGTGACATGTCACACATTTTACAATCTCTTAGAAAGATACTCCTCAGGAAGACATCTTAAGGCCCACATTTTTTTTTCAATGATATGAGGAATGGAAATGGACTCTCCAGGTCCTGGAAATATAACATCATTCCTTAGGTAGGAAATGAATCTAGCAGCTCAGGGAAGAGAACAGAGGCTTCAGAACTACTTGTCTGCAAACCAAATGAACACCTAAAAACATTTCTAAAAATAGCATTCTATTAGTATTCTCAGGAAGGTATAAAATGTTTTTGTGTCCCATTAATAATATCCATTTGACACCCCCAAAATGGATTGTCTCATATAATCTGAAAATCCATAAAATAGGTCTTTTTTTTTTAATTTTTCACTCTAAATCTATAAGAACAAGGAAAATTTAGAGTAGTCAGGTGACTTCTGCCTTAGAAAGGATGAGGCACAGACATGTTAAAAAATTTGGTCTAGTGCAAAAACTGAGATCTGATCTTAGCTATGCTACCTATATTAGACTCATGAGAGATCTAGGCTCAGTTCCCCACAGTAAGAAATTATCAGCATGTTTAAAGAAGAGAGCCTAAGAGTATATCAAGAGGCTTAACATTGTGCTTCTTAGCTTACAAATAAAACCATAATTTATTATATAAATTATGGAGTTACATTTTATTGAAGGCAAATGACTCCTTAATATCATACTTATACAGGACTTACTAGGACATTTTCCAGTTAGTATTATATTATATTTTTGTTCCAAGAAAAGTTATTTTTAAATACTAATACCAATCCTAAATATTCACAAAAGTTCAAACTAAAATGTTGGATTCTATAAATTGAAATTTTAGAGTGCCACAATCTTTTGGAGATATAAAAAGTAAATTTCAGGTTAACCTTATATTTTTATTTTTATAGGTGATTTGTTGATGAATTGGAACAGCCAATCAATTATTGGTTTGAAATGATAGCTATTTAGAATGTTTGCATCTACTGAAATAGCCTTAATTTTGCTGTTTTCCTCTGACAGTGAAACCAACTTCCTAGCAACACTATTCTCTGGACCAGGAATTATCTCAGCTTCAGAAAATCCACTGCCTTACATGAGCAGACATGCAGCTGTCTGGATTCAGTAATTCAGAAAGCTTTTGGTTTGTTTCATCAAATGGACTTAGGTGTTGACAAGAGAAACTATGTACCTTCTATGACTTCCAGGTCAGGGTATGGGTGAACGTTACTTCGTGATGCCAATGAATTAGATGCTTTATAGTCCTCTACCACTTCAGCAAGAGTCTTATCATCATGCTTCATAGCTTCCCATTTATAAAAAAAATTCGATTATATGAATTATAGGTTTATATTTTATTGACATCATATAACTCCTTAAGAGCCAACTTAGATAAGACTTTTATCAGTAGCTGATGGAAAGGAATCTATGAGTACAGAGAGGGAAGCGATTGATGGAGCAAAGTCCTAAAAGATGTGGGGAATGAGTTTTCTGGTCAGAAGGGAGATAATAGCCTGCAGTAGGCCATTCCCACAATGAAAAGGAAGTACATAAATATGAATGGAAGCATTCACATGTGTGTTAAAGTACATTCCTTACTGAGTATAAAGGGTTGGGTTCACTAAAAATAAAATCAGCAGCTTTGTAAAAGACTAACAAGATGCAAGAGCATTTCACATACAAATGGAAAAGAATGGTGAGGAATGCAGATCAAATTAAATTCTCTGGTCCAAGTTGGGTACCAACAACAAAACTCATGTGCTGGCTATCAGATGACAGAAGCTATAGAACTGGCCAAAGAAAAAAAGAAAATGGGAAAGGGGTACATCTTTAGTGCTTGGGTTTCTTTAAAAATAAAGACAGAAGAGCTGGGATGCAAATGAGCTGATATTATAAATACAGGTTTGAAAATTGACTACAAATGGAGCCATAACTGGCCATGGAAGGAAGGAAATCAAGAGGCCTTTGGTGACCTGAATGAAGACATGTAGAGTACCATCAATACAAAGCTTCAAATGTCACAGTTGCTCTCAATCTGTGGGTCACCATCCTTTTAAGGGTTGAACAACCCTTTTACAGGGGTTGTATGTCAGATAATATAATTCATATCATTAGCAATATAACAGTTATAAAGTAACAACAAGAAGAATTTTATGATTGGGGATCATCATAACATGAGGAACGTACTAATGGGTTGTAGCATTGGGAAGGCTGAGAACTAATGTACTAGTTATTAGTGGCATATGCTTTAACTCAGGGATTGATGCTGTTTTCTCTGTTCTGCTACATAATTTAAAACTTGGAAAATTATATCATACTATTCTCAAAATTATTCCATTGTACCTAAAACTAAAACTCAAGTCTGTTTGACTCCACTGCCTATATTCAACCTTTTCAGGGATTGAAATTTACTAGGAATTCCAAAATAGTAGAAGTGGTTAATGGGCACATGAACAGATAAGTCATAGTCTGAGGTGGGGATGTGGTTAGTCACCATTTAAATCATTATTGCCAATGCCTAGCCTAAGAAAATATGCAAATGAGAGTGAGCGGAAGTGAAAGTTACCTGGGAAGACACCCCTGGAAATCACAGTGATGGTATGTTTTGAATGGTATACTGTTAGTATTATTTTTACAGGCATGAAATGGAAGCTAAGAAGAAATACATGAATAAAATAAGTTAACATAGAGATGGACCTGGGAATAAGAGGTCATGGGATGTTCACTTTCTTGCTTTCTAGCTCACCGATACTATGTCAGATATTTTTGAGTGAATAAAGGCATCTAAGTATGAATGGGTATCTCATGAACACAAAGACAGTAATGAAACTGGCATTTGTGGAACTGGGGCAAAACATATAATGGATGGAGGACAACTCAGTATTCTCATATAATCTTACATTTGTTAAGATTACTCTGTGGTTAAAAGCACTTGCTGATTTTGCAGAGGACCCCGATCCTATCACCGGCATCCATAGGGTACCTCACAACTATTTGTAACTCCAGTTTCAGCTTATCCAAACCCGTTTTCTAGACTCTGTGGATACCTGGCATGCATGCTATACACAGGCATATATGCAGGCAAACAAAAAAAACTATTATGTCTTCCTTAAACAAATAAATATACATCTATAAACAGACATGCATCTACATTATAATGTATATGAGGAGGTAACCTAGGAAAATACTGTGAAATTAAGTAGTCCTTTAAGATTTTGACAAGCTAATTAATAAATCTGTTTGAGGAGGGATATTTAAGTATATGCTGTAAGATAATGTTATTTAGTTCTATTATCATTACTATTAATGGTTACTGATGTATTTAATGCATGCATATTATCAATTTTTGTTACAAACACAGTTATTTCTCATAAAACTATTCTATCAAAGTAAAAGTCATGCTTATTAGAATTTTGTAATAGTAACAAATATACTATAAATTAATATAAACTTTTAAAATTCAAGCTCTTCAAGTAAAGTTTATATTCCTAAATATCCAATGTGTTGACACCTATCTAAAACAATCTTAAATTTACATATAAATTTAATGATCTTCTAGTGAATCTAGCAAGATTTCTACCCATCTCCTGAAGCGCCTGTTTAATCCCTATCCTGACATCACGGAATCAAGAAGAGTTTCTAAAGAATGATTGAGAATAAACACTTTCACCAAAGGGGCTGGAAACAAAATTATCTCAAAAGCATCAGGACACCCCTTTATACAAATGATATATGGCATGAGAAAGAAATTAGGGAAACCACACCTTTTAAAATAGCCATGAATAATATAAAATATCTTTGTGTAACTCTAACCAAACAAGTGGAAGACCTGTATGACAAGAACTTCAAGTCTCTGAAGAAAGAAAGTGAGGAAAATATCAGAAGATGGAAAGCTCTCCAATACTCGTGGATTGGTAGGGTTAACATAGTGAAAAATGGCTATCTTACCAATTCAATCTACAGATTCAATGAAATTTTCATCAAAATTCCAATACAATTCTTTTATTGTAAATTTGTATATTATATATTTATTATTTTAAATTTTTACTAATAATTCCATTCATTTACATCTCAAATCATATCCTCTCTACCCCCTCCACACACACCCCATCCCATGATATCCCACTTCTGGGTTACCCTTCCACCAACCCTCATCTCTGCCTGTATGAGAGTGCTCCCCCACCCACCCACACTCTCACGCCCCACTGCTCCAGCATCCCCCTACTCTGGGGCATCAAACCTCCTCAGGACTAAGGACCTACCAGCCCATTGATGTAGGGCAAGGCCACTCTCTAGTACATATGTGTCTCCAGGCAAAGATTCCTTTAGGTACACTCCTTGGGTGGTGGTCTAGTCTGTGGGAGAACTGGGTGGTCAGGCCAGCCTATATTGTTCTTCCAATGGAGATGCAGTACCCCTCTGCTCCTCCAGTTCTTCTGCCAGCTCCCCTACAGGCTTCCTGAGTTCAGCCCAATGGTTGACTCCAAGTATCTGCCTCTGCTTTGGTCAGTTGCAAGTTAGACCTCACCAGGACTTGCCATATTTGGTTCCTGTCTGCAAGCATCTCTTGACAATGGCAACATTGTTGGGTTTGGTGTCTGCAGACATGATATATCCTCTGGTGGGGCCATTCCCCACTTGGCCCTTCCTTCAGTCTCTGTTCCATTATTTTGTTCCTGTTCTTCCTTTGGACAGAAATATTTTTGGGTTAAGAAAACTTTGAGATGGGTGAGTAACTCCATCCCTCAACCAGGGGCCATGCCTATCTACTGGAGGGGGTCGACATAAGTTCTATCTCCCCCTTCTTTGCACATTACAGCTAAAGTCAATCCCATTGGGTTCTGGGATCCTCACTTTCTCTGGTGTCTGGGACCCACCAGTGGGTATCCCCACCCAGTTCCTCATCGCCCCTGCTACCTATTTTTATTCAATTTTCTGACCCTCTGTACCTCTCTCAAGTCTCCTCCAGATTCTGATACTACAACCTTTATTTACTCCTCCTCCTTTCTCCCTCCTTTGTTCCCCTCTACTTCTATCTCCCACAATCATCATGTTCCCCCCTCAGTACAGGACTGAAGTATCCACACCCTGATCTTCCTTCCTTCTATGCTGCAAATGGTCTGTAGGTTGTATCATATGCATTGTGAGCTTTTGGGTTAGTATTGACTTATTAGTGAGTACATACCATGTGAATTCTTTTGTGTCTGGGTTACCTCACTTAGAATGATATTTTCTAGTTCCATCCATTTGCCTGCAAATTTCATGAAGTCATTTTTTTTTTTTAATTTCTGTGTAGTACTCTAGTGTGTATATGTACCACATTTTCTGTATCCATTCTTCTGTTGAGGAACACCTGGGTTGTTTCTAACTTCTGGCTATTATAAATAAGGCTACTATAAACATAGTGGAGCATATGTCCTTGTTATTTGTTGGAGCATCTTCTGGGTATAGGACCCAGGAGTGGTATAGCTGGGTCTGAAGGTAATACTATGTCCCATTTTCTGAGGAACTGCCAGACTGATTTCTAGAGTGGTTGTACCAGTTTGCAGTCCCACCAACAATGGAGTAGTGTTCCACTTTCTTCGCATCCTCGCCAATATTTGTTGTCACCTGTGTTTTAATCTATTTAGTGTAGTAGTCCACTTTTTAAAAGGGTTATTTGGTTCTCTGAAGTCTGCCTTCTTGAGTTCTTTGTATATTTTGGATATTAGCCCTCTATCAGATATAGGGTTGGTAAATATCTTTTCCCAATCTGTGGATTGCCTTTTTGTCCCATTGATAGTGTCCCTTGCTTTACAGGAAATTTTCAATTTTATGAGGTCCCATTTGTTGATTGTTATTCTTAAAGCATAAGCCACTGGTGTTCTGTTCAGAAACTTTTCTCCTGTGCCCAAATATTTGAGGCTCTTCTCCAATTTCTCTTCTATTAGGTTCAGTGTATCTGGTTTTATTCAGTGTATCTGATGGAGGTTGTTGACCCACTTGAACTTGAGCTTCGTGAAAGGAGATAGGTATAGATCAATTTGCATTCTTCTACATGCTGACTAACAGTTGTACCAACACCATTTGTTTAAAATGCTGTCTGTTTTCCACTGAATAGTTTTAGCTTCTTTGTCAAAGATCAAGTGAGCATGGGTGTGTGAGTTCATTTCTTGATCTTCAATTCTACATCTGACAGAGAACCAATATACAAAATTTATTAAGAACTTAAGAAGCTAGACACCAACAACTCAACCCAATTTAAAACTGGGGTACAGACTAAACAGAGTTCTCAACAGAGTAATCTCAAATGGCTGAGTAGTAGTTAAAGCCTTAGTCATCAGGGAAATGTCAAGCTAAATGACCCTGAGAGTCCACCTTATACCAATCACAATGGCTAAGATCAAAAATTCAAGTGAATGTGCATGCTCGTGAGGCTGGGGAAAAGGAGGAACACTCTTCCATAGCTGGCATTACAAACTAGTACAACCACTCTGGAAATCACCTGGCAGCTTCACCTGAAGACCCAGCTATAGCACTTGTGGGCATATAAAAAAAAGTTGCTCTGTCATATCACAAGGACATGTGCTCTCCTACATTCATAGCAGCCTTATTCATACTAGGTAGAAACAACCTTGATGTACCTCAACTGAGGAATGGATAAAGAAAATGTGGTACATCTACACAATGTAATAATATTCAGTTGTTAAAAACAAAGATTTCAGGAACTTCAAAGAAATATGGATGGAATTTGAAAATATCATCCTGATTGATGTAACCCAGACCCAAAATGACATGTGTGGTGTGTACTCACTGATAAGTTGATATTAGTGATAAAATTCAGGATAACCACTCTACAATCCACAGATCCAAAGAAGCTAAATAAGAAAGAAGGTCCAAATGAGGATGTTTGAATCTCACTCAGAAGGGAGAATAAAATAGTCATAGGAGGCAGATAGAGTGCTTCCTAGAACTGGGTAGAAGAGGGGATGGTGAAGAGATTGGGGATTCAGGATCAGGTGTGGGGAGAGAGAGGGGAGATGGCCAGATGGCCATGAGAATGAATGCAAATCTGCAGCTGGTGTTTGCAGCTGCAAAATGATGCGGGTGAGAATCTTGAGGATGTGACAAAAACCTGGGATAAGGGAGGGTACCAAGAATCAATGGAGATGACAGCAGTGAGGATATGAAACCTGAAGAGGCCACCTTCTATAGCCCAGCAGAAATCCCAGTGGAATGACAGGTACACCAACACAGCCACAAAACTTTTTACCCCAAATTTATGCAGCCTGTAGGAAATATAGGGATGGTGAATGGAGTAGAGACTAAGGGAATAACCAAGCAATAACCAGCCCAACTAGAGACCCATCCCAAGGGCAAGCACCAATATCTGACACTACTAATGATACTCTGTTATGCTTGAAGACAGGAGCCTAGCATGGTTGTTATCTGAACCACCAGCAGCTGACTTGACAGATGCAGAGACCCACAGTCAAACATTGGATGGAGGTTGGAGACTCTTATGAAAGAGGTGTGAAAAGAACTGAAGGCTCTGAAGGAATTCCACAGGAAAACCAACAGTGTCAACTAACCTGGACTCTTAGGGCTCTCAGAGACTGAAAGACCAGCCAAAGAACGTACAAAGGATGGACCTAGGTCCCCCACACATATGTAGCAGATGTCCAGCTCAGGCTTCATGTGGAATCTTTCCCCTTAAGTAGGCTGTCTTGTTTTTTGTCAGTGGGAGAAGAAGCACAGAGCCCTGTAGAAACTTGATATGCCAGTGTGAGGGCTATCAAGGTAGGGAGGCATTCTCTCAGAGGAAAAGGAGAGGGGGGACTGTGGGTGGGTGGAATGGGGATATGGGAGGAACAGTGATCAGGATGTAAAGTGAATCAATAAAAAAGAAATAATTTTGAAGAATTAGTCCTTATATTTTTTGTTCTTCTTGATCTATGTATGTGGTAGGGATTAGCTGTTATTGAGTTAAAACAACAACAATAAAAAAGATCACCAATGGGCTGAGCTGTATTATCTCTTATAAGTCCATGTTATACAGGAAAGGGAATGAGCTCATTGCTCAAAAGTGACTTCCCGAAGATCAGGCAGCTCTTCTACAGGAAACCCAGACTTTTATACCTTGGCAGGCCACATTCCTGTCAATAATTTTGTGACCTCATCTTCTCATATGCTCTGCTTCAGAAGCATAAAAATTTCCCCAAATCCTCTGAGGGTTGAATGAGAATGCAATGAAAAATTTTCTACTAATTAATTATCTTCCTGAATTGTGATTTCCCCTCTTTCTCTGGGCACTGTTCTGCCATACTTTATTCTCCTGTCAGTTCTGTAGCATAAGGTTGGTAAGTGTCATTTTCATTTGTGGATAATTTGAAAGTGACAGAAGAATAGTTGCAGCAAAGAGGAAAGAGTAAGGTTGCATTTAATAAAAGATATTGTTTGAAAAATGCCTAGGCCCTTACTGCTGAGGAGAGGCCCCCATTTTGGATTCCACGTCTATCCTTCATATATTAAACCACTCTCTGGCTTTTTTACTGTCTCACACTTGTTATGGTCAAAGCTCCATTTCTATTTCCTTTATTATCAAGCTCTATATTGTACCATCCTAGGTAGTTTCTTAACTTTATAAGCTTTAGTTTTTATAACCATACAGAATGCATTGATTCTAGACAAAAAAAAAAAAAAAAAAAAAAAACCCTGCTGACTTCACATGAATTATTTATATTTTCTAGAGCACCAAACTCTGATATATTTTGAAGGACCTCCCTGTTCCTCCAGCCATTTTCAAACAATGCATTTACAGATTCTAGACTATAGTTTAAAGTCCACCCAAAACACTCTTTCCCAGCAGAATGTGTCTTTCTAATTTTGTGACGATGCTGATTTTTCTAAGAAACTGATTTTGAGGATGAGCCTTTGTGTCACTAACTGTAGTTCAGTCATGGGTGGAGGAACCTAACACATCCAGAAAAGCAATGAAAGTCTTCTCACTTCTCTGGAAAGGTCTCCAACATGTCTCTGCTCCCTATGAAGTTGTGTCCCACAAACAGCGGATCAAAGAAACAAGGATCAAAGAGGAACAAGGGCTCCCTTGCCTGATTCAACCCTTCACAGTATGCCAGAGTTTACAGATGGTGGCTCCAGAGCCAGAGTTTACTCTGAGGTTCAAGGGTGTAGGACTCATTAGGTGTCTGAGCCTTGCTTTCATTTTTCTTGCCTGAGAATGCCTCAAGGTGCCCTTTCCCCTTTGAATGTATTTCAGCTACACTCTGATACCCAACTGTCTGTTTTCCAGAAGTTAAGATTCACAATTTTATTTTCTCTTCAATATATATGCAGCTTTAGCGACTTGTCTAACTTGTCTAACTTTTTATTGGAAACTGACAGACTCACATGTATGTTTACACTCTCTCTCTATTCCTTCGATAGATCTTCCCTGAAGGTTCCACTGGCAGAGAGAACGCTACTGGGGACCTAATTAATAATGACCTCTTGTAAATGGACCCTTTTGAGGGTTATAGGTTTTGAAGAGTGACATAGTATATTTGGGTGAGAAGTAAGGTTGAAATTCTATGTAAGAATTTATTGAAAATTGTCAACAGGATAACAAAGAAATGGAAACTTCATATCCTAAATAATGCCAGTGAGAACTTGTTTTCATTTTGGAAAAAAAAATATGTAACACTATTATTCATTTTGCTCCTTAAAGAATTATCTTCAAATTACATAAAATTTAGATCCTGTTCAACCTGGGTAAGACTTTGACCATCACATTATTCATGATGACTTGCAACCAGAGTACAGGAAGACTAAATTGACTCATTCCCAAGTGCTTATAGAATAAGAAAACTTTCAAGATCCAAAGAGTCAGGGTAATAAATTCTTACTAGGGTTGATAGTAGGCAGCCAGCTTTATGGTGCCAGGGTGAGAACGGAGAGGGAACCAATTCCTGTAGTCTTTATTTGTGGTATCAGGGTTGGAGCTCTCCTTGACACTTTCTCCACAGTCCTGGACTGTTACAGGTCCAGGATTGAAAACTGAATTTGGTAAAATCAGCATTTTTAATTGTAATACTGGAAAGCTGTAGAGCTGTTGAGAGTATTAGGGCCTGGACTAGAGAAGCCAGTTACATACTTTTGGGTTGTACATTTGAATTTATTTGGAGAATATGGTCCCTGCACTGAGCTAACTGTTTTGTCCTTTCTACTAGTAGTTCAATTAGAGCACCTGGGTGGCACAATGCTTCCTATATGTCAGTTAGGGAGACAAACCGAATTCTATGCTGTCTTATTTGTATGCTTTTCCAGAAGAATCAGTAGCAACTACCTGGAAGATATACTAACATCTCCTAAGGTGGAGAGTTCACATCAGGTAATCAAAGAATTGTCACATTCAAACAAAATGGACTCAAGTTTAACAGCTGATCACAATGTTCAGAGACTTGCAATCGTTGGCTATATGGGTATTCTGTTTTTCAAAGTACATCCATTATTTAACATAAAAAATAAAGATGAAATGTGAAGGAGAAATACTCTAGCCTCATGGTTTTGAAATTTCTCATAATATTTAGTAATTACTGTGGTTGCTTTTACACAAGCTCAAACATGGTTTGACAGCTTTTACTCCAAAAGAGAAAGCTAAATTTCCTTACCATGATTGTTGTCTGGATTTTTCATGACATATTTATAGTGAACAAACTATGCAAATTACAAAACTATAACTTTACAATTGAGTAACCTGGTGAGCCACTTTATCTAGGTTCATTTTCTATCCCTAAATGATATGATCTAAAGACTACAATTCCTTACATTCTCTCTAGACAACAGTAATCACAGCATGATTGCAAGGAATACCAGGTATCCAAATCAAGATATTTTACATATTAATTGGCCTATCCAAATGTTTAACATCATAAAAGTAGCAAGCTACTGAGAAACAGGCAACATTGTTATGAAATAATGTGATGTTGTGGATCTCTGTCCCCAATAGTTTCATATTCTCATATCTCAAAGCTCAGCATTTCAGAACATGGCTGCATTTAGGATATAGGATCTGTACAAAGGAAATGAAATTGTTCCAAAATGAGTTTCTGTGAATGAAGCCTTCATCCAACATGAATGATGACAATATGAGAAGAGGATACAAAGACAGACAGAGAAGGGAAAATCAAGTGAACACACAGGGAAAGGCGGTACCTTCAGGTCAAGGACAGAAGATCAGAGCGGACAAGCCCAAAGGCCCACTAAGCTTGATTTGTTGCCTGTAGAACTGAGGAGATAAACTTTGCTGCTTATGTCACAGTGAGCACATCCTGTTATTCATTGTTAATTGCTTGAGCAGATTAAGAGACAAAGTATCCTGTGTGGGATTGTAGACGACAAGGAAGCAGCTTGGAAAGGGTATTGAAAACTGATAAAGTTTAATATGCAATAATTAGTAGTATGAATGTACATTTTTCTTAGATTTAATAGCTCCCAAGATGCTAAGACAAAGATACTAACATTAGAGAAATGGAGTAAAACAACGTGGTGACCCTCTAATATTTTCAACTTTTTTATGAATAAGATTTCATGAGAGCAAGCTAAAAAACAAAAGTCAAATAAAAAAACTAAACAAGATATAATGTATAAGATAGGAAGTCGTAGCAGTACAACAGAACCCTATAAAAAGCACAATAAAAAAGATGCATTGAGGTGAAGTCAGAGAAGAGATAACCAGGCACCGGGAGGGAGGCCAGAAAGCTGTCACTTTTAATGAACTTTCTCTGCTTTATGTGCATAGCCTTTCACTCTATCCTCAGGCAGCCCTTGTTGTCATTATTGGAATCTTCTCTCATTTTTGTCTTGCGAGTATTAAATCTGAACAGAACAGAAACTCCACAAGAACTGATGAGTGAAGATTCAGAGACTTTCAGAGTTGAGATAAGGGCATACCGAAAATTAGTCTCAGGACATCTCTCTCTCTCTCTCTCTCTCTCTCTCTCTCTCTCTCTCTCTCTCTCTCTCTCTCTCTCACACACACACACACACACACACACACACACACACACAAAACTGCTCTAAAATCACAAAGGTTCTCTCTAATACCTATTTCAACCTACAGATGGCGATTGATGATGATGACAATGATTGAGGAGATGATAAATTTTTGGATTTGTGTATCCAACCTATGAAGTTCAGAGGGCATGTGAATTCATGTTGTATCCTGAAACTATCAAGAGTTTAAGAGTTCAGATTTTTTTTTTTTTTTGCTTCTACTGTGCTATGGAGGAAGTAAAGCATCCTATTTCCTTCAGTAGAGCCCTCAAATACCTCAAAATCAAACTTCTTTTCTGGTCATTTGTCTTAAGACAGCCTCATTTTCTGTTACAGTAGCATAGTGCATGCTCAATTAATAGATGGCAAATGGTGGATGAGTAAAATGAAAACATAATATGAAGTATTTCAATTGGCAATTTCACTTCCTACTATTTCTTTACAAATAAACAGATGTCTAATAATTAGGCCACCCCAGTAAACTCTGTGATAAGAGCATGAAAAGGGGGCAAAGTTAGACTTAAGCAAGCAGCAATAAATAGGAGAGCAGAGTTGATGACTATAAATGTCAGTTTTGAGGACATTAAGACATCATCATTCTTAATATGGAGCATGATATTTAAGACTAGGGGAATAACACATACAAATATGCACAGAAAAATCAGACAAGCAGGAAGGTAAGAATAAACTGAGGTAAGAATCTTTATTTTATAGGAGCAAATAATGCTTAGAATTATGGACTTAAAATACATCCTTGACACATTTTTACTTGAACTCTATTTATTATAAAATAACATCTATTGAACTCTGAATATTCTGATAGTAGGTACTTCAATTTTGTAAGTATAAAACTTAACAATTAATAAACTTGGGCCATTCTGTGTCTATAGATACCTATTCTATAAATAGAGACATACTCACCTTTTACAACAATAAGATTGCTAAAATTTATTGCCACAACTGAATAAATCCAATGAAGAGAATATGTCCTTGAAACTGAATCATAGGAGGAGACAAAAGTGAACCATCCTAGATACATATGTGAGATTACATTTACAAGATATTATTAACTGGAGTTTGCTTAAAGAGAACATAAAGATAGTATACTCATTTCTAGAAGTCTAAAAGAATTACACATATACTAGACAGCATTTCAGAGGCTCATTTGGTGCTAAATCCATGTTACAGTGTAGAAGCAAAGCAGAAAAATGTTCCATATCTATTCTCCAACAGCACAAGTTGTCATTAATCGCTGTAATCTAACTGTCCACCTGACAGATGTGTTTAAGCAAATGCTTGTAAGCCTTTAATGATTCAGAAACTTTCTCTGAGCTTGGGCTGATAACCACTCATCTCCATGAATAATGAGACTCATCACATTGTCTGACTAACCACCATTAGCAATCCTAGAGAGTGATTTTACATCATATCCTCTTCTATAGTAACCCATCCACAAGGTACTTTACAAGAATACATTATATATCTCTGTAGCTCTTTTACAGACATAGGGAACAAGACACTATTCAGTTAATGAATGATGTAGAATGTAAGGAATTAGTCTGGAGCCAAAATTTTGTGGGTTGAAATCTAGCCCTAGAGGTCTTAGTGTAAAGCAAGGATCAAGACTTTCCCCAGCAGGCTACATGCTTGTCAGTTTTATTATGTATACATGATGAAATTCTGAAAGCATCATGTTTCTGTTCCCTCACTTATAAAATTAATATTTTAACACACACCTCAGAGAGTGTATAGGCATCTTTAGAAAAGACAAAAATGCTACCTATAAAGTCCAGTAGTCATTTTCTATGCTCCCAATACTTATTTAATTCATTTCTGTTGCAGAGAGCATGGCCACTGATCTCAAATCAGAGATTCAGTGACACAGCAGAAGTCATAAAATACAAATCTTATCCTGTCTTCCATTTTAAAAGCAATCCGCCTGGGAACTTTAGGAAAGAAGGAACACACGTAAGGTGAGGAAAGAGCTTCCTTTGCTGGGGCTGAACAATGACTAAAATGGCCATGGCCGGCAGAAGTAAAAGGGACAGAAAGAATTTCTTTTTGGTTTAGACTTAACGTGAGACCTACCTCCTTACTAATTTAACAGTGCACAATATGGCACTCTTAACTATAGGCATACCATTGCATTCAGATATTTAGAAATTGCTCATTTTTCTAGAGTGAAAATTGTGTTCATGGATTATTATCACATTGAACTTACTACTTTCCCTTTAACTCTATGATTCTCTGTACTTATTTTAGCTGCCTTATGTAAATGAATTGAGGAGTATTTGTCTTCCAGTGTGCTTATTTCTCCCTGCAGAGCATCATCAAAGTTTATCCATGTTGTACATATTTCAAAATTTCCTTCGTTGTGAGTAAATTATATATTGAAAGGTGCCATCGTTCCTTTATACATTCAGGCACATTTTAAATTTTTTTCATTATTACTATTATTGTTATTATTAGTAGTATTAATTTAGTGTCTGTATGCACACACATGTGACATGACACACTTTGAAGAACAAACAACAACAAAGACAAAAAAACAAAAAAAAACAACTTTTATGAGTTCATTCTCTCCTCCAACCAAGTGTGTCCTCGGGAATAAACTCAAGCAATCAAGCTTCATGGAAGGTAATTTTATATGCTGTGCCATGCTATCACCCCCACAAAATAATTTTTAATTAATTTCTTTGTCCATCCCCATGTTTCAATTAGCCAAAGATTGGCATTGTAGGTGGTTGATAGAGACTGGGAGATGTCAGTATCCTGTGTAATCTCAAAAGGAATGGATGTCCAGAGTGACAGGTTGATTCCAAGAAGGAACCAAAGGATATCTGTGGGGAAGTAATAGCTGTGACCCAAAGCAGGACAGGAGGGCATTAGTCTATGTGAGAGAAGATAGATAACCACCAAGGGAGAAGCTCATTACCTCCATGGAGACAAAGTGAACAAATAAATTGTTGAATATAATGAGAGCCTGTTTCCTCATTGTTTGAGAGGAAAGGAATAAACATGACAAGACAAGAAAGCAGTCTGTGATACAGTAGTATAGAAAGATTTGGCAGTGTACTTGTTTTGAATTTCAATCTAAAAAAAATACAAATGAATTGGGGCGTTTGTAGACATAAGTTGATAAACACCACTTGTTCTCTCTCTTTCTTCATCGGGGCTTTCAAGGAGCCAACATCACATACTCTCCGTTTTCCTCTCCATATATAAAGTAGGGAGTAAGTTGCAGTGAGATACACATCTCAGAGGTTAAGAGCAGATATGATACCAAATTCTTTGCTCCAAGATATTATTAAAATGCACATGAATTTCTTGACAAGAGTCAGACTTTAAAATAATGTAAATATAAAAGGAAGACTCAAATTAGTCCTATTCACAAAAGATACAATCCCGTACTTAATTGACACTCAAAGCTCCACTAGAAAATACTTGGCTCTGGTAAAAATGTATAGTATAGCAGTAGAAAATATCAACACATGAAAACGAGTGGTATTTCTGCATCCAACAATGTACTTGCAGAGAAAGATGCTAATAAGATTGCAAAGCTTCTGTAAGACAAAGGACAATGTCAATAGGACAAAACAGCAACAAACAGACTAGGAAAAGATCTTCCTTACCAATCCTACACCCAATAGAGGAGTAATATCCAAGATATACAAAGAACTCAAGAAATTAGACTCCAGACAACCAAATACCTCAATATTAAATAACCAATTATTTTAAAAATGGGGTACAGAGCTAAACAAAGAATTCTCAACTGAGGAAACCCGAATGGCTGAGAAGCACCTAAAGAAATATTCAGCAGCCTTAGTCATCAGGGAAATGCAAATCAAAACAACCATGAGATTCCACCTCACACCAGTCAGAATGGCTAAGATAAAAAACTCAGGTGATAGCAGTTGCTGGCTAGGATGTGGAGAAAGAGGAACACTCCTCCAATGTTGATGGGATTGCAATCTGGTACAACCACTCTGGGAATCAGTCTGGTGGTTCCTCAGAAAATTGGACATTGCATTACCTGAGGACCCAGCTTTACCACTCCTGGGCATATACCCAAAAGATGCTCCAACATATAACAAGGACACATGCTCCACTATGTTCATTGTGGGGCTGTGGGCTGTGAGAAGCAGCTAGGTGCTTGGTCGAGCATAAACCTGGAACCCCAGACCCCTTTGGATAGCAGGAGTTTGGCTCTGCTCCTGGGCCCTGTTTTATTTCATTTAGCTTCAGCCCTCCACAACCCCTCCCACAGAGAGGTCTATGGCCATCAGTCACAAGGAACAGGCCTCAGGCCCTAGAGATATTTACATACTAATGAGATGCCTAAAGGTCAGAGGATGGAGCCAATTAAGCATTCTTCTCCAGCTCCTCCCCCCTCTTTTTTTCTCTATTTAACTCAAGTCTGCCCTGAGTTTCAGGGGGATGCACATCCAGATCCAACCACCATCCACCATGACATTAAAGCCTGTAAAGACCCATGGACTTTCTTGTGTCATTGGGGCCGAACCGTGAGGAACTCTGGAGAATGCCTTTAATGAACCATTGTAGCCACAGCAGCAGTGCCCAACTTCCCACCTGGAGGAACCCTCAGCATTCCCAGCCACGCTACCCGAAGTTCATAGCAGCCTTATTTATAACAGCCAGAAGCTGGAAAGGACCCAGATGTCCTTCAACAGAGGAATGGATATAGAAAATGTGGTACATTTACACAATGGAATATTACTCAGCTATTAAAACAATGAATTCGTGAAATTATTAGGCAAATGGATGAAACTAGAAAATATCATCCTGAGTGAGGTAACACAATCACAAAAGAACACACATGGTATGTACTCAGTGATAATTGGATATTAGCCCAAAAGCTCACAATACCCAAGATACAACTCACAGACCACATGAAGCTCATGAAGAAGGAAGACCAAAGTGTTGGTGCATTGGTCCTTCTTAGAAGGAGTAACAAAATACTCATGGGAGCAAATATGAAGACAAAGCATGGGACAGAAACTGAAGGAGGGGTTGTCTGGAGACTCTTCCACCTGAGTATCCATCCCATGTACAGTCATCACAGGTAGATGCTGATGTGGATGTCAGGAAGTGCATGCTGACAGAAGCCTAATATAGCTATCTCCTTAGAGGTCTGCCAGAGCATGACATATACAAAGCTGGATGCTCACAGTTAAACATTTAACTGATCATGGGGTTCCCATGGAGAAATGAGAGAGAAAACTGAAGGAGCTGAAAGGGTTTGTGGCCCCATGGGTAGAGCAACAATACCAACCAACCAGAGCTCCTAGGCTCTAAATCACCAGCCTAGGATCACATAGGGAGAGACCTATGGTTCCAGCTGCACATGCAGTAGAGAATAGCATTGTTGGGTATAGGTGAGAGAGGAAGTCCTTGGTCTAGTGAAGGCTAGATGCCCTTGTGTGGGGAATTCGAGGGTGGAGAAATGGGAGTGGGTGGGTGGGTGGGGGCACATCCTCATAGAAGCAGGAGGAAGAGGGATGGTATAGGGAGTTCCTGGGTGGGAGGGAAATGGGAAAAGGGGATCACATCTGAAATGTAAATGAAATATACAATAAAATAAAATAAAAAAAAAACTAGAAAGAAATTTAACCAAGAATAGAAATGCTTCTCCAATGAAAACTTTGAAAACAATGAAGAAAGTAAAAGAAGATACTAGGTCATGGAAAGACCTCTGTTGGCTCAGATATTAAGCCTTATGAACATTGTAAAATTGGTTGTGCTATTGAAAGTAATCTGTAGATTTAAAACAACCCTCGCCAAAGTTTTCATTATAATTTTCATAGGGCTAAAAGAAATAACTCTAAAGTTCATATGGAAGTACAATAGACTAGACTCTAAATAGCATATATCAACCTAAGCAGAAAGAGCTAGGCTGGAGGCATAACATTAGCAAATCATAAATTATACTACACAGTCATACTAACCAAAAGAGCAAACAGAAGACAGTGCAAGAAAACAGAAGACAGAGAAACAAACTCACAGAGTTACAGCTATATAATTTCAAACCAAAATCTTAAAAACACATTTAACAAATGGTACTTGAAACACTTTGTGTCCTTATGTGAAATACACATATTCAATTACACCACTTTCTTTTAAATTTAATAAAAATCAATCCAAAGTGAATCCAAAATCTTAGTGGAGGACCTCAAACCCTGAAACTGTAAGAGAAACACGAGTTTCTATATAGGATCATGAGTGGCTTATAGGTGGTTAAATCATGAAGAAAATCTCTTTAGCTCATATATTCTCAGGACATAGTTTGTCTTAAGAACTTCTTGCCCTAGCAACCATTACTATGTTTATGAAATGGGCTTCATGTTCATGCTGTTGTAAATATATCTAAGATACTAATTCCCCTCTGGGGATGGGCAGGGTTTCAAGGGCCTCTTCTCACAATGAGGAAACTTTAATGAAATCAGTTTTTGTACTGTTGATCACAGATGTTGAGAGTTCAGGAGTGCAACAGTCATACCTCTTCTGGGTAGTTGTTCACAACACCAACCAGCCAGCAAGAGAAGAGTTTCTCTTTCTCCACATCCTCACTAGCATCTCCTGTCACCTGAGTTTTTGATCTTAGCCATTCTCATTGATATAAGGTGGAATCTCAGGGTCATTTGATTTGCATTTCCCTGATGACTAAGGATGATGAACATTTTCTTAGGTGCTTCTCAGACATTCAAAATTCCTCAGATGCAAATTCTTTGTTTATCTCTGTAACACATTTTTAAATTGGGTTATTTGTTTTTCTGGAGTCTAACCTTGAGTTTGTTGTATATTTTAGATATTAGCCCTCTATCAGATGTAGCATTGGTAAAGATCTTTTCCCAATCTGCATGTTGCCATTTTGTCCTATTGACAGTGTCCTTTACCATATAGAAGCTTTTCAGTTTCATGATATCTCATTTGTCTATTTTTGATCTTAGAGCCTGAGCCATTGGTGTTCTGGACAGGAAATTTCTCCCTGTGCCATTGCGTTCAAGGCTCTATCCCACTTTCTATTCTACTATGTTCAACGTATCTGTTTTTATGTTGAGGTTCTTAATCCATGTGGACTTGAGCTTTGTACAAGGAGATAAGAATGAGTCAATTTGCATTCTTCTATATGAAGTCTATCAAATAGTCCATCAATCATTTGTTGAAAATTCTTTTTTTTTTTTCACTGAAAGTTTTTGGTTTCTTTGTCAAAGATAAAGTGACTATAGGTGTGTGGGTTTACTTCTGGGTCTTAGATTTTATTTCATTTATCTACCTGTCTGGCTCTGTACCAACACCATGGGTTTTTTTGTTTTTTGTTTGTTTGTTTGTTTTATTACTATTGCTCTGTAGTAGAGCTTGAGGTCAAGTTTGGTGATTCTTCCAGAAGTACTTTTATTGGAGAGAATTGTTTTCACTCTCCTGGATTTTTTTGTTATTCTAGATGAAGTTGAGAATTGCTCTATTTCTGTTAAGAATTAAGTTGGAATTTTGATGAAATTGTATTGAATCTGTAGATTGCTTTGAGTAAGGTGGATATTTTTACTATGTTAACCCTATCAATCTATTAGTATGGAAAATCTTACCATCTTCTGAAGTATTCTTCAATTTCATTTTTCAGAGACTTGAAGTTCTTGTCATACAAATCTTCCACTTGCTTAGATAGAGTAATACCAAGCTATTATATATTATTTGTGACTATTGTGAAGGGTATTTCCCCCCTAATTTCTTTCTCAGTCCATTTATCCTTTATGTAGAGGAAGGCTACTGATTTGTTGGAGTTAATTTTATACCCAACCACTTTGCTGAAGTTGTTTATCAGGTGTTGTTCTCTGGTAGAATTTTTGGGGTCATTTATGTATACTATCTGCAAATAGTGAAATCTTGACTTTTTTCTTTCCAATTTTTATCCCTTTGACCTCCTTTTGTTGGCTGATTGCTCTAGCTGGAACTCCGAGTAATCTACTGAATAGATATGGGCAGAATGGGCAACCTTTTCTTGTCACTGATTTTAGTGGAATTGCTTCAAGTTTCTCTCCATTTAATTTAATGTTGGGTATTGGTTTGCTGTATATTGATTTTATTATGTGTAGGTTTGTGCCTTGATTATTCCAAGACCTTTAACATAAAGGGATGTTGAATTTTGTCAAACACTTTTTCAGCATTTTTCTAATAAGATGCTCATGTGAGTTTGTTCTTTGAGTTTGTTGATATAGTGGACTGGGTTGATAGGTTTCCATATATGAAACCATCCCTACATTCCTGGGATGAAGCATACTTGATCATGGCGAATTATCCTTTTTGATGTGTTCTTTGATTCAGTTTGTGAGAATTTTATCGAGTATTTTTGATATTGATTATTTTGATATTATTTTTGATATTGATATTGAGCATTGATATTGATAAGTAAAATTGTTCTCAAGTTCCTTTTCTTTATTGTGTCTTTGTGTAGTTTAGGAATTAGTATAACTGTGGCTTCATAGAACACATTAGGTAGTGTTCCTTCTGTTTCTATTTTATAGAATAGTTTGAGAAGTATTGGTATTAAATCTATTTTGAAGTTCTGATAGAATACTACACTAAAACCATATGGGCCTGGCCTTTTTTTTGTTTGGTATACTTTTAATGCCTGCTTTTATTTCCTTGTGAGTTATGAGACTCTTAAGATAATTTATGTGATTTAGACTTAAATTTTTTAACTGGTATTTATCTAGAAAAAATCATCAATTACATCTAGATTTTTCAGGGTTTTTTGAGTGTGCATTTTTGTAATAGGATCTGATGGTTTTTTTTAATTACCTTAGTTTCTGTTGGTATGTCTCCTTTTTTATTTCTGATTGCATTAATTTAGATACTGTTGCTGTGCTCTTAAATAGTTTGGCTAAGTGTTTATCTTCTTGTTGATTTTCTCAAAGAACCAGGTCTTAAGTTTTTTGTATTGTTCTGTTTATTTCTGTTTGATTGATTTCATCCCTGAGTCTGATTATTTGCTGCTGTCTACTCCTCTTGGGTGTGTTAGCTTCTTTTTGTTCTAGAGCCTTCACATGTGCTATTAAGTTACTAGTCTAAGATCTCTTCAGGTTGTTTAAGAAGGCATTTAGAGCTATGAATTTTCCTCTTAGCACTGTTTTCATTCTGTCCAATGAATTTTGGAATGCTGTGTCTTAATTTTAATTAAATTCTACAAAGTCTTCAATTTCTTTATTTCCTCCATGACCAAGTTATCATTGAGTAGTGAGTTGTTCAGTTTGCATGAGTATGTAGGTTTTCTGTACTTTCTGTTACTGATGACCAGTCTGTGGTGATCTGATAGAGCACATGGAATTGTTTCAATCTTTTTATATCAGTTGAAGCTTGTTTTGTGTCTGATTATATTGCCAATTTTGGATAATGTACCATGATGTGTTGAAAAGAATGTATTTTTTTTTTTTGGTTTAAAATAAAATATTCTGTAGTTTTCTGTTAAATCTATTTGGTTCATAACTTCTGTTAGTTTCACTTTGTCTCTGTTTATTTTTTGCTTCATGACTAGTCCATTAGTGAGAGCAGAGTGTTGATCTCCCACTACTATTGTGTGAAGTTCAATGTGTGATTTGAGCTTTAGTAAAGTTTTTTTTTTCAAATGTGCATGCCCTTGCATTTGGGGTATGGATGTTCTGGATTGAGAGCTCATCATGGTAGATTTTTCCTTTAATGAGTGTGAGTAGTGTGAGTACGAAGTACACTTCCCCATCTCTTGAAAACTTTTGGTTGAAAGTATATTCTATTGGATATTAGAATGGCCACTCCAGCTTTTTTCTTGGGACCATTTGCTTGGAAATTTTTTCTAGCCTTTTACTCTGAGGTAGTGTCTGTTTTTGTCACTAAGGTGTGTTTCCTATATGCAGCAAAATGCTGGGTACTTTTGACATATCCAGTCTGTTAGCCTATGTCACTGTATTGGAATTGATTCTATTGATGTTGTGAAATATTAAAGACCAATGATAGTTGTTTCTAGTTATTTTTCATGTTGCAGGTGGTATTATGTTTGTGTGGTTCTCTTCTTTTGGTTTTCTTGTGAGATGATTAATTTATTGGTTTTTCTTAGTTGTTGTTTCTCTCTTTGTGTTGGAGTTTTCCTTGTACTGTCCTTTGTAGGGCTGGATTTGGGGAGAAATATTGTTTAAATTTAGTTTTGTCATGGAATAGCTTGGTTTTTCCATTTATGGTGGTTGAGAGGTTTGCTGGGCATAGTTCTTTGGCCTGGCATTTGTGTTCTTTTATGGTCTGCGTGTTATCTGTCCAAGATTGTCTGGATTTTAGAGTCTCTGGTAAGAAGTCTGCTGTGATTCTTTTTTTTTAATTGGATATTTTATTTATTTACATTTCAGGTATCATCCCCTTTCCCCATTTTCCCTCCTTAGAAATCCCCTATCCCATCTTCCATCCTCCTTTTAGCTTTTATACCATTTTAATTATATGCAAGTATTAAGGTCAGTTCTAGGTTGAGGAACTTGCAATTCAATAAATGCAAGTAGTCAAGGATCAAGCAAGAAAATAAACACAAATAGTCAAAGAAAACGCAAGGCAAAATTCAACTACATGAACACTCCCATGATCAATGTTTCTAAGGGCTTATCAGGATGACCAAAATATCTAAGTGTTAGGAGCCGCGTGAGCATGACAGCATTCGACATTACAAGATGGCGCGGGCATCCTGTGCTCCCACAAGTAAACAACTAACTACGCAGGTGCAAAAGGCAAAAAGCGCACCAAAGTCACTGCCCATCCCGGGGCGCATTATGGGTAATGAGTGAACAGCCAATCAGAAGTGAACACGCCACTCTAGGGTACATATAGCAGTGCCTTTTCAAGGCTTGGGGTCTTTCCACTTCTGCTGATACAAGAATAAAGCCTTGCTGTGGTAACCACCTGAACACTGCCTCACATGTCTCTTTCGAGGGCGAAGGGGACACGAAGGGGCTCGGAACATCTGAGCCCACTTTCCTGTCCTAGCTCAAAGTCCTAGACATTTTAATATCTGTAGCCTACTTTCTTCTTATTCTAGCTTAAGATTTAGACTCCTGCCTGAAATTACTTTCTTGTTCTAGCCTAAAATTTAGATTCCTGCCTGTTATTATTTCCTTGTTCTAGCCTAAAATTTAGATTCCTTCCTGAAATTACTTCTTTGTTCTAGCTTAATGTCAGAATCCTGCCGGAAGCCCACTTCCTTGTCTTTCACCAATGTCATATTCCTGCCAAGTATCCCATTTCTTTGTTCTTGGCTCATGTCAGATCTTGCCAAGTAGCCCCCAAAACTCTCTGCCTCTTACACTTTTTTATTTCATAAACAAGACTAAGCCTGTCTTAGGCCTTTCTGACAAGAATGTCTTTCTTACCCATCATGGAATATGCATTATCAAATGCAATGCACCTCTGTCTTAAGTTGGTAAACTTTATGCAGAATCTTACCCATTCTTGGTTTGCCAGCCTATTAATTGATTAACTCTGTCTGAGGGTTCATTTTCAGTTTAAAGTCATGCATTTTGGCTCCCAGCATCTTGATGTTGTTAAAGAAAAGCTTTCATATGATGGGCAGGAATAAAATTATTCCCAGTACAAAAAGGGCTAGCATGATCAAGACGTATATGCAATTCTTGAAGCTTTAATAAAATAGAAATACTGATATCAGGCCATGGGTAATTTTATCAGCAGTATCTGCCGCATCTAAGCTCGACATAGCATCATTCTTTAAATTCATAAGCTCGCTATGCAAAGTTAAAACATCCAGAGAGTTGTTAGAATTATGCCAAATATACTTCAAGTCTCTTTAAACTTTTTCCTAATTATAATGACTACCACTTTAAATTTTAGAACTAACAGAAATCCAATGGTATTTGGCATGACACTTGAGATGGCTCCTTACTCATAATCTCTGAACCTCCTCAAAATACTTTCAATAGGATAAAGAGCATCAATCTATTGTTCCAAATACCTAACTAAATACTCTTATATATTATATATACACATTTCTATTATATAGACACATTAGTAACATTTTTTGTTAAATAATTAACAAAATTAGCTGTCTTAAATTCTTGTATAAAAGCAATTTCAGAAGCCGTGTGCTAGGAATTAATGTAATTAAAGCTTTTATACCAGCAATAATCAAGCCAACTACCTTCTTGATTCTTGTTAAAGCATGACTCACTTCTTCCAGTACTTGGCAAGCTTTTTTCAGAAGACTAAGGTTCTATGATACTCCTAGCTATAAAACAAAATCTGGTTGATAGACCTCCATAACTGACATGCCAGGTTTCAACACGCTAGCACAATTAGAAAATGTACAATCAATGCAACTTACATTAAATACTGAGAACAAACAAAAGTAATTTTAACTTGACAATTAAAAGAGCCTTAACACTTTCACTAACACTTGTTTGAAATCCAGATTCTGTCCCAACTTTCTCTCTTTCTAACATAACATCATAGAAAACTACAGCTAACTTCCAAATATGTTTCTGCAAATGTCCAGGACCAGCCATTCAAATGAAGACTGTTATTTCCATTATTGGATTGATTTCTAGACCAATCCATGATTGAGTTAGAATAACTGGTCATATTTAAGACAAAAATTAATAGTCATTATATCTTCTCTTCTTGATTCTCTGTTCAACAAGGTCTAAAATCTTAAGGCAAGACAGCTTGTCTCATCTGGGGTATAGGTAAGTATAGGTAAGCAAAGGTGGGTGAGGAACTTATGTCTAATACAGCTTTCCAGTCACCACTGTCAGGGCACTCAGCAAGCTCAAGGGTCAGCATCATTCTTTGTCCTGGCATTGGCATGTCTTACCCATTGCTCTGGCAGCCACCATGCTCCTTAAGCATCCTGCAGAAAAAACACAAACATGACCTCTAAAATTCTGGGCATGTTAGAGTTCCTGGGAGTCCAGCCTCCTCTGGGTTTTGGGGGATTGGGTGCAGATCTGGCACCCTAGGACAGCTCAAGGCACCTGCACAGACCACAAGGTGTCTTGTGTGATTCTGACAGGTCTGTCTTTATGTTACTTAGCCTTTTTCACTTACTGCTTTTGATATTCTTTTCTTTGTTCTGTGTAGTTAGTGCTTTGATTGGAGAATTTCTTTTTTGATTCAATCTATTTTGTGTTCTGTAGATTTCTTGTATGTTTCTGACATTTTTTTTTGGGGGGGGGATATGGGAGTTTTCTTGTATGATTTTGCTGAACATGTTTTCTGGCCCTTTGAGTTGGGGACTCTTTACTTTCTTCTATTCCCATTATTCTTTTTTTTTTTTTTTTTTTTTTTTTGCATTTATAGAGATTCTTTTAATTGGATATTTTCTTCATTTACATTTCAGATGTGATCCCCTTTCCAGGTTTCCCTCCCAGAAACCCCCTATCCCATCCTCTCTCATTCTACTATGAGGGTGTTCCCACACCCACCCACCCACCCACCTCCTGCCTCCCCACCCTGGCAATGCCTACACTGGGACATCAAGCCTTCACAGGACCAAGGGGCTCTCCTCCCATTGAATCCTGAGGAGGCTATCTTCTGCTACATATGGGGCTAGAGCCATGCATCCCTCCACATGTACCCTTTGGTTGGTGGTTTAGTCTCTGGGAGCTCTGGGAAGTCTGGTTGGCTGATATTGTTGTTCTTCTTATAAGGTTGCAAAAGCCTTCTGCTCCTTCAGTTCTTTCTCTGGCTCTTCCACTGGGGACACTATGCTCAGTCTAATGTTTGGCTGTGAGCATTTACCTCTGTATTTGTCAGGCTCTGGCAGAGCCTCTCAGGAGACAACTATACCTGGCTCCTTTCAGCATGCACTTCTGGCATCTAAAATAGTGTCTGCGCTTGGTGACTGTATATGAGATAGATTTCCAGGTGGGGCAGCCTCTGGATGGCCTTTCCTTCGGTCTTTGCTCCACACTTTGTCTCCGTATTTGCTTCTGTGAGTATTTGTTCCCTCTTCTAAGAAGGACAGAAATACCCACACATTGTTCTTCCTTCTTCTGAACTTCATGTGGTCTGTGAATTTTATTTTGGGTATTCCAAGCTTTTCCAAGCTTTTAGGCTAATATCCACTTATCAGTGAGTGCATATCTTGTGTGTTCTTTTGTGATTGGGTTACCTCACTCAGGATGATATTTTCTAGTTCCATCTATTTGCCTAAGAATTTCATGAAGTCATTGTTTTTAATAGCTGAGTAATATTCCATTGTGTAAATGTACCACATCTTCTGTATCCATTCCTTTGTTGAAAGACATCTGGGTTCTTTCTAGCTTCTGGCTATTATAAATAAGGTTGCTATGAACATAGTACAGGATGTCTCTTTGTTATATGTTGGAGCATCTTTTGAGTATATGCCCAGGAGTGGTATAGCTGGGTCCTCAGGTAATAAATACTATGTCCAATTTTCTGAGGAACCACCAAACTGATTTTCATAGTGGTTGTACCAGCTTGCAAATCCTACCAACAATGGAGGAGTGTCCCTCTTTCTTCACATCCTTGCCAGTATCTAATGTCACCTGAGTTTTTGGTCTTAGCCATTCTGCCTGTTGTGAGGTGGAATCTCAGGGTTATTTTGATTTGCATTTTCTTGATAACTAAGGATATTGAACATTTCTTTAAGTGCTTCTCAGCCATTTGATATTCCTCAGTTGAAATTTTTTGTTAAACTCTGTACCTTATTTTTATAAGGGTTATTTGATTCTCTGGAGTCTAACTTTTTGAGTTCTTTGTATATTTTGAATATTAGCCCTCTATTAGATGTGGGATTTGTAAAGATCTTTCCCCAATATGTTGGTTGCCATTTTATCCTATTGACAGTGTCCTTTGCCTTACAGAAGCTTTGACATAATATGAGGTCCCATTTGTCTGTTGTTGATCTTAGAGCATAAGCCATTGGTGTTCTGTTCAGGAAATTTTTCCCTGTGCCAATGTGTTTGAGGCCCTTCTCCACTTTCTCTTCTATTAGTTTCAGTGTTTGACAAAGGAGCTAAAACCATCTAGTGGAAAAAAACAGCATTAATAACAAATGGTGATGGTTTAACTGGAGGTCAGTATATAGAAGAATGCAAATTGATCCATTCTATCTCCTTGTACAAAGGTCAAGTCCAAGTGGATCAAGGACCTCCACACATTCCTATTATTCTTAGGTTTTGTGTGTTCATTGAGTTTCCTGAAAGTTTTGGGACTTTGTATTTACTTTGACTGTTGTGCCAATATCTTTTATGGTAGCTTCTATGCCTGAGGTTCTCTCTTCCATGTCTTGTATTCTGTTGGTGATTCTTGCATCTGTAACTCCTGATCTCTTTCCTGTGTTTTCCATCTCCAGGGTTGCCTCCTTTTGGGATGTCTTTATTGTTTGTCTTTCCATTTTAAGATCCTGGATGGTTTTGTTCAATTCTTTCACCATTTTGGTTGTATTTTTCTGTATTTCCTTAAAGAATTTATGTGTTTTCTTTAGGAGCTTCTACCTGGTTTTTTGTTTGTTTGTTTTCCTGTATTTCCTTGAGGGAGTTATTTTTTATGTCTTTCTTAAAGACCTCTGTCATCCTCATGAGATGGTATTTTAGGTCAGAATATTGTTTTTGAAGCATATTAGGGTATCCAGGGCTAGCTGTGATAGGATAACTTGATTCTGATGATACCAAGCAGCATTGATTTCTATTGCTTATGCTATTGTGATTGCCTCTTTCTATCTAGTTATCTCTGATGTTAACTGGCCTTGCTGTTTCTGACTGGAGTCTGTCCCTTCTTGTAGGAATGTGGAGCTCTGAGAGTTTGGTTAAAGCAGGTCTTCTGGGAGGCAAACAGTTCTATCTCTGGTTAGAGGGGCCTCCTGTGTACCTGGTTATAGCAGACCTAATGGGAGTCAGGTTATATCTGGGTGTGGTTAGGAGTGGGGGGCTGGAGTGCTTGATCTACAACTGGCAGAGTTGTGGACTGGAAGGAAGATGTGTCTCTGGCAGAGCAGATAGGTCCAAGTCTGCTGGGCCCCATGGAGTTCCTAATTATGCTAGGTATTTTAGGGGCTTACCTGTGAGCCTGGTTATGACAGAATTCCTGGAAGTCAGACTGTCTCTGGGTGTGGGCAGGCCTGCTGGAGTGCCTGAACAACCCTGGGCTGAGTTGTAGACAAATAGTTTCTTCATGGAAAAAGTAAATAATCTTAAAATTCAGATGAAATTACTTAATACCAAGAAAAATTAAAGCAATGTTGAGGAAAGCAAACAACAAAATATGAATTTGGAATTGTAACAACAGATTAACAAATATATTAGAAAATTATTGTAACTAACATGCCATGACAGTAAAATTAATTCAGACTTACAAAACATTGAAATAGAATAAAGGACTCTGAAATTGTCTGCATTCAGATCGCGAATTTATCATTAATAGTGCTGCCAATAATGCCCAGTAGAGAAGACAATTGTGTTGATAAATAAGATGTAAATATGTAGAAGAATAAAAGAGTATTGGTTTTTTCTCATTGTACAAAAACCTAACAAAAAGTAGACTAAAAATCTCAATTCTAAACCTGAAGCTATGTAATTATTATAAAAATACATATGAAAAATACCTTCAAATTTTAGTGTAAGCAATGATGTATTTTAGACATTCCTAAAGAGTTATATCAACTTAATATTTTCTACAGCAAAAAAATAACAAATAATAGTTAAGAAACAACCCACAGAATGAGGATAATATTTGTAAACTATTTATCCAGGAGTCTTTATATGAAGACCATACAAAAAACTCATAAAAGATGAGTGCTCCCAAATCCATTTTAAAACATGCTAGAGAACAAGACAATTATCAAAACAAATCACACCAGCTAGGGATGTTAGCACATTTATTTGATTCTAGCACTTAGGATGGGTCAAGAGGATTTTGGGTGTTGCGTTACTGGATGTACATCATATAGAGATGGCATCATTATGCAAAAATGACAACAACACTGCTATACTGACTGTAACATTATTAACAGTAGAAAAACTGTGCTATCAATGTTGATTCCATTCAATAAAAAGGTAAAGAAAACATAAACACACACATTGTGTGTGTGTGTGTGTGTGTGTGTATGTGTGTGTAAAAAAAAACGAGTGAAAAGCTGTCATTAGCAGCAACATGTATGGCACTGATGTCCCTAAGTAAGTGGAGTAGCCTATGTATATTGCATTTTGTAAGCCATCTGTGCAAACTAATTAACCTTGCCAAAGAAGTGAGCATAATAATTCCCACAACATAGCAAGAAGAGAAAAGTGAATATGTGAGAGAGATTCAGTAAGAGGCACTGAAATATAAACTATAGGAATTTTGTTTTTCTTGTAGCTCAATAGAGTTACCATTAATATATTCTATTATTCACTTTACAATGACTACTTACAGTCTATGAAGTTTAGAGTACATAAGAAGTTATTAACATTTGAAGTGGCCTGGCGGTGGGTAGGTGGTGGCGCACGCCTTTAATCCCAGCACTTGGGAGGCAGAGGCAGGCAGATTTCTGAGTTCGAGGCCAGCCTGGTCTACAGAGTGAGTTCCAGGACAGCCAGGACTACACAGAGAAACCCTTTCTTTAAAAACCAAAAAAAAAAAAAAAAAAAAAAAAATTGAAGTGATGGAAATGCTTACTGGCATGATTTAATTATTACACATATCATACAAAAGACTAATCACCAAATTACATAAAGATATATAATTATATATGAATCACAAGTTTTTAAATAGTATAGAAAGACAATAAAATTTTCAGAAAATTTGAATTTTTACTGAACATATTACTTAGTGATCAATTAAAAGATAATATTTGTTTTAATAATATCCATAGGATTTATATTATATTAGAAATTATGAGTCATTGACAGATTACTTATGTTAGTATTCTGTCTAAACTCCACCTCCCCAGTTACCTGGCAACAGCCAGGTATGCTCCTCCCCACAGTTACCTGGCAACAGCCAGGTAGGCCTGATCCACTATAAAAGGGGCTGCTTGCCCCCTCCTCACTCTCTTACTCTTATTCTCTTACTCTTACTCTCTTACTCTCTCTTTTACCCTCTACTCTCTCTGTCTCCCCCCCCCCCCCCGCTCTCCACGTGGTCATGGCCGGCTTCTACTTCTCTCTTATCCTTCCACCTTCTTCTCACCACCTTTCGTCCTATCTCCTGAATAAACCTCTTCCCCTTGGAACCATGTGGTCTGGAGTGGTCTGTTCTGAACTGCGGTAGGACTTCTTCAAACAACTAACAACTTAAGGTACATACGAAGGCATGCATGGGTTGCATGTACATATTAGCTTATGTAGATGTGCATATATTAAAGTGGTTTAGATCAGTAATGCTTTTAAAAATGTTTTTTTACTGCAATTTATTTTCACTCAAAGAATTCTGTGTGCTAGACAAACATGTTAGCTACACATAGTTAATAAACACAACTCTTTTTTATAAAGTTCAATTTCTTCTATGTGTATGACTGTATAGGTCTGGTTGTCTGTATATGTATCTTATGTGTGCAGTGCTCATAAAGAACAGAAGAATAAATTACAGCTGTTAAAACTGGAGTTACAAGCAGTGTGTTTCCTTGTTTTGTTGTTTTATGGAACACACTTCTATGTAGGCGTCATTGAGAATTTTTCTCATAAAATATGAGTGCTGAGAACCTAATTCGGGTTCTCTGGAAGAGCAGTAAGCACACTTAAACCCTAAGCTCTTTAGCTGCATAAAAGTAATTTCCGATCTTCTGTACTTGTCTACAGAAATGCCACAGATTTTTTATAAGTTAGCCTTACTTCCTGTTTTAAACTCTTCTACAACTTCAAATCACTTACTTAAAGATACCCCAGTAAGTCCCGGTTTAAAAGGATGATCAGCTTGTCAATACTTCTCAACCAGCATATAGTTTTATTTGTTTCAATAAGTAATAGCATTAGCACAATAATAGGTAGAAACAAAAATAGACTAACTTATGTCATCTCAATATCAATGGGTACAGGCCTTTACATTAATATTACTATGTTTTTGATTACCTGGTAATATTGATTTTTGTTTTTATTTTCAGGAACTCGTTGTGCTAAACACAGAATTCCCATTTCACCTATCCCCATTTCTACTTTGGAAACTCTGAATGTTTTCTATTCTCTGTTGCTTTTCCAACAATTACAGAGCCGATGCTCTGTTTTGATGAGTTCTCAAATCTGTTGCTAAGTTCGGATCCATGCACACACAGAACTGAATTAACTTGTGCTACCATGGTGTTCTGTGTGCTGCATGTGCTTGACTCATTAATAGAATAACCTGGTTCATTCCAGATAGCCACTTGTCTATTGACTTCTATAAACCATACCCAAAAAGTCATTGGGACTTCTTGTTCACATGCTGTAATAACATTTGTGTTTTAAGAGAGGCGGTGGCAAAGAGAAAACTGTTGAAAAAGGAGTCTTAGCTATTTTTCTATTGTGAAGAGACACCATGAGCAAGGCAACTTATAAAAGAGTTTATTAGGGGAGTACAGGTCCAACGGGTTAGAGTCCATGATCATCATGATGTGTGTATTATGTATGAAAGAAGGGCATCAAAGAGTAGAAGCCTCAAAAACCTCCCCTAAGTGATATAATTCTTCCAACAAGGCCACACCTCCTAATCTCTCCCAAACAATTCTATCAACAGAGGACCACGTATTCAAAGATATGAACCTATGTAGCATTTTCATCAAACCAACACAATACATATACATGTAACAATGGAGAAATTAATACAAAGGTTTCAGTGAGTTATATCCCAAACAATTTTTCTCTATGACCAGTCACAAATTAGGGATTTTAGGCATACACACTGACCACAGAGAATTTTATAAAAGAAAACATTTAACTGGGACTTATTTACAGTTTCAGAGGTTTTGTCCATTATCATGCCAGGAGCATGTTGGTATGCATGGTGCTGGAAAAGGCGCTGAGAATCACATCCTGATCTACAGTCTAGGAGAGATATTTGGCCTGGGATGGAATTCGAAACCTCAAGGCCCATCCCTGTGACACACTTTCTCCAACAATGCTACACCTCCTAATGCTTGTAATCCTGTCAAAGAGTTCCTTCCCCTGGTGACTAAGCATCCAAATATGAGTCTATGGGGTCCATTTTTATTCAAACCACCAGAAACCCCACATACTTTTGGTAAGCAAATTCTTAAGTATTTTATAGTTTTGGTTATCATAGAAATGGGATCATTTTAAACATAAATATCTCATTGCATTTTAATTGTTCAGAAAATTATGAATATAAAAGTATAGCATGCAATTACTGCTTGCTCATAAAATACTGTAATTATTCCCCTAAATTCAAATGCAACCTCAAAATAAGGGCAATATAAACTCTATTCAAACACCATAAATATTTTACTAGGTATTCAATTTCTCATTTATATTTTTGTATTTTTTTTCAGAGACAAGGCCATCAGCACTTGCTCTGAGGAGGAAAAGATTTTCTTTAGTTTGTACTGAAAGTCACTCATGCAAGTTAACTATGGAACTTTACCCTCAATTGAACACTTTGCATTTTATAGATGAAATATTCAAACTCTGGTAAAGATAAGGATAGAATATTGTCACTGATATGAAAGATTTTTAAAACTACTATTTTATTAGCCAATGCATAGTAGGTTTTAAGAATATGGAGGGAGGGGGAAAGCCAACAGATAAAAAGAAAAAATAATCCAGGTGTCCTGAAAGCTAGAGCCAAGTGGCACGAGAAGCAATCACAGAGGCAGTAGCACATGTACTCATCGCTATTAACAACCACGGATGACCACTATTTGCCCATTTCTGTGTATACTTCAGGGACTTGACTGAAACTTTTCTAAGTCTACTGCCAAGACTTATTGTCAGGTGAATTCTAGTAGATATTCTATCACCGAGAGAGCCTGCCAAGTGATCCAGGAAAAGGAACAGTGGCTTGAGCATTGTTACACCTGTAGCAGCTGTGCAGGTGGCATCAGCAGCTGTACAGGTGGCATCAGCAGCCATTCTTCTCTGCACCTCTGCAGGGAATCACTAGCTTTTGTTCAGGTTCTACAGGTTCTTGGGATGCCTTGCTTTCTGAAACACACTGTTTTCTGACCTGCCCAATGTCTTCCCTTAGAAATAAATGTCTAAGTTCTTGCATTAAGTCCTTGAAAGTCTTTTTTACCCTGGTACAGTATTTGATTACACCATTTCAATAGTCATTAAAGCTTGAAACCTAAAAATGATTAGTTGGTAGGCAGTCCTTTATGACTATCTATGTGGCTTCATAATAATAAGATGCTTAACTATTGTAAGAATAGGAAGAAAGCTGTCCTAAGAGACAATAGGAAGAAGTTACTAACATTGCTTCTGTTCTAAAAGTCAGGATGGTAAGTGGCTACCAAATAATCTTTTCTTCCATGCCTACATATTTTCCTATAGGCAAGTAGAATTATTATTAGATTGATTAGAATAATGTCCTAAGTCAGTGAAGTCCTATCTCAATCCATGTCAAGAGTGATTTTATGAATGTACTTAATTAAATTTGAATTCACACAAGTGGTTTTATAAGTACTTGCCACACATAATAATATAGGTGTAAAAGAAGACCACAGAGTCAGCAAAACAGTAAAAATAGCATTCATTAGATATCTGTGGTTTTCTTTTTAAAATATAGTTTGTTATTCTCTACTGATGGTGCCTAGTGACAAGTTTGATAAAATCATTCCATTCAAATATATCATGAAATTTGACTTTATTCATGCTATTTATCATTCCACTTGTCCCCTTGCTTCCCAAGATAGTTTTATTTCAGTTTTCCTGTCTCATCCATCATCGTCTGTATGCATGAGTGATTTTATATGTCTACACAAAATCTGAGATACACAAAGGAGAAAAAACATGAGTTTTGTCTGCTTATTTCACAATATTATATTCTCAAGTTTCATCAATTTTCAATCAAATTGCTGAATATAACTGTAGTTTATATATAGTTACATTTTCTTCATTCATTCATCCTTTGACACAGACCGAGGAAGATTCCATAACATGGCTATTACAAGTAGTATCATAATATACATAGATGTGCAAATACCTGTGGTGTATATAAACTTCATAAAGAGTTTGTTGATATATACCCAGGAGTGACATAGATAGTTCATAATATTTTCTATTTTTAGAGTCACCAGTATTGATTTCTGTAACTAATACATACCTCATATGGAAGCTAGGACACATATGACAGTATTATTTATTAATAAAATACTGGCTTAGAGGCCTGCCTACAGCCATTCCACAAAGCACAGTCAGGAAAAGAAGCCCAGAGACCCACCTGCCACTACACAGCATGGATAGGTGAGCTTTGGACAGAGGCCTGCTTTCTACCACACCACATGGAATGGGAAGAGGAAGATACCCAGTGGCCCACCAACAATGTGGCCCAGCCACAGCAGGAACCACTACAACGTACAAGGATGCAGTGGACAGATGGGAGAGAAAGAGAAGCAGAAGAAGAGAGATGAAACTGGAGATGAGAAGGTGAAAAGGAATAGCCTGTTATGAGTTGCCAGCCCCACCACCTGAGGCCACGGTGAAGCTGCAGCTCATGTTGCTGCTGAGAGCCATGTCTGGGTCTGTGGCCATGCAGCAGCATTGTCTCTGGTGATATCTTTGTGGCTCATATTACCACTAGAGAAGATGAAGATGTCCCTGATCTGGGTAGCCACCTGGGACCAGATAGATGTTCTAGGGCTATGTGTAGAACAAGCCACGCACCTCACTGGCTATAATAATAATAATAACCACTCTGGAGAGCTGGCTCCACCTCTCAACAACTGCCTTGCGGCTCACCAAGACAGCATAGTGGAACTGGCCCTGGTGACAGGGGCATGGGTGAGCTAGACCCCTATGGAAGGAGTACAGAAGATCTGGCCCCACCATTCATCTGCTATGAGGTGGCATGGGCACAAGGCTGATGCCCTCCACCCCCAAGACCTTTGCCAGAAAATCTGGCACCCCAGAGATAAGAGACTGTGAGAACTGGTTCTGCCCCTCACCAGGTGCAGTACTTGGGAAAGTGGGCCCTGTGCCTCCACTGAGCAGTACAGTGGAGATGGACGTCATGGTATGAGCATAGGTGAGCCAGCATTGAGGGTATGAGAGTGGGAGAACAAACCCTGGCCCTTGCCAGTGAGGTACTGGGTGAGTTAGCTGGGACAGTGCGGGATGGCTCCCCTGGTGATGGGGATATGGAATAACTGGCAGGCTGGCTAAGATAGCTACCCAGGCAGATCCAGATCTTGAGCTTTGAGTTGGCCCGCCCCCAAAGCTACCTCATTTATAAACTGTTGAAATGTGTGAAGGGGCAGGTCCTGCTGATCCAAAGTGCAGGATCTCCATGACACAGGGAAAGAACAGGATGACTGAGAGGAGTCCCGGTGAGGATCCAGTATTGATGGTGTGACAGAAACTAGAGGCCTTGAACCAAACCAATGACTAATTGCAATGAACAGGTAGACGTAAAGATGTGTGGACTAAATACTATACTGGGACACATTGTGACATACTACGGCTTCTACCATGAGATGTTTTCTATGCTTTGTTTATTCTATTTATTTATGTATTTATGTATTTATTTATTTCTCTTGGAGGAGAGTTTGCAATGGCGTATGAAGAGCCAGGCAGATGAGTAGGACTGGGGTACATGATGTGAAAGTCATAAAAAATTCAATAAAGAGTTTAAAAAGAGAGAGAGTTAGGTGTTTATCATTTCATTCAACATTTGATCATACCAGATGTTGTTCCAGGAGCTAAAGGTTCTCACAGAACAACAGTCTTGGAGGTTTCAACAGTAAAACCTTTTTCACACTTTAGGAGATTAGAAGTCAAGACCCAGATGAAGGTCATTATTTATTCCAAGTGGAGGAGTATCCCTCTTCAGTGGCTAGCTCTCTGTGCTGTGTTCCCGGGTGACTGTTCTTTGGATTCATGGAGAAAAATTTTAATATTTTTCTCTGATTATGAAGAGGTGATCAACTCTGGTTTTGTGTCTTTGACTAACCTTAATTCACTTTTTAAAAGAAGCTATGTCTAAATATAATCAGAGTGCATTCTGTGGCTTCAATACATCAGAGGTATTGATGTATTGGTTTATTTTGATCATAATGGCATTAAAGTCTAATTATCACAAAAGTTTTACTCCTCTAATGAAATCAACATTCATAAAAATCTAAAATGTTTGGTTTTGAAAATGAAGCAAGAACTAGAGGCTTTAAAATTTTCAGGTGTCTGCCTCAAATTGTTTCATACTGACAGTTTGTTTGCTTATAGCTGTCGCACTAATATCCTCCCATCCTAGAAGCCACTGATGTTCCCTGTCAGGTGGTCTTCTCCGTAGGCCCTCAGAACACAGCACCTAGAGTTTTATAAGGGCAGCAAGAGGATATCTCACTCCAGTATGTAAGAGTAGAAGCCAGTAAGATGGTTCAGCTGGTACATATGACTGCTAGGAAGCCAGAGGATCTAGGTTCAGTTCCTCAGACCCACATGGTGAATGGAGAGACTGAATATCCTCAAGCTACCCTCTGATTTGCATGTGTGCATCATGTCACACGTATGCCCCCCCCAGTGTTGCTCATTTACATGTACATTCAAATACATACATTTAAAACAACAACAACAAAAAACAACAACAAACTTTAAAAACTATCGCTAGAGGAATAATTTCAAAGGCTTATATTCTGATATTTAATGCTAAAAGAGTATTCGTAATTTATGCAGTAGTGGGTTTCTGAACTCGATGATGAAAATTTTTCTAAGTTTTATGCTGTGACTTATGAATAACTGTGTCACTAGTATTTGCCTACTTTCAATATTTTTTAAAGTATGCAGTAAGAGAGAGTATCTTAAGAGAAAGTAGCTAATTCATTCAACATATAGGGGAGTAAAAACCAGCACTTATAGGTTACTTGAAAGGTCGGGGCTTTGAATCATTGATATTAAGCAAGGACTGAAACAGTGTGTGTGTGTGTGTGACATTTTGTTGGACCAGCAAATGTGAATAAAATCTCTACTTTCTTGACTATACATATTGTATGAACTGGAGTCATTAACTATGCCTGCATTGGGGGAAGTTTCCAATCCATTCTTATTCTGACACATGCCAAGGAATATGTACCATATAACTGAATTGCCGACTTAAAAAAATACATAAAATACTGCAAGAGGGAAATTTTTTATTCTCAAAAGAACTGTGATATTTCAATCAGAAAGATTTAGTATAATATGTAATGACCCTTAACCCTATAAAAAATGAAGAGAAAAATCTTTGCTTTCTCTTATTCTATGGACAAGTGGTATAAAGTTGAAAATTAATCATCTTGTATCTCTAACTCTTTTTTTGAATTCAATTAAAAACCTACTCCTTTTACTTTCAATAAAATTTTAGGTGACTTTTTTTCTATGCTATGCTTAGTGAACGTACATTCTTTTCTTTGTTATGTCACCACCAAAAGAACAAAACATGAGAAGTTTTTAATACCTTAGTACCTATTTATGTCAAAATATGATGTTTTTCTCCCCATCCTTTCTCGAGAAGCATCGTTTCTCAAATGCTCTGTGTCCCTCAGCAGTTGGCCAAGGAGAAAACATATTGTTGGTCTCTTTCCCACATGTCTGAAGAATCTCTAATTCATGTCTGCAGTTCTCACTTTTTGTCTCTGTCTTGTAGCTCTCTTTTCTTTTTATTATCAAATCGAAGTAGTTTCTTCACATCTCTCTTCAGATCTATTTTATTCTTTTATTACTTTTATTATCCTTTAACATATGCTTGAATGTATATCTTGGGCTGATTTTCTTATACACTTTACTGCTAATCATATCCACAAGCTGGACCCTGTGCAGCAGATTCAAGTCCTGCATTGTTCCTGAGTCATTTAGATATACCGACTAGAGCCCTAGATCTACAGAAGAGGTCCTGCCTTGTGCCATCGTTCTGCATATTTCTATACTATAACACATTTCATTAGGCTCCACTGATGCTGACTGCATCATTCATTGTATTGGCTTTCTACTCCTGTGTATTAAGTCACCTTGGACTTAGTGACTAAGTCTATTCATATTTTTTTTTCATATTTCCCTTGGATCTAGGAAAAAGTCATGAAAGGTACAGTCTTTGATTTCATCTCATATCTTTATTACAGTCAAAGACTGTAATAAAGATATGAGATGAATTGTGTTCTCATCTGTAGGCCTGAATGCAGAAAACACATACTCCAGGTTTTTCAGATTGTCAGAAGTCACTTGCTTATAGCTAAAGCACTAAGATCACCTTATCTTGGGAGGGCCTGGCAGCTCTTGCCAATAGTCTACTCCATCAGCCTTCTAATGTCTGCAAAAGGTCCTTGCTCCAGTCTTACTTCAGTCTGTTAAGATAGAGTCTCATGCAGTAAGATAGAATTGTACTATCATCATTATCCCCTTTGTCTTCATTACAGAATATAATCTATCCAAGACAGTGATATTTCATCTCTTGTGTTAAATAATCTTGGTTAAATACAAGGTGATTATTCTAAGGCTGAAAGAGAGGCCACTCACTAGGGTGTCACACCATAGAGTGGACATCGTGAAGGCTGCCTTGGACTTTACTCAACTCAATAAAGTTTCTCCAGTAGTACTTTTTTTGTATTTGTCTCTTCTAGACAAATCCTTCTTTTCATAGCACCTCTAGATATTATTTTGGATTCTAGAGCACTTGCCAATTCAGGAATAATTCTTCATTTAATTTCCATGCCCCAAATGCCAGTCAAAGAATTTAACCTTAAATCTTTTTAGATCTATCACAACTTGTTCATTGAATCAATACTTCCTATGCATTGAGAAGACTTCAAAGTTAACAAACTTACCTTCTCATCCTGGCTTCAAAAATTATAACGTGTGTGAAAATTTAGAAGTTGTTTGATAATCCTACTTTTAGCACAAAAATCTATAACATGAGGAGAAAAAAAAAAAACCAAGAGGGTGTACTCATGCCAAAATGACTTTTATAGGTGGCCTGCAAGTATCCCTTTGATACCTATTCTCTTTTTATTAACATGCCTCCTCTATGTATGGTGGTGTTATTAAGTCTAAATTAGTATTAGCAAAAATAAATAAAGCCACACCAATTTCTAGATTTGTTTCCTACCAATAATGTGATAGTATTTTATTTGCTTTTCAAATAAAATCTTGAATCACTAACACTGCACTCAAATATTTTTCTTCAAGCAAATGAATCTATTGTTGCTTCTTCCACCAAAAAGGCCCAATTTCCAGTTTTAGAGGTTAATCCTACTATACATTAAATGGTCTATTTGTTGCAATTTTCATCAAATTAGAAACAGATCCATACTGTATGTAGATGTTAAACTAGAAAGCTAAAAAGATAAAATTACTTGGAAAACTATGATGATTTCTTTTTATTTCTTAAATATATGAGTACAGTTGAATGTGAGAATTTATACTACAACAAAATTACAACTGATTCACGGTTAATTTCAATAAAAAATTGTACTCTTGGAGCATAATGTAAAAAAATAAAATGGGTTTCTGTTGCCTACTTGTAAATTTATCTAAGAAGGGCAACTAAACCAGGTTCTGAGTTCCAGAAACATGGTCCCAAGAGAAAGCCCTCTAATGTTCAGACTATGGGCAATCTTTGCTTTATACCTTTGGATCATTTTCCCCCTAGCTAATTTTGAGGTCTCATTTTCTCTGTATTAGTACTGTCTCCTTCCAGTGAAGGTCCCTGTTCATTTTGTGATTGCTAAAAAGTAAGTGATCTGTTTCCTACAAACTATGTAGGAAGTAACTCACTGAAAAAGTTAGACACAGAGAGATATTCAAAACACTGGCATGAAAGCCCTTCTGCTTTCCAGGTGGACCCTGCCTGGTCTAGAAGGGTTTCTCTGTGGCTAAAAGGGTGGCCACATGGTCAGCCCTCTTGGACAAATTCCTTACTTTCCCATATGTCCTCTGCCTTTGCCTTCCAGGAATATGTGTAGAACCACACCACACATTCCCATTATCTCACAAAGCAAAAATGGTTCAGCCAATTTCTCTTATCACCTGTGGACACATTCTGAAGTCACTTCCCATCTCTTTATCTTTCTACAACAAAGAGTTAGGCATACAGATATTCCCATTTCCAAGGGAGTCTAGGAAACAATCATCTATCTGGTAAAATTACCCTTTTTACAAACCATAGTCCTCTTACTAAGGAACAGTAGGAGGTGAGAAATTAGTAACAATCATTGCCATACAAGGCACCATCAGAAACCCATCTGAAGAATACGTGAATGAAATGGCATGCTGTGATCATGCCAGGAAGTTAAGAAAATTCTTATAGGTATAATTATCTGCAAGAAAGCTCAACTAAGCTAGTTTAGTCTTACTGAAGAATTAGAAAAATTGATAATATTACAATGAAATTGTACCATTTGCACTTTCTACCAGGATGTGGCTCATGCTATGAACTCTCTTTCTCCACCCCTGTGCCCCCTGTTTCTTTCTATCTCTCTCTGTATCTCTCTCTGTCTGTTTCTCTCTGTCTGTCTGTCTGTCTGTCTCTGTCTCTGTCTCTGTCTCTGTCTCTGTCTCTCTCTCTCTCTCTCTCTCTCTCTCTCTCTCTCTCTCTCTCTCTCTCTCACACACACACACACACACACACACACCTAGAATAGTCAAAAATTACACCTAGGGTAGTTGATTGTAGATCCATCGTGAATCCTGGAATAAAATATGACACAGGTTAAGAAACTTGAGCTGTGATCTTCACATATTTTTGTGACTATGTTATTTTTATGTGGGTTCATAGCACAAGTGGGGCCACTAATTTCACAGTCTAGAGACTGACAATGGGAACTTCCCAGAAGACTAAGGATATTGACATAGACTGGGCATAGTTAAAACCCACAGCAATTGGGCAGACAGGTACCACTGCAGATAAGCTGAATAATCTTTGGAAACCAGAAAAGAAGCATAGCTGTTAGGCCAGTAGCTTGGTGGCATTATCTTCCTGGTACTTATCAGTGAAAGCACAATAATAAATTTCTAATATTAGAAAAAAAAAGAAACAATTACTCCTCTATTTAGTAACCCATTGAGATAATATTATACATTTACTACACTAGTATATAATATGGTCACTTCTTGCCCATAGTATTTATTAGTATTTATATACAGTTTCAATACAGCACAAAGAGAAAATAGAGCAATAACATAAAGGATAAAACTAAAACAACATTGGGCTGATGTTTCTTATCCCACAGTTTCTGTGGTACTTGTGTGATCACTCCCCCCCCCCCCATCTTGCTTCACTTTTCATTTGTAAAAGGAAAGCATCTGAATTGGTAACTTCAAAAGGTTCTTTTTAGTCATACCTCCCCCAAAGCTATGTATTTTAATGACATTGTTTTCAGTTATTTTTAAAGATGTGGTCCCTCTGTCCTGTGATATTTATACTCTATCCCCTCGTGTGGTCAGAGTGCATTCATCAGTATGTATGAATAATCTCAGTACTGAGCACCATCCCCACACATCCCCAGGTAAGTACCATCTTTCAAGCTGTTCACTAATTAATTATGACCGCAATGAAGCTGAAATAGCCATGAGGGATGGGATGCCCCACAGTGGAAAACCTGAGGTCAGTGTATCTAGGCTGAATTGTGTTGGCTTCTCAGCCCCTGTCATTTCCATATCAATGCTGTCTCTAACAATAGGCAATGTGCCTTCTGCACTTCTAAGGAATCTCTAAGGCTACCACTTGGGGATGCCACTAATGTTTCTCTTTTCATTACTTAGGAATTAATGGAGTTTCCTGATGCCTGATCTTTCCCCTTTTCCCTCTTTTTTTTTTTTTGTTTGTTTGTGTCTGTTTTGTTTTGCTTTTCAACCATTTTTATTAATTGATTATTTATTTATTTACATTTTAATTGTTGTCCCCCTTCCCACTCAGTCTTCCCTTTGCAAGGCCCTCATCCCATCCCCCCTCCCTTTTGCCTCAAATAGGGTGCTTCCCCACCCACCCAATCCCACCTCAGCCTCACCACACTAGCATCTCCCTAAACTGGTGTAAGAAGCATCCACAGGAACAAAGGCCTCCCCTTCCATTGATGTCAGATAAGGCAATTCTAAACTAAATATGTAGCAGGATCCACCTATGTATAAACTTTGGTTGATAGTTTCATCCCTGGGAGCTCTTGGGGGGGGGAGGGGGATGACAGCTATGGTTAGTTGACAATGCTATTCTTCCTATGGGGTTGAAAGCTCCTTCTGTCCTCCCCAACCCTTCCATTGGGGTCCCAAGGCTCAGTGGAATGGTTGGCTGTGAGTATCTGCATCTGTCTTAGTCAGGTGCTAGCAGAGCCTCTCAGAGGACATTTATATTATGTTCCTGTCTGCGACTGCTTCTTGGCATCAGTAATAGTATAAAGGTTTGGTGTCTGTGGGTGGGATAGATCCCAAGGTGGAACTGTCTCTGGATGGTCTTTGCTCTGGTCAGTCTCTGCTCCAGTTTTTATCTCTGCCTTTCCTTTAGACAGCCACATTTCTAGGTTAAAAATTTTTGAGATGGATGGGTGTGGCGGGAAATATTAAAAAGACAATATTGTGTACTTTTGCTGGCCACTACTCTGGTTCTGGCAGTCTCACAACCTCCATGGCTAGCCCCATGCAGTGACTGCCCATCTCACGATTCTCTGAACTTAAACTCTGAAATCTCTCCACCTGACTGCTAAATTCCCATTGTGGGTCATTGCCATGCCAGTCTCACGCTTCCAAATCCCCATGGTCTTTTGTGGTGTACTTCTTGCAAACCCATGCTTTGCTGCTGTACCTTTCTCCCCGAACCCAGTTGAGTCACTGTGTGAAGAAAAACACCACACAAACTTAGTTCAGAATCAACAGGTAACTAATTGCTGGGCGCAACTAGCATGCTAATTGTAAGCTATACTAAATTTAACTCCTCCAGTGGTGAATCCTGGCGATCTGTCCTCTATTCCAGAAGCCTCTTGTTTGCTACATATTGTTCGCTAACCTCTCCCAGTCCAAAAGCAAGTATCTAGTTCCTGCCTCTCCACTTCCTCTCTCTGACCCGGAAGTTCTGCCTACTCCTCCCCCAGTGATTGGTTCCTAGAAATGTCTATTCATTAGGGGAAGTCATCTGAGTATGTGATTCACTCCTCCTCCCAGGCAACCCCTCTTGGGGACTCAGAAATAGTATCAAAATACAAGTAGCAGGAGGGCTGTCCACAACAGGTAGGTGACTCAATCCCTCAAATGGGGGCAATGCTATCTACTGGAGGTGGTCTCTTCTACTACTTCTACTCTTCGAGTAGTTATGCCAGTCTATTGGAGGTGGTCTCCCTTCTGTTGGTTATTTTGGTTGATGTCATCCCTGTTGAGTCCTGGGAGTCTCCTACTTCCCTGGTGCCTGGGACTTAATAGTGATTATATCCTCCTTAAGGTCCTCTATCATCTTCATGAGGTGGGATTTTAGGTCAGAATCTTGCCTTTCGGGTATGTTAGGATATCCAGGGCTTGTTGTGGTGGGAGAACTTGGTTTTGATGATGCTAAGTGGCATTGGTTTCTGTTAGTTATGTTCTTGGGCTTGCTCTTGTCATCTGGTTATCTCATGTTAACTGGCTTTGCTATCTCTGACTGTGAGCCTGGTTATGATGGACCTTCTAGGGTCAGGCTGTCTTTGGGTGTGGTAGGGCATCTGGAGTGCCTGATCTGTGAGCCTAGCTGTATTGGAACTCCTGAGAGTCAAGCTTTCTCTGGGTGTGGGTGGGGTGAGATGGAGACTGGAGCACAGGATCTATCTGTTCTTGAGAAGGAAGATGTATTTCTGGCAAGGCAGGAGATCCAGTGTCCTCTGTAGCTCGGGGCAAGCAGGGATGGGGAGAGGTCTCAGTTAGGCCAGGTGTTGGGATATGAGATGGGTCTCACCTGTGATCTTGGTGGTGTCAGAATTCCTAAAGATCAAGCTGTCTCTGGGTATGAGCAGGGTGGGTACAGGGCTGGAACCCATACTTTGCTCCCCTTCTGCTCCTTTTTCTTCCGAAGTGAGCATTCAGAAAGGTAAGCTCCAATCACAGCATAAGGATGGCAAATTTAGACACCAGATTCCTCTCATTATTCTGAGCACCAAGAGGTAAAAGATGTTCAAGTACATAGAGTCTCTTAATTTTGAAGAAGGCAAAGAGGTAGAGATTCATTCTGCCATTTAAAATGAGATAAAATTAAAGTGTCATGCAACTTTTGAAAGAAGGTCATTCATTTTTCTGATTCCAAACTAACAGAATGATGTGGGGGGAAATGGGAGAAAATGAAGATAGTGATCAGGAGTTTTTAAGCTATTGTGGAATTAAAACTATGGGTGAACATAATGTTCTCATATTCTAAGTTGCCTTTAACATGAAGATCAAAACTTAGCTAGAGGTCATGTTGAGAGCATATTCATGTCTTGACCTTGTCACACCTTCTCACACTGTTCTAAGGGACCCCAGGCTTAGAAAATGGTGTATATCAAATAGCTATTCAGTAGATAAAATTGGTGAAATGCATAACTAAGGGAATTGTTTTGTTTGCAACTATATTTTTTATTACAGATACTTGGATTATCTTGGTTTCTGATTAATCACACAGGTATATAAAGAATTTGTATTTGTAACACTTTAAAATTCATTTAAGCTTCTAGAATGTTAACTGGGATGATCAAAGCATTTGAATATGCATGTAAATTAAGAAGGTCCTTTTACTCCATGAAAGTAATAGAAAGATGCTTAAAGAGACTCAAGACATCTGCATTTTGATAAAAACTCATCTCTGGACAGGTAAGTACTTTAGCTCTGAAAAGGGCTAAATATAAGTAAATATAAAACTATAAATAATGAAAAAAGAGAGACTAAAGTAGAGCGTTGCTGGTCTTAAAATTTTTTTAGAAATCAATACAGTGCAGCATTATTCTAGTAGCTTCTAAATCAAAATTTTACTTACTGCAAGCTAAACTCAAACCTATGTTAAGATAGCATCTGCCTCTCAGGGTTATCTTTTTAACACTGCAGGGAAAGGAAGGGGAAGAAACCAAAGTATTTCCTAGGTGGTGTGTCTCATTTTGTTAAGAAAAAAAATATTTACTGGAATGCTTTAATTTTAGATTACTATGGCAATGATCGTGAAGCTGGTCCATGCATACCTGTCATATAGTTGGTTCCTGGAGATTAAAATATATACTGCAGGAAAGCTCATAAAGACAAACAAACAAAAACAAAACAAAAAACCCTCAAAATAGCTTCAGGAAGTCCCTGAAATTGACCAGATTTACTAGGTCCATCCCTTCCAGAGAGTGCCTTTTTTTTACTATAAACAACAAAGCTTGCCTTAAGTCACACTCCAACAAGCAGAAACTACAACTCTTAAAGACAAGCATTGCTGCAGGCAAGAGTCTCTGACCAACCAAGCCACAAGGAAAGGACACTAATCACCCTGTTGAGCTGCCTGCCAGTTGTGCTGCGTGTTCTAGGTCTCCAGTTTTTGTGAGCTATCAGCCATAGAGAGGTTTTCTTTGGTGACACAGCTGCCTCTGAGTTATTTCTGATTCTGTAAATAATTCTTCACCCATATTACCGTAATCAATGCCAACAGACTCATTGGTTCACTAAGTTAGACTTGGTTGAATCTGTACTTAGTCACGTGCTCTGTATTTGAGATTAGTAGATGTGTATGCTTGTATCTCCCCAGGAAAACTGTCACATAGGAAATTTATTTAGGTTGAAGATGGCAATAGATAGAGGGATAACGGAAAACATTGAATTGCCAAGCCACACCCATCTACATGACAATACTTATACTATAATTTAAAGAGGCTTAGAGAGCACAGATGTGCATCACTGCACTATGTACACACTTGGTGACTCATAACCCATAAGGTTTTGAAGTTACATATTGGGGTTATAACCTGCTTTGGTAGAAACCATTTAGTCTATGAGTCATCTCTACTTTAGAGCCATGCTGGAGTGATAAAAACCTACCTCATAGAGCCCTATGGGATAATTCTTTTTTATGTTTCTGCCTTTCTCATTACAAACATTACAAGCAATCTTTGGTCTAAGTCATTCTTATTCAATGGATAAGAACTCCTTTCCTAAGAAATATAACTAGTATATTCACTCAGTGGTGCAAGTTATAATGCTGTCAGATACACTAGATGGGGCCACCTGTCTTTCTCTCCCTTCTCTTGGTAGCAAGTAGATTCTAGGCATTGTACTTTCACATCTGTCCCTCAGACACAGCATGAGACATGGAGACAATAACTTAATCACATTTACTGATATGGAAGCTCTGTCACATTTTCTTCAGCACAAAAAACTATTATAAAATAGCCACTCTGGACTCAATATGATATTTTTCAGTGACATTTATAAGAAATGAAATGGATGCTACCCAGGGGGGCCACATTTCTTGATGTATCTTGACTTATTGCTTACAGTTTGCCACTTTCTTCCCATTATAAAAAATGAGATATTTTACTAGAAAGTCAGTGAGAGGTTTTTTCTTGTTTTCTCTTCCTTTGAAAGTTATTTACTTTATTTATTTAAAAATGAAATGATTCTTGAAGCACAGTGCCTAAGCCAGTATGCACAGGCTTATCCTCTCACACTGGAGATATTAAAACACAAGATGATAAGGCCAAATAATCATGAATTCTGTTCATATCTATAAGAAAAATGTGTCCTAATATAGAACCCAGTGATAGCACCCTCTTAAAAAATGATGACATACTTCCTTAGGCATTATCTCAATTTATCCTGCAGTCATTAGCTATAATTATTCCATTTTTTCAGGTGAAGAATCAAATGTTAATTCACTGCCTGATATTAATTGGTTATGACTTCAAGATAAGATTCAAGCCCACCTGCATATCTGACCTCAGAGTTCTTTCCATTTTCTTAGGAAATATTTACTTATCTCTTTTTCAGTGGGATCTTATGGCTTAGGGATTTCTGAACCCTGCAACCTTCAGAGCTCTTCCTAGTACCACATGGGTGAATACTCCATGCCTGAAAATACACTTATGTTGTTTACAAAACTTATTCCATTGGTGTTTTTGTGCTATAATACATATGTGTGTGGGTTTCTGTGTGAGCTCAGGTATGCCATAGAACACTTGTAGAGGTCAGACACCTTAGGTCTCTGTTTTCAATTTATTTTGTTTGAGCCAGAGTCTCTCTATGTTTATCAGTTATATGACAGGCTAGCTGGCCAGAAGAATACAGAGTTTCAGCTATCTGTGTTTCATTATAAAAGCAATTGGTTTGTAGGCATGTACTGTATGCTAGGTTTATATGATTTCAGGGTCCAAACATAGCTCTCCATGGTTACACAGATAGGATTTCATCCACAGAGCCATATCACATAAATAAATAAATAAATAAATAAATAAATAAATAAATGTATGTAATACATATAAATATATATAAATAATATAGTAAAATGTGTAAGCATGTACATAAATGTGTATAGGGATATGTATGGAGGTCAGAAGACACCTATCAAGAATGGATTCTCTTTTTTTACAACGTAGGTTCTGGGGATAACCTCAGGTCATTAGGCTTCATGACGAATGTCTTTACCTGCTAACATACCTTGGTGGCTGAAGCCATTTTACATCATGATTCTTGAGAAATTTTTGAGGTTTTAAAAGTGTAAAACTTGTATACATTTTTCAGTTAAATTGTTGTGAAATTTTGTTTAGTTAGTAGTGTTTCAAAAGTTTGCTATACCATACTGTTTTCTAAATTTTCCAAATTTCTACCATTGTAAATGTAATGCAATGAGGAAAGTTTGTTCTTATTGCAGGAATGAGACTCTTATAAGTCTGTCTAGACACAGATTAGTTATTTAATTTCTATTATTTTGGATACTAATTTTAGAATAATTTGACCTAGTACAGATAATATTTTATGTAAATTTCATATATCTTTACTTAAATACTGTACAATGATTTCATGATTTTATTAAGCCACCTATGCTATAAGCATCTTACTATGAGAACCTTCACCTTTTTCTTCAAATAGACTTAGATGATTAAACTCACTTTCTAGCATTTTGAAAGAAGTGTTATATTTGGACTTTGTATGCAGAGAAAGTACTTTAATGATTGCCTATATTTTCTTAATTTTATACTCAGCAATATTCATCCTTAGTTTGAAACTTGTGGGTTGGGGACTTAGTAGTTATTTGGTGGTAAATGATTTGCATTTTTAAAACAATACCATGATTTTTTATGCTTCCAGGGCCACACACAGTTGTGTGACTATTCCATGACAGTATCTTTGGATCATTCTTATTAATGATCTCCTGCCTCAGCCATCTAAGTTAGCTTCTATTTGTGTTTCTCATTTCTAAATCTCCAAGGTGATATTCGACAGGAATATGTGTTTGATTATTAAATACTGCCAATTTGCTTTAGCAACTACTTCAGTGTCTCTTCACAGCATTAAGCTTTGATAATCCCCATTGTTTGGCTGGCCTTCACTTCTACAGCATTATAAAAGGCTCATAAAAAATAACTACAGAAAAATTCACTGTGTGTATATAAAGCAAGTATGTATGTATTTTATAGCTATGGGGATTGTCTATTGATCTCAGAGCCCTAGCCTGCATTCCTTACTCGGAAAGGCTGGCACAAGAATGAATATGGATATAGGGTTTTCTGCTTGGCAGACATTATAAATAATCTTCACTCATAATATTTCAGGGACTGAATTTTATTTACCAAAATAGTCTCTGAATAATTCTGCAGCAGTCAGTCTAGACCACTGGATACCACACTACATGAGATAATGTCAAACTGGGACTTGAACCCTAGCTGACTTATAAATATTTAGTATAAATTTATAAATTTGGTATACAAAGCAATCTGGATAGAATGTAATTTCTGAAACATAATAGTTGAAGGCATTTTATATGTTGATATTTTGTGAAAATTTAAACATTTCATCAGTTCACAAACCAACTTGAGAAATGCTCTTGTTTGTGTTGAAAGTGGGATAGAAAGCAGTAGAATTCCCAACAGCAACACCTGCAACTTTGGGACTGTTGATGAATGTATAGTGCAGTTATGGTTAAAGTAGCTGTGTAATAGAATTGAGAGCGAGTATGTAATAGAATGTACAGTAGGTGAACAACTTAAGTTGACAGTGACTAATTTTAAATATTCATTTAATCAGATCCACTTACAACTATAGAATTCACCAAATAACTCAATGTCCACTATTTAATGGTCATTCACTGAATGGTCAGTACTTGAAACCAAGTAGAAAGATGAAAATGTGAGTACATCATGAAATGACTTTTAATCATTGCATTCATCTATGGCCTCTTTTATTCAATTCAATATCAATATCAACCATTTACTTGATTGGATTGTGATATGCTGCAAAAGTGAATCATATATAGCTGGTTACTATAATCTCAGTTGTTAGACCAAGAAGGATCTCCAAAGCATTTCTTAGATCTAAGCATGGACTGACAAAGACCATGTTCCTGGTTGGTGATCTGCTGATGGTCTGATTTTCTACAATTATTACACCTGAGTAGTATGGTCAACAGATCATTGAGATTCACCAAAACTTGCAATATATGTAGATAGCAGCCAGCAGCAGCACCAGCAAAGGTCATATCCAATATGTAAATACATACCACAAAATCATCATTTCAAAGATTGATAAACTCAGGCTTTCTTTACCCATCATATTCAATACATTACTATGTCTTCAAGATTCTTGAGGGCTTTTTTTGGTAAAAAATATGCTTTATAACAGCAAGGTGCAGAAAATGCTTTCCTAGGGTTTGTTGTATCTCAGCACATTAATTTTCTGCTACATGAATAAGCAAACATATTTATCATTGGGAAATAAAATTAATTTATTGTAACAATTTCTATCTTACTTAATGTCCTAGTCATCACCAGCTGTCAAGCTGTCACAGCCTAGAGTATCTGAAGGGATATAAACTGCAGAATTACCCAGATCAGATTGGTCTCTAACCATGTCTGATAGAAATTCTCTGAAGTGCATTGCTTTTGATAATGCATATCCCACAACAGGTAAGGAAGCCATTATTGTCAGACTGACCTAAGACATGCTCAGTCTTTTTTATGAAATATAAAAGGGGGAGATGTGGAGAGCTTTTGGGGCTGCTTGGCAGGAATCTGATATTCGCCAAGGACAAGGAAATAGGCTTCAGGCAGGAATCTGACATTAGGCTAGAACAAAGAAGTAACTTCAGTCAGGAATCTAAATCTTAGGTTAGAACAAAGAAGTAGGCTTCGGGCATGAAAATGACTTTGGGCTAGGACAGCGAAGTAGGCTCAGATATTTTGGCCATCCTGATAAGCCCTTAGAAATAGTGATCACAGGATGATCATGGGACTTTATTTATTGCCTTGCTTGTTCTTTGACCATTTTTATTTATTGTCTTGGTTGTCCCTTGACTATTTGCATTTATTATATTGCTAATTTCTCAATCTAGAACAATTAAAATGGTATAAAAGCAAAAAGAGTAGGGGGTGAGATAGGGGGTTTATGGGAGGAGGATGGGTAAAGGGAATTACATCTGAAATGTAAATAAATAAAATATCCAATTAAAAAAAAGAAATTGTCTTCATTATGCATTGACATAGGAGGGCCCAGACCACTGTAAAAATTGCCTCTATTGGGCAGGTGGTTTTGGATTATATATGAATCTTGATTTAGGGACTGGAGAGATGGTTCAGTGGTTACGAGCACTGAGTGGCCTTCCAGAGGTCCCCAGTTTAATTCCCAGCAACCACAGGGTGGTTCACAACCATATGAAATGGGATCTCATGCCCTTTTCTGGTTGATCTGAAGGCAGCAACAGTGCAGTCATGTACATAAAATAAACTTAAAAAATGAGATAAAAACTCAGGATTTATGATCCAGGGGAGCTGTTCAGTAAATAGCCCTTTTCCATGGTTTCTGCTCTGAGTTCTTGCTCTGACTTCCTTCTATTGGCTTGTGATCTCAAAAAGTAAAATAAAATGAAGCCTCTTCTCTTCACGTTACTTTTGGTCATGTTGTTTATCCCAACAATAGAAAAGAAAACACAGACAGTTAAGACTGTGCTTTAGCCTGGTGATCATGATGTTAAAGTTTATGGTTCCAAACTGCTATTACTTTTGAACCAATCTTCATATGCAACAGTCAGCATATCCTTCTAAAGGCTTTCTTTCGTGGTATGTTCAGACTCTATTCATCTGTAATTACAGGTCAGAGAATTAATTTTATTCATTCTTTTATACAGCCCAACCTATCGTAATTCTTTGGATCTCCCATCAGAAGCAAGATTTTTCTTACCACTGATATTCCCTGTCTATTTTTGATCATGTTAATATGGCTATTCACTTATTTAAAAATGAGAAAAGTTTTGGTTGTAAAGTAGGTCTGTGTTGAGTCTTGAAGGAACCTTCTCTTTTTTCTATGTAATACAATCCAAGCTTTCAGCGGACTTCAGGGGTCTTGGAAACATTAGTAGAGTCAGAAAATTATACTAAGGTATCCTGTGCTTCCACGTCTGGCTACAGACCTCTGAATATTCCTTTTTGTCCTGAGAATGTAAAAATATAAAGATAAGTAGAGACTCTGAAAAGCACTCTGTTTAGAAGCCTCTGCTTTTATCCTGCTATCCTATCCTCAAGCTTTGGGAAAAGTACTTGTATTTTAGTGGAGCATTGATGATAATTGACTCCCACTGCTGAGCAGCTCTGGCTCAAGCAGTCTGTTTTCTAATGTTGATGCTGCTGGTGGGAGCTGTTATTTGTTGCTCATTTATTTGTTCTGGGTATTAATGCCAGGCCCTCATTATGCCAATTCTACTATTATGATACACCCTTAGCTTTCTTCTACACTTCCCCAAAAATAAGCAAATGGATTCAAAATTCTGCTAATACTCACACTTTGGACAACACTTTACAACAGAACATATATTGACCAGACTTCAAGGGTAAAATTGGGAAAACCTCTTTATGCTGGAGCATAGAAATAAAAGTAAGAAAAAATAGTCACTGTATTTCAATAATAGATTTATGATGAAATTAGATGAAGAAGAGTAGAAATTTGCTGAATATTAGAATTAGTTTAATATATTAAAAAGTTATTGCCATAAGGTGTTAAATACAAATTTCTTTATATTAAATACTAAAATCACTAACGGCTATTACTAAATATTCTGATGATCTATATTCCTTAAAGAAAGCTTGTTATTTCCATGACCTACCTATAAACAAAGCTCAGTCAACAGTTATCAACAAGATAGATTAGTTTTCAGAGGTGCATAAGCCAGCCATAGGAGACAGTTTGATGGTCAGGACATTTTTCTCCTGTATATTCCTGTAGGTCTAGACTTCTGACCTTAGTGGGAAAGAGGAGCAAAGAAGATAAAGAGCATCTCAGCCTAGAAAGTATCTTCTCTACAAGAACTATTCAGTCAGAAACTGGAAGTGGTGGGATCTAAGGCTACTCTTCCTACCTACCCCAGGACATTTGCTTACACTAGATGGCAGAATCCTTCTCCTCACTTACAAGAAGATTTTATTTTTTTCCTTTTGAGAGAGAAGAGAAATCCTGGTGTGCTAAGATTCTTGGAGACTCATCAGTAAAAATGAATGAATGAGTGAATGAATGAATGAATAAATAAAATTTGCAATTTTCTTCTTTCAAGGACTCTCTAGCTCTCAGGGCCTTGGGGAATCAGACACTGAAGGATCCAGTATGTGCTTATTCTGTGAATAAATGAAACAAACCAACAATGTATTTATTTATCAAGAACACACACAGAGAGTGGCAATGAACACACTTATGGTGTGATATCACCTATCCTTTTTATTTGGGTTCTTTTAAAAGCATGATTAGTTGTTATAGTTTTATTTGTATGTATCATAAAATAAAAATAAAATGTCCATTTCAACTAATCCAAAAAAGCATGAAAATACTTATACTGTGTTCGACCATGAGCCTCCTTAGTTTCAGAATATTTTTTTTTACCACTCTAAAAGGTCATCTTTTCCCCATAAAGTGGGCACTATTATTTATAAGGGGTAATCTCAAGGCAAGATTTTATAGGGTGTGATACAACATCCATGGGTTGGTAAAAAAAAAAAAAAACAAAAAAATCTGAATGTACCTGATGTGTCATATCATTTCCTGACAAAATACAAGTCAAGTTTATTATGTGGTTGACTGTTGCTTAAGTTTATTTATTCTGCTACTGCTATACTGTTTTACCACACTGCTGTCTCTAATTAGGTGAAGAGAAAGTAGCCTTTCTCTGTGGGGTATTGTTATAGTTACTGCCCTTTTCCTTCCAGTCTTTCAGAAACCCAGAGTAGAAAATCAGGAAAAAAACTATGATGGTCCTTCTGAGTTCTCCACCCATTCATTGCATCATCACTTCTGAGCTCCATCCCATTGTTTAAGAGCTGCTTAACTAAAAGCACCTCTTGAAACATTTACATCTCTACTACACAGACCTAGTCCAAGGCAGAAATTAGGTTCTGTATCTTAAAGTTAAAGCTTTGAAACTTAATCTAACTATATGTGCATGAAAATGTAATCATGAAGCCCATTGTTTTGAAATCTACTTAACAAATCAATAGAAATTCTTGAAAACATTTGAAGCATTTGGATCTTTGTTTTCTGACTACACCATTAGCAGCTTGACCTACTAACCTACTTTATTCTTCAGGATATTGATCTGATCCTCAATGTGTTTATGCTGTTGCTAGAATGACATTTGCTGGATATGAATAGCTTAATGATTTATCTTATGACATTTGATTATTTCCCACATCCCCAATGAAAATAACCAGTGCCTATCTTCTTAATGTGACCTGTGTGATCTGGTAACCCATACTTTCATGTAGCCACTCCCATTAGTATGTATATGAGAGCCCTTACCGCATTACATTCTCATCAGTAACTGGAGTGCCAAATGATTGTAAAGGACACATGAAGAAATAAGTATTGTCATTGTCATCAATATCAACACATATAAAACTGGTAAATGACTGAAGAGAAATACCCAGAATCCCCTCCCTTCCATGACAAAAGAAGGGCAAAAATAGTTAAGTGAATAGCTGCATGTTGAAATGACTTATCATAAGAGAACACTGGAAATTGACAATGAAAGAAACAAAATATTTGATTCAGACTTCTGGGACAAATAATATTCAGAAAATGACAATAATCCTAGCACCTGCTAAGCTGGCTTTACAACCCATGGAGAAGAAGTCCCTTCACTTCCATAGGATTAAGGATAGCAAGGAGTTCTGGCAAAGTCTACCAGCACAGATGCTGGTACTGGAAACTTTCATAATCCTTACAGGCTTGCAATATATTTAGATGAGTAACCTGAAATTTACACAGTGGTCTGTCCTTGGCAAGGAATTTTATATTATCTCTGGGTAACCACTCAAAATACTGTAATCAGGAGTAATCATATGAAGGGCACTATTGTCTGACTTTCAGCTACTCTAGTGGCAAGATAATTCCTGCATATCTTTACCATCTGCATGCCAGGCACATCCCACTGCACTTTCTCAATCTGTAGTTGTCCCACAAAATTAAGTTGACCAAAGATAAGGACTCTAATAAATTCTTTCAGTGTCCTGAAATATAGGGGACAAGTATTGTCACAGAGTGGAATAAGAAGAATGCCACAGAGTGCCATCCTCACGAATGGATAGATTGTGGAGACAAGGCCAAGGCCAACCATGTGTAGATCCCTGCACATGTCAGGACTGAAAGCTTTTACCAATAAAGTTCCCTCTCTCCTGTCCTCTAGCATAAGATTCATGTGCTTTTATTGATATTATGGGGAGAAAGTCTAGACCTCAATCATTGCTTGTGTGGATAGATAGAAGTAACCTTGCATAGCCAAAGACCTAGATGTTACCCCATTTGCAGAGAAAAAAACTATTTAAGAAAGTCCATTTGGGCCATATTCTGCTCTTGCTCATTCACAGCTAAACACTACAAGTGTAATAGATGGGCAGTGGGAGAAGAGCCAGTTACCATTTAGTCCCTAGGGACACAGGTCCAAGGAGTTCCAAGAGAGAAATTATGCCATCTTATACTATATCTCTTCACTCCCTGGCAGGTATGGCCAGTGAAATCAGAAGAAAGGAGGTCTTGGCCATCCTGTTTCCAGACACACATAACTGGGCAATGGGGATAAAGTTTTGCGTCTGGGCAGCAATCTCACAGTCACAGCAGAAGGGTCTGTCACAAAGCCTTAATTTCTCACACTGGCCATTTCCACAACCTGTCTGTACATTGAGGTGCAGATAGGGTGTGGTTCTTACAGAGCAGGTCCTGAAGTCTCTGTTACTGCTTTTCCTCAAGGAGCACCTAGACTATGATACTGTCTAGTTAGAAAGCAGGTGCTTCAGACCCCTAATTAGTATTGCTGAAGTGAGCAGCAGGTATTCATACAAGTGACAAAGCAAACAAAACAGTGTCTGGGGAGACTCCTATCTGCTGATCAGACACACATATCTCATTGTAAGAATAATATGAAGTATATCTCTCACACTCTGATGTTCCTATAACACCTGAGTTAATTTCTATAATAGTAGTTCCATTCTCACGTGGGAAGCTGACCATGATAAAGTACATACCTTGCCAAAACTCACTCATTACAGCTAAAATCTTTTAGAGATACAAGACGATGAGAACTGATACAGGTTAAGAGAGAAATGCATCTTGCTGCAGAAGAGGAGGTTCAGTGGGGGTGGGAAGCAGTTAGGATAGGGGATAAACCTGATCAATATGTTGTATAAAATATTCAATGAAGAGAAAAACTGAAGTTGAGGATAGCACTCTTGCAAGCAACTGCTTTAGTCTTTGGAAAATAGCTAGAGCCATTTAGTGAGCAATCATCCTCTTAGGTGAGAATCTTCAGAATGTTACCGAAGTTTCCAGTTGCACAAGAAAGGGAGTACTTTTTAAAAGATGCACATCATGAGGAGAGAAAAATGTCTTTTTTTGAGAATACATACTCAACATCATGCACAAAATGAGCACAAATAGTTAGAACTGAGGCTTAAGATAAAGACATCTCAGAAAGCATGTACTTGCTCATATGGCTTCCTAGATTAACAGACACACACATATATCTATATCTAAATTTATATCTATATCACAGATAAAAAGATAGATAAATAGATAAATAGGTGACAGACAGAAAGACAGAGTGATAGAGAGACAAACAGAGACAGAAACTGAGACAAAGACAGAGACACAGAGGCAGGCAGGAAGGGAGAATGATTACTAGGTTGGTAGGTTGTAAATACTGAATATAGATGAATATAGACACAGACAGGCAAGTAGGGCGATACGTACATGGAGATCAGTAGAGACAGATAGAAAAAATTGTGACAGATAAATAGAGATAGAACGTAATGAAGCTAGATGATAGAGGGATACAGACAGACAAAAAATGTGAGGAGGCAGAAGGTGATATGGAAACTAGGGTGAGATAAGATCAAACATCACAACACTGGACTCATTGATAAGCAAACTAACTATGCACTACAAGGGAAATGAATATTTTAGTCTTTGTACCCAAAAGATGCTAGGAAAATCTTATCTTCCTGGCACTGAGCTGCATCAGGTTCAAGAAGCTGCTTTTAAAAGACCTGGATAGGTTGGTATTTAGGCAACATGGATATCTAAGCAACTGAGGTAACAAAGACACTACTTTGGAGTGCATTTTGGGGACAGAGTAGAGAGATGTGGTAGAAGGAGGGAATAGCCAGAACTAAGGGGCGTTAGATGGATGGTATGGAAAACATATGAAGGCGATCCTAGTGACGTCTTCAAATGATGAGATACTGAGGGACATAGAATCCCTATTAGGCATCCATTGTCACTAAGCTTCCAGTACCAAAACTGGGTTCCTTACTGGCCATCTACTGTCACTAAATGAATCTTCAAGTGCCAAATGTGGGTTTTTTTCCAGTTGAGTTGTTGGCCAAAGAGGAGCTCTGGAAGTCCCTAAGAACCCAGGCTGCTGCAAAGACGATAAGATGCTCTCAACAAACTGTCAGCAATAACTCATTGCTGAATACAACACTCATGCAACTCACTGAACTTGGAGGTGGCAAGATGCTGCCTATATAGATCCTTCAACCATACATTATTTTATCTTTGTTACAAGAAGATATTCTATAGGCTACCAAAAGAAACACATAAACACCAACCCAGTCACAAAACTTTTGAGCTACAATTTGTCCTGCCTGCAATATTTTCTGAGGCACTAGTGGAACAACACTTGTGGGAGTAACCAACCAATATCTGATTAGACTTAAGGCATACTCCACTAGATAAAACCTATACTGAATACTGCTTAGGTTACCAAGAACCAGAGACTAGATAAACCCAGAGTCCTAAGATAAAATCAAATACTGTTTCTAAAGAAAACTAAACAAACAAAAAGACAAAAGCCTAACAATAAAATGACTTACAATGATATTTTATACTCATAGATCAGTGCCTTGAACAGCCTTCATCAGAGAAGTGTTCTTTTGCATCAGCTGAAAAAAATACAGATAAACACAGCTAGGTATTACATAGGATAAGACTTCAACACATAGATATAAATGGGATGTCTCCATAAAATCCATCCTTCCAGAGCTCAGGGAACCCCTTGGAAGAAGAGGTAGAAGTGTAAAAGACAGAGTGAATAGAGGACACCAAGATGTGAAAATCCTCTAAATCAACTGAGTAAAGCTCATATGAACTTACAGAGTATGGAGCAATAAGCACTGGGCCGATATTTATCTGTACTAGGTCCTCTGTATACATAGTACAGCTCTCAGTTTAGTATTTGTATGAAACTCCTGAGTGTGTAAACACGTGGGTCTCAGATTCCTGTGCCTGTTCTTGGAGATTTTTTTCATTCTTTTGTTTTCCTTGTCCAACCTTGTGATATTTTTTATTTTAGTATATGGCATTGTGTTATGTAAAAAAAAAAAAAAAAAAAAAAAAAACCAAACAAATGCCAAACGCGCTAGCAAACAGGGCAATCCTTATTCTCTGCTGGTTGGAATCTAACTTAATTCAGTCTGTGTCGAAAGTAATATGGAGGTTCCTCAAAAGCATTCTTAAAATCTCATCCTGTTTCACTCAGAAATACCCCCAAAGGACTGAGTCAGCATATCATAGGTGTTCTTTCACATCCAAGCTTAATGAAACAGTAGTCACAATATCTAAGCTATGAAAACAGCGTATGAAAATTTTCAGCCAATGAATGAAGAAAATATCCAGTGTATACTCAATTAATGTTTACTTGGTTACAAAGTACAGCAAAATTATAGTTTGGAATGAAAATAAGTTGAACTATAAACTATATCTAAATAAGGCATATCAATAAAGATTAGTAATTAATATACGTTTTCTGCCACATGTTGGTCTTAGACACTATAAGTGTTCATATGTGTTTGATTGTGAGTGTGTGGGTGTTAGTAGGTGTGTGTTTGTGTGTGTGTGTGTGTATGTGTGTGTGTGTGACATAAAAGTAGATGAACACTCTTTGAAAAGAAAGATAGGAAGGTGAAGTATGGGAGAAATGAATGTGGATCTGCACAATTGAATATGACACCAATAAAAATAACAAATGCTGTATGCTAGGAGTGAGGATGGAAATTATTTCAACCCCTAAACAGAACACTAAAGAAGTCCTTAAACTACTAAATAGAAATTATATACAATCCAATTATCCCACTCTTTCCCATATACCCAAAGGAAATAAAATCAACATACAAAGAACATTCCTGCCTGCACATGCTTATTCACCATGGTGAAGATACGAAATCTACTTAGAAACCTGTTGATAGTTTCATGAATAAAGAAAATGAGGCAAAATCTCAGGAATGCTATTCAAGGATTAAAATACACACACACACACCTTTTCATTAGCAGGGAAATAGGTGAAATCAATGATTTATTTAATGAATTAAAACAGAAACAAATACAAGATGTTTTATCTCACATGTGGAAACTAGAAGGAAAGTTTACCTGAGTAATGTTGATTACTGTAGGATAAGAAGGGTAAAGGAGAAGTGGAAAGAAGAGAAGAAGGGATGCATGTGATCAATGAATGCTGAGTACACTTGTGAAAATACCACATGGAAACCCAAGCAATGTGTTGACAAAGTATATATATATATCACATATAATCTTAGAGGGTATTATTTAAAGTCTAAAAACCAAGCAATTTTGTTTCACATTAAAAGTCCTTGATATCTCCATAACAAAAAACATGTTACATTAAAAGAAAAACTAAATAGCAAAAGTTTATAAGTAATTAAAATTATGTTACTGGTGCCTGAGGAATGGCAGATATTCCAAGTGAGTCAGTTCCCTTAGGTTAGGATTGTCTTGAGTGTTTTATGGTGAAAGTTTGTGACAGGAGTTTATCTGGAAGTGAACATCATGGGTACAGAAGCGAGATATGTCAAATATTTATATGTGTAGTATGTATGCATATATGTATGTATGTATGTATAATAAACCTTTGACTTTTTATTCTAGGTTTCTTTTAAACACACACACATATATTCCTATGAATTCATTGAAATTAAAATTTCTCTTATCTCTTATTTTTTTATATCTTGTGTGTATGGGTTAGTAGCTTAATAAATGCTATGAATGTATCAGTGAATAAATGATTTAACAAATGGATAAAACTCACAGTAATTAATCCTGAGAGTCTTCCTAGGTTGTATGTGAAGTTAAACAAGAAAATGATGGATAATTTTTATGACATGGGAGTACTTAAACTTTGGTAGCTATGGGAATCAGAACAGAGTACAGCAGGAATTGGTGGTGTTGTACCTTGGGCCATATTCCAAAGCCTTTGTAAACTCAAGCTCCAGAGTGTATTCAAAGGCTAAAGGTAAGGTCTGAATTTCTGTGTTTCAGAAGATGCAGCTGCTCAGAAGACGTTGTGTATAACTAGCTGATGTCAATTGAGTTGGGTATAAGAATGTGAGGATCTAAGAGGACAAATAATTTTATGGAAATACAATTTCACTACTTTCATCTTTTGACTTTGCTGTAAATCCATCCTCAGGCAAAGACTGCAGAAGCTCTGTTAAGTTCAAATGTGCTTCACAACTGTGTACCTCAAAAAAAGAGGTGAACATTCTTCTTCCTAACATTAAAACATATTCCTAGAGCTTAACTTTTTCCTATGCTCATATGACATACCACACCAGATAACTGACAACAGTATTAGTCAAAAAACAGATGTAGAACTTCACTAGAAAATAAAATATCAGTAGACAAAAATGATACATCTTTCATATTTCATTTGAAATAGAGTTCAGAGCCACTGGGTGTGGTCACAGCTTAACCACATGTGTTCCTGAAGAAATTAAATAAAAGGTTTGTTTCTCCCAAATTAGATTTTTTTTTACTATGTCCTAATTATGTCTCATTCTTCTCTAACTTGAGTTTGAAAGAGTTCCCAGATCCTGCAATGGAAATCTATTATATAATAAGATCTAGTCAGAAAGATATTCATTAGGAACACTTAAAATTATTTTAGCTAAATGAAATGAAAAATATGAAACATTCATCTGACATTACCCAAGCAGGAAGGCACAAATGACTGCTGTCCAACCAGTGAGTAGAAATTAAATTAAAGTGCTTTACTTCCTTATAGAAAAATTAATGAGTAAGAGCACAGTAGGAATTTCTATTTTATAGACCAACGTTTGCTTTTAATGAAATAATTAAGCACACTCATGTAATTATGGGACTGCACTTGCCACTTGCCTCAAGATGGATGTAAAGTCTTTCCCTCTGTATAATTATGCCTGCCATGTTAGAATTGAGTAACAGTCCCAAGTCTGCAGAATTCTGACTAGTAAAAATGGCATGATAATGGTCACACCTGTTGTCTTCCATTGTGTGCTGGTAGGACAGGAAAGGAAAGCATGGATTGGTACTTTCTTTAACCTCCTGGTTCCCATGAAACCCCAAGGAGCCAAGACTTCTCTCTTTCCCAGGTGATTCTGGGTTTCCCCTGTTTACATTGGTGCTAAAGCTATTTTCTGTCTGCATTTCCCTAATTGATGATCTTCTATTAAGTCGGCCTCTCTTGCACCTGTAAACATTTTGTTTTAGGTGGCTGATGTTTACCTTCATAAAAAAACTATATATCAGACAATCTTTGACATACAGGAACCAATGAGCAGAGAACTGCATAGCTTCTAATGAGGAGGCTAGTGGCATTGTTGGCTTTCCCCTCAGGGAGTATGGGGGTTCCTGATTCTGTATCTGTAGCTTATGTGCAACACTGACCAGCCATATTGCCCAGTATTATGTAAGATTTCATGTCTCATTTACTTTCATCATGAGACCACATGTTTTCATTTCAGATTTCAACGATCCTTAGAGAAATGGTTATTAAAAAGAAAAGAACCTGAAATGAACACTTCTTTTCCCAAGGAGAACTTACACACTTATAAATTCATTTCATTCTTCCAGTAATTATTCAGAGTGATCCTTACTACACATTTTTTTCCATGGAGAACTTTGGGCATAGAGAACCAATTTAACTGTTCAACAATACAAGTGAGAACAATTAGTTAAGTTATCCAATATATATTTAATTCTATGAAAGAACCATTTAATTCCATGAATATTTGATAATTAGTTATTGAGAAAGCATCGGCTGACTTCTAGATACCATTATATGAATAATGATGAGAGTTCATTAACGTATTCTCTAATGTAGACATAGTGAGATTCTTCTTGCTGTACGGATGCTCTATGTTATTTAAAGATATGTTCTCCAATATCTCTCTCTTATTGAAGGACTTATGTTTTCCTTCATCTGTAGTGATGGAAAGAACACAAAGGAGGAAAATTAGGACTTATCCATGAACCATACACTACCCTAGCTACTCATGTAGCCCAGTGAGCTCTCAGCAACTTAGTCATACCTAACTATGAGGACATGAGAAGCATAAATGTGAACACAGAAAAGAAAAATGAAAACCAGCTTTCTCTATTGAAGTGACCTCTTCTACAAGCCCATGCAGAGACCATAAAATGAAAATTTAAAAATTTAGCTTTGTACACATGTACACATGTATACACACACACACATACACACACACACACACACACACCAAAAACAAAATGCCCAAGAAGGCAGAAGCATAGGACCATATAGTAAATCTAAGTCATACAGAGGGATTATTACAACTTTCCATTTACAAAATCACACAGAATCATGTTACTATAAGTTTTATCCTAAATTTGCTTTGAACTTCCATGCAATATATTAATGTGTAGAACTAGGTAATTTGTACTCAGAAAGTGCAAATTCTTCCTTTGTATGACCAATTAGGTCTGTTGAAATAATCTCCCTATTATTATTTCAAATACCCAGAAAATAAAATCATGCATTTGTGAGGATTATCGATTTCTTCATTAGGTGACATGTTTCATACTGCAATAATAATGAGATTTAACTCCTGCTCTGTTACACAAATGAAGCACACGATATGCAACATTTTTCCTGTGTGCAGTGGCCTTTCTCTTTAAATAGCTCTTCGTTTGTTATAAAGAAATATTATGATTTCTGCCTTAAAAAGAATTGTAATTAACGAGTCATTTAGAAATTCATTTAAGAGCTTGAAGTGAAATATTTTATGGATGGTTAAAATAGGACAGTATTGATTGGCTAATCAAATTCCCAATTACTGACTGATAAGGTGCCATCTATCCAGTCAGGGCTAAATCTCTTAGCATCCATCTCAGACTCTCTTATTAATTTAGTTTTCCTTGCATCTCTACCATTTATTCCTCTCCATGTCCCGTGTTTTGCTCATAATCTCCTTTGATCACATCTCTTGTGGTATGTGTCTAACATGCTTCATCTGTCAAAGCACCATTGATTCTTGCAAGTACACATGTTAGTTATTAACAAGGTAGTTGCTTTTCTGACTGATTTCTAATCCTACATCCATGGAAGGATGAGAGAAATGTCTGGTGAAACTATGTGCTGCACTTATGAAATCTTATTCCAATAAACCAATGGGAATATCCCTGGGGACGAGTGAAATTTACTGTCTTGCAATCTAAAGTCATAACCTCTTTCCTTTGTAATTAACTAACATTACAATTAATAAAAGGGAAAAGGGCAGAGATAACATCAAATATCAGGGGAAATCCAAAGGGCAGTAAATTATAACTATGTTTTAGCGATTGAAGTGGAAATTCAAGCAAATTAGTTTAGTGTTTATCTGTGTAAGCTCTAGACTTACTGACTTCCCAAAACTAACACATGACACCTGAATGGATTGTGATTTCATAGTGTACTAACAAGCATAAGGACAATGTATTAGGCCATATTATTTAAAGGCCTTCTATTGAAGTAGAGAGAGGCAGACTTTTCTTTAAAAATAAGGCAATAGAACCAGATTTGGAAAGAGTCAGTGATGCTTTTTTATATAAGTGACATTTCAAATGTCTAATGAACAATATTTGGAATGAATTTTCTAGGTTAGGATTTACTTCTAAACTTTATTTATATGCCTACCAAACTCATGAACTTTGCCGTATAATATTCATTGAATATATTTTGTATTGTTTAAGACTTATAATTTTTAAATTTTAAAGAATCATTACCATAGAAAAATTAAAAGTATATACAAAAGCAGAAGGCATTTCTCAAAATAAATAAAACAGTATGTGCATCAGATTAAATCTTAGTGACCAAAGATATTAGCCTAAAATCTTCTTTCTCTCAGGTAGAAAAGAATATTTGTCATCTATGGAATAAAGACTTTCTCACTGACACACTCTTATTTGATGATAATGGTAATCATATTAGAGGAAAGCTATTTTATATAATTATTCTTATATGATGCACAGTGGTGATTGGACAGCAATCTGAAATTGTTCTTCATATTCTGTGGATTGTGTCTCCCACTGATGTAAATACAGACATGAGCTCATAAGAGAGCAGAATTTTGTATTCAGGTGCCGATCAGAAGGAATAGTCAAGGACCTTGGGGTAGTAATCCAATTTTTAGGGAATAATGTACTAGCATTGGAAGATCTGTGATGGGAACACACACACACACACACACACACACACACACACACACACACACACACACACACAGGAAGAGAATAAATAATAGATCAAAATAAGGATACTAGCAAAGCCCAGCATGAGTTTTATTAGAGGTGTTTATAGGAGTACAGATGGAGTTACTTATAGAAGCAGAAATGACTTAAAGACAACATTGTCACCAAAATCTCACCTAAGATGGATAACAACTCATGAAAGCTGGAACCTGGAAGCACACTGAACAATCTGTAAGCAGTTCAACCAGATAGAAAATCTCTTTTTGGGATAGGTAGCTCAGTTTATTACTGCTTCTTTCAGGTGATTCAGCTGGTCTTCGGCTCTTCTAGGCAGTTCACTTGTATTAACATTGTCTTGAACATTCCTTAAAGCTTATATATGCTTGGACATGGAATGGCCTAATGAATATAACTAGTTTTAGGGACTTCCTACGGCTTTAAATTTGTCTATTTCCCGATTTTAACAAATTTTCCTGCAGGAAGGAATGTTTCACCTTGAATGAATGACCTTTGTCATAAAGAACTTCACTCCAAGACAGATGGTGAAGAAAGTGCTATACAACAGAAATACAAATATAAATGTGGCTTGATGATACAAGGCTTCTAAAGCTGTATTCAGAGTCTCTTTTCCCATTCACTGGTACAAAGAGCAGCAAATTTCTGGTTAATACAGGTTGGCTGAAAGCATTTTCTCAAAGCTTCACAATGTGTCAGTCATAATTGTTCTTGCTTTGGTCATGCCATGAGTCTTTGATTAATGAGTATAACTTTTGTAATCCATTTATCAAGTGGTGAATACTCAAGCAAAATATGCAGAATTAATATGCTTGAAACCTGAATCTAGGCAAAGAAGCATTATTATACATCATATCATTGAAAAATGAATAGGCTCATTTAAATCCAAATTAAGACTATCAATAGGAGGGCATCTTTTTCAAGGGCAAAAGACTCATAGTAGTCAGTCTTAAGTCAATTAAGATTGGGTATTTGAAAATACAGTATTTACAAGGAAAATGAGTTAAGGTCTGAGAATTATTTTCTTTAAAGTGTATAATATTTATGACATTAATATATTCAAAATACCTAGAAAAAAATGAACTACCTGCTCTTTTATCTCTCTTGGATGCATGTATTTTCACTCCTGGGGAAAAATATTTAATAGCCTTGGACTTTTAGTAAAGAGAATTCTAATACTATGTTTCTTGTCAAAGAACTATGTGTTAACAGAATGGCCACTGAAAATAGTAGTTACATACCAACTTTTATTGATGACATTGTGCCACTAGAAACTAGCAATACAGAAGCCTCGCCTTATAAGCTCTATTGACTAAAAAACTGAATCACTCAGTAGGGATCATTTGGTTGCAAGAGTAAGAAACATGTTTGAGGCTTTTAAACCTGTATTAGAAGTCATACCTTAAAGGGGTGGTGTGATTCCTTAGTAGTAAAATGTGCTTGCTTACTACCTTTTAGAAAGATATGAGTCGTGTTCTCAGAATGCATGTAGGGTAGCTTATGACTGTAATTTCAGATCCAGGATATAGGATGGCCTTGTCGGGCCTCCACAGACACCTACACTCACAGAAAATTAGCCACACATAAACTAACAGACAGACAGATAGATAGACAGGCAGACACAGAGACAGAGACAAAGAGAGAGAAAAAGAGAGAGAGAAAGATTAATAATTTTTTAAAATTAAGGCATAGTTTCACTTACAAAGTATTAACTATTTCTAATTATTAAGAGATACACAATGTATTTATTCAGGTATCATATGTGTATATATAAATTATTCATAACATGACAAATATTAGAAAAAGACATTTACATATACTAGCACATTTAACTGAAACAAGTCATCTGTCAACAGCTTTCAAATATTTTGTCCACAATTCACAGTATATATACCACTTAAAGAAGACAGATACTGTCTTCCATTGTCTTTGGTTATGATTGTTCTTGATTCTTTAAGTTTTTTCTTATACTATTCCAAGGCTAGATAAACAGACTGACAAAGTAAGGCTATAGGTGAAAAGTACCGTTGTTTAGGAATGAGACATCTGTGTATTTCATTTCCCAAGTGAATATGTAAACATGTGTTTATTTAAAACTTATGAAATAACTGCATCACCTGTGTGTGTTTTTTGTGTATATGATATACTGTGTTAATTGTTATGGTTTTATCTCAGCTGGCTTAATTAATAATGCTATCAAGACAACTAGCTACACCTTTAGCAAAAATTATTAAGCAGTTTCACAACTTACTGTGAAATGGAAATTAAAATAACAAAGAGATACTTTTATTTCTATTTATTTTTACTAACACTTGGTCTCTGCTAGAATGATTTTAGTGTATACAAATGATGTGCAGGGTAATTTGATAATATATATCAAAAGCTATAACAATATGTATAAACAATGAACCAAAAATTCAATTACTAGAAATTTATCCTAAGGAAATAATTAAGCATATGGTCAAAGTTTTTACATAATTAACTTCAAGGCTGTTCACTTTACAGTTGTTGGTGGTAGTGAAAACAATCAAAAAGACCAAAAATTTGCAACAACACAAAAGTAATTAGAATACTACTAAACATTTTTATGACACACAGGGAGAAAGTCGCTGAAATGTCCTTCACAAAATGTACTCTGTGGCCCCTATTTTCAACCTTCACATAAAAAGATGAATATGATGGAAACAGATAGCACAGGCTAGACTTGTGGGACTTGGGAAAAGAAACATGAGTAAATAGAATATAATAGCTTGTGTGCTCCATCAGGGGATTCTGCCAGATCCTAGAGTGTTTGGTTAGAATTCCTAAAGGTTATATAGAAATAAAGATAGAAGAAAGGCATCTCTAGGCACAAACTTGTTCTTTAAAATAATATTTTTTATTATGTATATGTGTGTAGGGAGGTATGTGCACTTTCCAGCAGATGTCAGGATTCTTCTTGGAGCTGGGATTACAGGCAGTTGTCAACCACCTGATGTGGGTGATGGGAATTGAACTCAAATCTTTGGGAAGAATAGTATGTGCTGCTAACCAATGAATTGTCTCCCCAGCCCTTCTCCATGCCCAGATTTGTTGAAAGGAGGGAGGGGAGACTGTTTTCTGTTACAACAAGAGCTTGAGGTTTTGTATGGCTTGAAGTGGGGAAGAGCATATTGGTGTTGGGGTTCCATGGCCTTAGTTCTGTCTCCTCAGTTTCATAGAGCAATTGTGTGTGTGTGTGTGTGTGGTGTGTGTGTATGTGTGTGTGGTGTGTGTGTGTGTGTGGTGGTAGTTATTCTTGAGAAGAGGGAGGGGTTGATTCCAAGCAAGCATTTTCCAGATTGAGATATTTTTTTTTATTGTAGACAATGAGGACAACAAACAGGAAAAACAAAGATAAAAGAGTATCTCTCTAGACACTCCAGCTGCATAAGAGCTACAGAGAGCATTGATGGAAGGGAAGAGGAAGAAACAGCAGGCTGAGGTAAGGAACTGAATCCAGTGTAGGATGGAAGGGATGAAGCATCCTTGAAGCAGAAGCTCAACATCTTGCTATTTCATGGATCTTGCAGTTTTAACCACAAATGGATTTCTCTGATGAAACAACACACTAAAAAACAAACCAAAACAAAAGGAAAAAACAAACAGCAAAACAAGAAATTGAATTTTCTGTTCCTTAAGCCTAATCTTGAGCCAAATATTGAAGGAGAAGCTCTAAGAGACATGATGGGGCACAAATTCCATCCTTAGCCATAGTCAGATACCTAAAAAAAATCGAGTTAGTCCTTAAGATTGTTAAGCTGATCTGGAAAAAAGAAATTTCAAGATTTTCTGAGTGTTGGTGAAAAAGAGAACGTAAGTGATACAAAGAATTCTTACATTCAGCCTTTTGTGGTTCTGAGCCTTTAGAAAAAATGGTCATAGCAACAAGAAGAGGGATACATTGGGTGGCTTATTAGTCCCCATCTCAGAGATCTCTGGATCTGCTCTTAGGGGTTTTGGACACAGATATCTCTTAACTGTTTCAAACCGACAAAAGAGAAACAGAGAAAGGGCAGCAGTTAATGTAACTCTAAGGAGAATTTATCTAAAAAGCCATGATAAAGCAACAGAAATCAATAATCTAGAATATAAGATAGCTATTTGATGATACTCAGCATTTTTAGAGCATACTATTTAAGGAAGGTAGTATATGTACAAAACTAAAAATGAGACTGTTAGTACTAATATAATTTCTCTGACAGCACAGTTAAGAAAATAATTAGGTCAGTTTTGCCTTTATTGGAGGAAAGAAAACCATTTAAAGCATCTTTGGCAGGCAAGACTGATGATTTTTTTTTCACTGTTGTTAGTTACAGGATCTAAGACCATTGGTTTGATGGAAAAGCTTGAGACATTTTTCATTGTCCAACATAGGTGCAGAATCAGCCATTAAGTCTCCTCCTTCTATTACAACCTTGTGGGAAACAATATGAGTTTAACATCAAGATTGACATAAGTTTTGTTTAGTAAGATGAAATGTAACTGTACAACTGGCTAGACCGTGTATCAGAGCCCTGTAAGAGGATAAAGTAGCTGTAATCTGCTGTTAGCTACACCAGACTCCTATATAAGGCACAAGAACCTGGAACATTTAAAGAGAAGTCAATTAAAGCCAGCAGCTATGTGACCAGTTAAGAAAGAAATAGGAACCTATTGTGTCCTTTTAAAGGATTTTGTGTTAAAGTTCCAAAGACACCCCCTGGATATCCTGAATCATTTCCCAAACGACTGAATTTGATGACAGAGTATTTGGCAGCCTCTTTTACTCAGAAAACAAAGATGGTTAAAGTACACAGGGACATATTATAGCTCTGAGGAGTAGTCTTCCAGAATGGGATAGTGTTACATACTTGATAGTTACAGTTTTTAAATTTTGCTTCAGTATTTAAGAAGGTAGCCCTGTTTTTCTCAGCCATGGATAGACTCTACAGAACTGAGATGACATACGTGTGTATATGTGTATCTGAGTGTGTGTGTGTGTATACATATAGGTATATATACATACATACTGAACACTGGTTACATTTCATGGAATGTGATCTCCATGGCCTCCCATGATCAGGAGAATAAGTGACTTTCCACAGTTACAGAACTGTGGTAGTTTGAATATGCTTGGCCCAGAGAGTTGCCCTATTAGGACTTGTGGCCTTGTTGGAGTAGATGTGGCCTTTTTGGAGGAAGTGTGTCACTGTAGGGTAGGCAATAAGACCCTCTTCCTAACCATATGAAAGCGAGTCTTCTATCAGTCTTCTTATGAAGATGTAAAACTCTCAGCACCTCCTGCATCATGCCTGCTTGGATGTTGCCATGTTCCCACCTTGATGATAATGGACTGAACCTCTGTACCTGTAAGCCAACCATAATTAAATGTGGTCCTTATAAGAATTGTTATGGTCACAGTGTCCGTTCACAAGAGTAAAACCATAACTAAAACAAGAACATTTCTAGAGATGAAATGCAGTGTCCCTTATTAACCCTGGAGAGCAAGGAGAAAAATATCCAGCCATTTTCCCTTTTAGCCCTTCTGACCATATTAGAACTTCCAAGTATGGTTACCATATACCCAGAAGATCAGTTACACTCTGGTACTTCTCTGTAACCAATCTGGTATTTTAACTCTTATGCAGTAATTAATAGCCAGATATTCTTAAGTACACTTTGATTTAACATATATTTTAGTCAGTTTTTGTAGTTATGATCTTGGACCTTAGAATTTTAATATGTATTATTCTTAACTCTCAATCTCTGTGTACCTGAAGTTACTTATTTAGGCATTTATACCTTATAAAACTTTCTATAAAATCAGCTGTGATGACCTACTCATCTCCTCTTTTGTGAAGGAATAGTGATATTTTCCCAGTCCTGCTGCCACCACTTTAGGAAAGAATACTGCTGAAGAGATGCGTATGGCAGTTGCTTTCCTCAAAAGATAGGATAAAAGTCATGCACTGGACCTTGGAAAACTTATTTGCTTTATTTCCCTGATTTTTAAAGAGACTATCCAGGTTTTTAAAAAAAATCCCCCAAATCCTTAAAATGTTTGCGTTGATACATACATTCACTTATATATAAAACATATGTAAAGGCACAGACATCAGTTATTCTTATCTAAGTTATAGAAACCATGTTGTAGACTCACATTTAGGTTAATGATCAAAGAGATAACATTTTATATTTCAGGAGATAACATCTCATGGAGACAACCAGAATTGAGGTTATGTATATCTTTTCCTTAAAAGCAGCTTTAAATATATTTATTCAAAATTCCATGTTAATTGTTACAAAGAAAGATTCAGGAAAATTAGCAGCCACCACCACCACCACCACCACCACCACCACCACCACCATCACCATCATCATCATCATGAACAAAATGAAGTTGGGCCAAGTTAACAATATTTACTTTACAGGAGTATTTACTTACAAGTCAATGTAGTATTAAGAACATGACACAAGGAAACAAAGCATTGCCAAGAGCCATCTAGGAGAAGCTAAAAATTAGCAGGTGATCTTTCTGAGATGGTTCTACCATGAACTATAAAGCTATGACAAATTTACTTCTTTAGGCTAGGGTGAGGAGTTTACATTTGAGGAAAGATTCCAGCTGTTAATATGCTTGTCCTGGTATTATTAAATAGATAACAATCACTAGGTGAAGACTCACCATTTTGAGCAGATTTCTACAGACCTGTGAAGATGTACTTACTATCTTATAGTGATGTTATGTAGACAAATAGGTTGGGGGCTAAACTGTTAGAGCCTGCACTGCCCCAAGCTGCTCCAGTACACGAGTCGGGGTTCAGCAAGAGAGAGTGAGGACGGACATGAAGAATGGAGACCAGACAAAGTGTGATTCAATCCCATTTATTCTCTAGTCTCTCTTCCTAATCCAGGTCCCAAGTCTTGAGTTCCTAGTCCCTAGTGCCTCCAAGTTTCAAGTTCTTTCTCCAAGTGCTAAGTGCCTACTGCCTAATAATCTGCTGCAAGTTGTACTGTACTCTTGTGTCTGCCTCTTGCCTTTTATATGTCTCACTTCTAAGCCACGCCCTTAAGTCACACCCTTAGGTCTTATCTCTAAATCTGATCTCTAAGTCACACACCTTTAAGTCTCACACGCCCAAGGAAAGTCCTGGGTATCTAAAACAAGATGTTATCACAGTGTGCTCAGTTGTTGTAGGCTATTGTAAACAAGCCTCTTGTCAGGGTATATGGCTCAAGATGGCTGCAAGGATGATAGTTGCCTTCTGTCAGCTCCCCACAGAATCAAGAATAGAAAGTGGCCACTCCTCATAATAATAAGTAAAGGCTGCATAATAAGAAATATGGTGAGCTTTCATAATTACACTAAAATGAGAAATTAAATTGAGACACATTTGTGTTCAAGGAAAAACATTTAGGTCCAAGGCTAAAGTTACAGGTATGCAGTATGATAAGTCAAGGCCATGTAAAAACTGTTGCTTTGAACTTCTAATGAGTACATAGAATGAAATATGGCCTTAAACTTAATATCAACATCCTTCTGTAACTCCCTTCTATCTAACATTTTATTTCTGAGGTAAGTTTCTACAGAACATTTTGTCTTAAAGGGTAGAAAAAGGCTAGAGGAAAGAAATAAAGTTGTTGGTTGAATTGTTTGGCTTGGGAAGCTCTACCCCATCCATTAATCCATCCATCCATCCATCCATCCATCCATCCATCCATCCATCCATCTATCCATTGAAAAGTATATGTCTGTCTAAATGTATGTGTGTAGGCATATGTGGATATATGTAAGCATGCATGAATAGTTTCAGAGTTGATTGTGACAGATGGTCTTGCCTGGCTAGAGTGTGGGTGTATGAATGTATATGTTTCGGTGCATTATTTGCCTGTAGAAAGAATATTGATTCTTTTCCATTCCTTTCTCTCTGGTTCACAGAGGGTTAACCAGCTTAGTCAAAGAGGCTTTTTGCTGACTCACCTGAGAAAGGAGAAAGTAAATAAATTCTTTACTTTATTCCCTACTGCTAAACAGCATGTGTTAATCACCACATATTAGCACTTATTAAAGCACAAGTAATAAAAAGTTAATAAAGAGTTAAGTTTCCCCAGCACTTGATGAATCAGAGGACAGTAAGAGTTAAGTTTCCCTAGTGCTTATTTAAGCATAAAGAGTTAAATAAAGCACAGAGAGTTATAATGTTTAATAAAGCACAGAGTTAAAGAGAAAAGAAGTCAGCAGTTTTTAGCCGTATAATAACTGAGAAAATTTTTAGGATTTTTAAGTAGTTATCCACAAGCATTCAATATAGTTAGAGAGCTAGAAAGCCAGAGACCATCAGTCTTTAAAGCTATGTCTGACACCTTGTCTCTCTTTAACTCATTCTAGGCCGTGCAGGCTCCCAGCAAATCACGATTATACAAAAACAACCTGTATATACAAGATCATATTTAAGAGGTATTTTAATAAAACAAGATTTTGAACATTTTATTTGTAGGGATTATATGTTTATTTTTTTATTGTGAGATGGAAACAGCATAGATTTCTTCAATCAACCTATTGTTAGATTTGGCAGATATCAAGGCAGACATATGTATAACAAAGGAGTATTGGAGCAGGAAGTGGAGAAACACTTTATCTCAAAAGAAACTGGGCCTGGAGATGCCAAGTAGAAACAGCAGGCATTTAGATACATCAAACTTATCACAAAAACAATAAAAATCAAAGCAAAACAAAAAAAATATTATAAAATAAACACCTTCTCAGCTCAAGGGAGCTGATTCTGTATACAGCTGGTGAGTAGTTGTAATCATAGTATGAGTTTTCTTTCAGATAAGCAGAAGAGATGAAGGGCAAAGTAAAGAGATAAAAGGCAGTGATTTCCTAGGTCTCCCTAAGGAAAGCTCCCAGGCCAGTTCCAGGATGAGACAGGAGGCCAGCAGCTTCCTGTCAAAGACAATTGGGCTAGATTGTACTTTTTGTATCCTTTTATAGATGTTGTTTTTATTATAGATGCCTCTGTATGGCAAGATAAATAATAATAACCTATGCTGGAAATAATGTTTCTTTAAGGACATGCCTTCATTTTTTTGTTTTTGGAATCTTCCTTTCAGCCTGAGAGCCTTCAGAAATAAAACGCGAACTGAATAAGTCACCTAGTGTCCAACGCTGCTGCCACAAGTGAGCACACACTCATGCAGACATGCACATACATCTGTACCCACATGTATATAGATATGTACTTACACACGTATGTGCATGAATATGCACACATACAACATCAAGCCACAAAGAGCTGAATACATTAAGGCACACTTAATATATGAAGTCTACTATGAATCAAACACATTTCTTGCCTTGTATGACATGCCCATGAAAAAAAGTTACACAGTGCCACTGTGCTTTTCTGCAAAATGAGACAAAATCAACTCATATGCATCACGTCAAAGAAACATATTGCTAGACCTTGTTGTTATGCAAATATTATTGAGGGAACTTGAAGAACTAGTTGGTCTAATCTAGTTCTGTGGTTATCTGGCGCAAACATCATCAGAACAGTCTGTACGTGACTGAGATTCATTGGATAGCATATGACTCTGTCTCAAGTGCTTATTAAAATTTTTCTGGGATGTTATACAAGTATCACACCTTATATTCATGGTACATGTACATACTATTACTTTAATTGCTTTTCAGTGGAAATATATCTATGGAACTTTTACTGATGTTTTCAATACCCTACTTTTTTTGTAACTTTGTATTTACTACCTTGTTCTTATTTATACATGCCCATTACCCCAGATTGTCTGTAACTATTTGGGCTCTTCTGTTTTCACCCAAGTTCCTAAATAATGGCATGGAGAATTATGCTTGCTTAGGCTTAGCTTAGGCTTGCTCCCCAATTAGCTTTTCATCTAATTAACCTGTTTATACTGTTCTATGTGTGCCACGGATTGGTAACCTCTCCTCAGTTTCATATGTCCCATGTCTTGGTGATGAATCCTCCACTTCTGACTCTTTCCCAAAGTTCCTCTCTCTTTATTAAAGTCCCTCTTTCCTATTCTGCCTTTTTCTATAGTCCAAAGGTTTCTTATATTAACCAGTTAGAGGCTGTTACAGAGATACAAAATGCAGGGAATAAGGAATTCTTGGGTACCTAACCCCAAATGTGACATCCATGTGTTGTCATAGTTGATCTCAAATCAGAGCGGCCCCCAACAGTTTCTATCCTGCCTTTGATCATTCAGTTACCAGACGAAAGACACACAACTTTTATTTTTATGATAAACCTTAATCAGCACTAGAGTTGGGCAGATATCTACACTTTATGTTATTAAAATCTATTTTCCCATAGCAAATTATAACATGCTATGTTCCATCTGGGCTGCTCTTAACTCCAATTGGCCAGCCCTCATATCCAAGTATTCATAACTCACTTACCTTATGGCAGCTTCCTCCTCTCTCCCACTTTTCCTGATTCTCCTCTGTCCCCAATTCCAGGAACCCAAAACCCCACCTATGTCTCTTCTGCTCAACTATTAGTTGTCAGCATCTTTATTTAACCAATAGGTTTAAATTAAAGAACAAGGTCACATTGTACATGCAAGGAGAGATTCTCTTCCCCACGGAGGCAACCAGGTCTTGGGGGGGGTCCAATATTTAGCATTACAATACAAGCAAAGACCTATCCTCAACATATATGTAAGAAAATCCCTACATGTAAGACCCAGAGAACATCTTAGATAAGAGGAAAGAAAGATGGTAAGAGCTGGAAACCATGAAGTCTCTTGCTAGATAACGTTTTCTGGACAGGGTATGAGTATTACACCCATGAACGTCACAAGACCTACAAAGCCTACACCCGTCTACATGCCAATATGGGTAGGAGAAAACATCAAAGGCCCATTCCTAGGTGAAGACCTACTAGTTGTAAATGGCTGCTGAGGAAAGCAGCATCAATTTCATCAATTTCTCCAGAGATGATCTCCTAATCCTAAGTGATCAGTTCTAAACGCATGCACATACAGACAACACTAATTAAATTTAAAAGAGGCCATGAGTGTGAGAAGGGATGTGGGGAGTACAGGAAGATTTGGAGGGGTGAGAGAGCTGGAAATGATACAAACACAGCAAACTCTTATATAAAATAAATTTTGAAGTAGCATAAGATACAAACATCTGAAGTCATTCTCTGATTTCGACATGTACACAGACAGGCACACATACACATACATGCTTACAACATACACAGACACACTCACACACACACACGCACACACACACACACACACACACACACACACACAACTACATACACATAAAATATAACCAGGGATAGCTAAAATATCACCTAACATTTTTATTACTTATAGAAATAAGATAATGAAAGACAAGTCTCAAAAATTAAAGGGAAAAAAAATTACAAAACAAATATTTATCTTTATAAACATTTAAATTGTCAGAACAAACTGTATAAACCTCTTGACAAATAAATACTAAGACGTTTGATATGCAATGCTTGTATCAATATTTTGATGTAATAAGCAATGACTGCATTGCAAAGTTGGAATGATTATAGCTATAATACATTGAATAGTACATTAGCAAATACTATACAGAAAACTGCATAATTCCAGAGAAAAATTACTTCAATTCTAATCAACAACTCAGCATAACACTTTAGAAATTTGAATGATTAAAGATACTCTCTATGTGAAATGCACAGATGCTATCATAACACAGAAGAGATGACAGGGCATTTTTTAAGATCATGTTAAGAGCATGAGGAGCCATAATTATGTGCATTAGTACAGAGACATATAATATAAGGAACTGTGAGCATAAAATGAAGAGAAAAACTACTGTCACAAAGAAAATAACTCCAATAGCTCAATCCTATGGGGAAAAGACTGTTACAGTGAATAAATTAATGGGGAGATCTCTCAGCCATGTTATTTTTACTTGGCAGCAAACTTAAGAAAGATTAGTTAAGAAATCAGCAGTAGGGGGTTGGGTATGCATTTAGTGGAAAAGAATTCTTGCCATGTAAGCCCAGAAACCTAAGATCAAATTCCCAGCACTCAGATAAAAAGCTGTGGCCACACACACATAACTCTGACCCCAGCACTACAGTAAACAGAGACAGAGACTGCACTGTCATGCTGGCTGCCAACTTAGCTCCAGGCTGAATTGCAGGTGCTGAGTTAAGGAAATCAAGTGAGAAGTCATATAGCAGAACACCCAACATCCCTTTAAGGCCTATGCCTATATGCATCACTCTCATACACACACATAAATGCACACACACCACACATTCTCAACATAATAAAGAAATGGTCAATGGACATGTAACAAGAAAACATCCACTGGATATAACACCAACATAATAGCCAGTGGATTTTTCGGTCAGTTTCATTAAAAATCAGGGTTAGAGGGTGGGATATGTATTTTAAAACAGTGGGGGTGGGGCATTGTGCTCTTTAAGATGATTACAGACACTGTAATAGTAGCTGGTAGGAATGTAATTTAAATTTGTAATATGTACATAAAAATAAAAACATTCACAAATAATCCATAGTCACATGTAGATATGGGTGCAAATATATAATAAATATATGAGTTGTATAGGGATATTCACTAGAACACATTTCATGCTTACATATAGTTAGTGTTACACACTGTAAATACCATACACAATGTGGTCCAGGGAGCAATATACCTAGTCTTGAGATTGATGGCCAGAGGCTGAGTCTAGATGAGGAAGCCTGCCTGACATTCTTCTTTATACATTAATTAAAAAAATGAAAATGTTTGGATGGAATATCTAGTGAAATAATACATCCCTAGTATGTTTTTTGATGTGGAGGGATTCGCTTTCCTAAAACTGTACATTCCTAAAGCTCATTACTTGATATTAACATGTCCTTCTTCGATGGAGGTGGTGAGCTGCCCAAGGGATGCTGTGCTCAACATATACTCTGAAGATGAAGAAAACAGACCTTCTTGATGCCCAACTCTGCCTCTACATCATCCCCTTGCATATCACTCACAATTAATTTGTAATAAGACATTATAATCGCCTCAATGTGAAAGAGATAAAAGAATGCTCTACTTTCAACTGACAAAGGACATGAGTTCAAAGAGAGCCAAACTCAAGGAGAAAGACTGTTCCAATGTAAGAAAACACAAAAACTAAGCTTTCCTCTGTGTACTTTACATGGACAGATATTTTTTGTTACTCTGGACTAAAATTATTAATCAAAATTATATAATACCATCAGTTCACATTCTTAATAAAGCAATTAGTCACTATGTAAATAGTCCAAGCCTGTGTAAATGACTTGTAAATTTATGTTAAATATTTGACTTCTTGCCAATAGAGACTCCACAGTTGACAGGAGATGACAGAAAATTGCTCCCAAGCAGATAATCAAATTGCAGCCTTTTGCATCTGAGCAAAAAAGTTGCAGGGTTGTTTCTTAAATATGGAAGGCTGGAAAGCTTCTGCTGGCTTGCTCTAATAGTTTTGTGTAAGGTCAAATGTTTGCAAACATAGATTCACTGCTTCAGACCTGTGGCTCAGCAATTTCGGCAGCTCCTGTTGTCTCCTTGCCACATCAGTCCTCAGGTACACAAAACACCTTGTTTTCCTTGACATTCATCTTCTGAAATGGAATCTAATTAATCCATAGCTGCTGCATTCATTTTGCAGATGGAATATCTGTTTTGCTTCATGAGCCCAGCAGTTGTGACAAAGGGGCTGTCACCTTGCTTAGTAAATGGGGGAATCTCACAAACACAGTGAAAGAAACCCAATTTAAAAAAGTAAAATAATATAAACCTTATAGCAAATGTTCTTCTGCTGCTGGAGATGCCCAGCTAATTTTTCCCAAAGTTTTACCTGCATCTCTGACAACGATCCTTTCTATACCATTCTAACATACTGTTTTCTTTCTTTCCTTTTTCAAGATGTTGGCTCATAAACCATTTACTGTATAGAGGAGCTACAATAAATATAAACTGACACAAAGACGCAAAAGTCTTCTAATGATTTCAATTCTGAAGGCTCAAGCTTTGCAAATTATGTAACAGATGAGATGTGATAAACTGACACTAGTCTATTTCATTATCAAGTACTTAGCAATATATAAATAGCGATGATGTGCTATGGCAAATGCCTCTGCTGATTGCTTCCCTCCAATTTCCTGCATAGAGTTGTAACAAATAATTTTCCTTTTCCCTGTGACATTCCATAATAAGCTTTCTTAGTAATGTGTCTGTTCCTTAAATTTTGATTATAAAACCCGGCTTATCTTCCTGAAACACATTCTTTGCTTTTCGGGGTCTTCCAAAGACTGTGCCTTCAGTCATCTGACTCTATTGACAGCTGGCCTCATAGCCTCGTTCGGCCCCTCCGGAACTGTTCTCATTCTCCAGTATTCAGAAGCCTGAGATATGTTGGCTATAACAAAGATGTGCTTTCTGGAAAGCACTGGCAATTTACAAGCTGTGAAAGAACCCAAAAAGTGATAAGGCCAAGGTTTTAGTGGATCCCTCCTTGGATGTCAATGGTTTCACTCAATGTTGTCCAATCAGTGCCTCTTTCAGAGTGATTTTCTATACATGGCCACCTACTCTGTGGTTATTCCAATTCTTCCCTTGACCTCTTCGATGCAGCAGTTGAACAAATCTGTTGCCCAGAATCTTCAGCCTGTAGCTTTGCTTCTTTCAATTATGTCTCACTGATATTTATGTACATAGCTCCCTTTCAGTGTGACATTTCTCAAATTTAATGATTTCATCAAAATTCCATTTATATTTGATATAAGTGGTATCCGTTCTTCTACCTATGTTCATTTCTTTGAGCTCATTTGTCTGGATTTAGGTGGAAAACTAGATCAAGTAGCATAATTTCTGGGGACAGAGATAGCAAGATGGATCCTTGTCCTTTTCCATGTTGGCTCAGAGTGTCTACATATTGCCTTTCTGACAGGTAGTGATACCTTTTATGTGAAGTGATGGATATAAATACTTGGAGAGATGATGAGCTGAATTAAAGGGTCACAGCATTATGAAGGCTGAGAACCACTAATCTAGAGTGTTTCTCAAAGTCTCCTGTGATAAATAGCTTGGTCTGTACTCATAACATGACTGATAGGTGGCAGAGCCCTGTATTTAAATTTAGATCTCTGTGACCTAAAATCTGATTTCTATGTCCAGACATCTATCTATAGCCCATACCATGGACTGGCATGATCAAGTATCTTTGTCCAAAGTTATGTAAAAATTGTTTTCTATGGTCTCCGATTGGTCAATAAAGAGCTGATTCAGCCTATGACTAGAAGAGGTGATAGAAAGACTGAATTTCTGATCTCAGACAGGGGCCCAGGTGGAGAGAGAGAAAGTAGAGAAGGCCCATGAGGAAGGACAAAGAAGAAGTGAAGTCATGTGGTTAGACAAGGAGGATTTGCCATGAGGACCCAATGAGAGAGAGTTGTCATAAGGACAAACATGAACCAGAATGAGCCAGGGGAAAACAAGATTGGCAAGTAACAGGGCACTTCTCTGGGTATTAGCAGCATTAGAGGGTTAGAATAGTTTAGAATCTACCCAGCACAGTGCCAAGAACTTATTAATAAAAGCTTAATTCTCTGTGACATCTACTTGGGAGCTAAAATTGGCTAGAGAGGGCAAAGAAATTGTCCTTAAATTATTTGGGAGCAAAAGGGGTGTAGAAAGCCCTCTAACAAATTGCATTTATAGGAAGGTGGGTCATAGTGGAAGGAAAATAGAGTGGAAATATGCCTTCCAAGTAGATACCAGGATGTTGCATTCTCTCTCTCTCTCTCTCTCTCTCTCTCTCTCTCTCTCTCTCTCTCTCTCTCTCTCTCTCTCTCTCTCTCTCTCTCCTTCCTGACAACAATGACATGAAGAGACTGCTTCAATCTGCACATCTGTAGTGATGTGCTCTGCTGTCAGCTGCCGGAAACCTAAAACAAGATCAAGTGACCACAGACTGAAAACCAAAACTGAAGAAAAACCTTGCCATCTTCTTTTAAAGTTGAAGTATTCAACTCAGTGATGGAAAGCTAACTAGCACACATGGTGAGACCAGTAAAAGATAACAATTACAGATCATTCAAGGGAGGAAGAGAAAATGGGAAACAATAGTAACTGGTTCTCAAAAGTTCTTAAACAAAGCTGGGAAGCTGGGAAATTCTTTATTTTTTTATTACCGAGTTATAAAGACTGGAAAGAAATCTCTGGCTCTCCACCTCAGAACTTTGGTTTTTGTTTTTATTTTTGTTTTTATTTTTCCACCTCCAGAACCTCTTTCCCATCTCATGACAGCAGCAAGTGTTTGACACAGAGTAGTGTTGTTAGCTTGCTAGCTTCAAGTAGGTGCTTAGGTCATCTGAAATAGTTCTTCATTTTTTTTTCTTGCTGAACCCTGAGTCCAAACCAGCCACATTTCTTCTAGGAAATAAAAAAACCTCTCAATACCCTTGGGGTGGAAGATGCTTTCAATGAATTTGGCTGAGTCTCACTCCATTAGACAAAATTGAAAATGCCAATGTACCTAAATTTCAGACAATTTAGGTCTACTTCTTACTTACATCATCACTGTATTTATTTTTTCTATAATTATATTTTTACATATTAAAAGCTCCTGAGCTAAGTAGAGAGTATACCAACCATACATCATTGTTATGCAAACTAACTTACATTAAATCTTCTATAGGGCTGACTGCTAACCTCCAGAAGGTCAAGGTTCAAATCCCAACAAGGAAATTCAAAGAAATCCATTCAAAGTTAGACCACTCTGCCACATTTTTCCTTCCCACGAAGATCACAGTAAAGGCTCTTGCCAAGGCTTTCTGCTCCCTCCTTTTTGACTACCTGACCATTTCAAGCTTTAAGACCCCAATGGCAAATGGTAATCTGCAGGCCAGAGTGGAAAGTAAACTGTATCTTCTTAAGTATCTCTGTCTTCTCTGTGGCTGACCTCAAACCACAACAATTCTTTATTCACCCATTTCTTATGCTTCATTTATAGCACTTAAAAAATAACTTCTGACCGCTTGGCTATCTAAAGAGGCTGGAAACCTTAAAAGTACTAATCAAATTTCAGTTCCTTTCAACAATCCTTCCCTTACTTTATGCTTCCAATGCATTTCTCTACCAGCAGAATTAAGAAGGTAGGCAGAACCTTCAACACTGTCCAGATGAGCTCATTTTTATCCTCATGTGAGGTATATACATCTCTTGTGAGGTATATATACCACTGCAAGGTGCAGTTCTTTGAAGTATTTTAAACTTATATGATGAGGGGTTTTCTTTTGCTCTGCCTCTGATAACCCGTTCCTCATCATTACCTCCTCAGCTGCTATTGGCAGTATGACGGTTTGAAGGAGAAATGCTTCCTGTTCCCCATCATCTTGGACATTTGAACACTTGATTCCCTGTTGATGGTGCTGCTTGGGAAAGCTGAGGTGGAGGAAGTACTTCACTGGGAGTGGTCCTTGAGAGTAAAAAGCCTCAACAATATCCGGTTTGCTTGTTCTTTTTTGTGTTTGTGATTGAGGTCTGAGCTCTCAGCTTCTTATTCCTACTCCACCATGACAGCTGATGCTTTTTCTGTCATGATAGACTCTCATCTCTCCAGAACTGTAATCTAAAATAAGTTCTTTCGCCTTCAAGTTGCCTTATCATATCTGCAGGAAAAAAGAGAAAAAGAAAGAAAGAAAGAAACCTAACACAGGAAGCATCTACAGCATTTATTAAGAGACACTTACTGGCATAAGGCATGATCCCGATCACGTATTAAATATGGGGAAGAGGGCATGTTTCTATTTTTTCTGCAGGAGCCTGAAAGCATGGTGGCTGCCTGAGCGATGGGTGAGACATGCTGATGCCAGAACAAAGAATGATGCTGACCTGTGAACTTGCTGAGTGCCTGACAATGGTGACTAGAAAGCTGTATTGGAAATATGTTCCCGACCCACCATTGCTTACCTATACCCCTGATGGGACAAGCTGCCTTACCTCAAGTTTTTAGAACTTGTGGAACAGAATCAAAAAGAGAAGTTATAATGACTCTTGTATTGTTCTTAAATGTGACCAGTTATTCAGACTCAATCATGGACTTGTCTAGAAATCAATCCAATTCTGGAAATAACAGTCTTCATTTCGAAGCCTTATTCTGGACATTTTCAGAGACATATATAGAAATTAGCTGCAGTTTTCTATGATGTTATGTTAGCAAGAGATAAAGTTGGGCGCAGGATCTAGATTTCAAACATGTGTTAGCACATGTGTTAATGCTCTTTTAATTGTCAAGTTAAAATACTTTTGCTTCTTCTACAATATTTAATGTAAGTTGCATTGATTGTACACTTTCTAATTGTGTTTGTGTTTTGAAATCCAGCATGTCAGTTCTGAAACTCTATCAACTAGCTCTTGTTTTAGTGCCCTGAGTATCACAGAACCTTGGCATTCTAAAAATAGCTTGCAAGTACTGGAAGAAATGAGTCAGGCTTCAATCAGAAGCAAGAGGGTAGTGGGCTTGATTATTGCAAGTATAACAGATTTAATTACATTAATTGCTAGTACAACTGTTTCTGCAATTGCTGTGACACAAGAAGTTAAGACAGATACTTTTGTTAAACATTTAGCAAAAAATTTTACTAATGTGTTGAATATACAAGAGGATTTAGACAGACATTTGGAAGAATGGTTTGAAGCTCCTTATCCTATTCACATTATAGGAAGAAGGTTCAGAATTTAAGGGTAAGGAGCCATCTCAAGTGTCATGCCAAATACCATTGGATTCATGTTACTCCTAAAATTTGTAAGGATAGTCATTATAATTAAGAAGAAGTTTAAAGACACTTGCAGTGTATTTTGGCATAATTCTAATACCTCTCTTGATGGTATAACTTTGCATAGTGAGATTATGAATTTAACGAATGCTGCTCTGGTAAGAATTGATGTGGAAGATACTGCAGATAAAATTACCCATGGCCTGAGGTTAGTATTTCTATTTTGGTCAAGCTTCAAGAATGGCATATATAGCTAGATCATGCTAGCCCTTTTTGTCCTGGGAATACTTTTATTCCTGATCATCCTTTTATTCCTGCTCATCATGTTAAAGCTTGTCTCTAACTACATCGACAGGTTGGCAGCCAAAGTACATGAATTGAAACTGAAAATGGGCCCCCATTTTCAGACAGAGTTTTTAATTTAATTTAACAGGCTGGCAAGTGAAAGAAGGGTAAGATTCTGCACAGAGCCTTACCAACCTACAACAGAAGTGCATTGCTTTGGATAATGCATATTCTATGATGGGTAATGAAGGCATTCTTGTCAGAATGACCTAAGACAGGCTCAGTCTTGTTAATGAAATAAAAAAGGCAGAGTTGCAGATGGCCTTTGGGGCTGCTTGGCAAGAAGTTGACATGGACCAAGGACAAGGAAATGGGCTGCTTGGCAGGAATATGACATTAGGCTAGAACAAAGAAATAATTTCAGGTAGAAATCTAAATCTTAGGCTAGAACAAAGAAGTAATTTTAGGCAGGAATCTAAATCTTTGGCTAAAACACAGAAGTAATTTCAGACATGAATTTAAATTTTAGGCTAGAACAAGGAAGTAGTCTTCAGACATAAAAATGACTTTGAGCTAGGACAGGAACATAGGCTCAGATATTTTGTTCATCCTGATAAACCCTTAGAAACAGTGATCACAGGAGTATTCACATAATTGGGTTAAATGCATTACTTGTTCTTTGACTATTTGTGTTTATTGTCTTGCTTGTTCCTTGACTATTTGCATCTATTGTATTGCTAGACCCTCAACCTAGAACTGACCTTAATACATGCATGTAATTAAAATGGTATAAAATCCAAAATGAGGAGGAGGATAAGATAAAGAGTTTTAGGGAGGGGAAATGGGGAAAGGGGATAACATCTGAAATTTACATAAATAAAAAATCCAATAAAAAGAGTCTGTTTAAAGCACTGAGAATTTCTCTCCAGTATCTGATCTCTATGTTCTATGTAAATGAACACAGTTTCACTTTTTAAAAACAGCAGCAACACATGCTGATCTCATGATGTAGACTAGGTTTCTAGTATTGTAGAATAAAGCCTGAGATGGATATCCACTCAGCTCACATGTGGCTCTTAAATATATAGCTTAGAAGTTAAGGTGCAAAAAGCCAGCCTCTGCTCAGAAGTTTGCTAGGCTAAAATCAAGGCACTGGTCAGTATGGGTGTCTCCTTTTATTTACTCCATGGATTCCTTCTCAAGCTAATTCAGACTACAATCCCTTGTTTCTTTTTGATTCTCATTCAAATATTATCATCAATCAGAAGCTCTTATTGCTTTGCCACATTTTGTATTATAAGCCACTTGCAACATAGCTCTTCTCATCTTCAAGCCATACAGATAATTTATTATTTTCTTGGTCTTTCCACAGGACTGGTTCAGTTTTTTATAGATTTGTCTGGTTGAGTTAATCTTCCCACAGGTAATTTTCAAGCATGTAGAAAGTATTTACTTTCTTACAAGGGGCTTCAGAAGTTACCATACTTTGGTGTTCATTTAATGTTTAGACCTTATCATCTAAGTTAACTCTAGGTAACTGAGATTTTTGCATGCTTTGATATGAAGGGGTAATTTTGTGAAGGGGGATGAAGAATATAATAGCTTTTCCAAAATGTTTAAACTTTTTAGATATAGAAGATGGCCATAACAAAAAACTGAAGTGAAAACTTCTAGTACTTTGGAAAGTTATTTATGCTAAATGATGTTTTGCTGGGGCACGCAGGTGAAAGGATGTCTTGCTAAAGCAAACACATGAAAGACTGTTTGCTTGACACAGACACAGGTGAAAGGATGTTTGGATACAGCAGACACTTGAAAGAATGCTTGCTGAAGGAGTATAAATATGACTCCACAGACAGTGAGAGATGAGCACTGAGGTTTGGTTTGGTTTGGTTTGCTCCACCTTGCTATCCTTCACTAAAGACTCACATGTATTGTTTTATCTTACGTAGCACTGTTGAGCTCAATTTAGGATAATGCACCACTATTGAGAGAAGAAACTTTCCCAAGAACTGGTTGAAAGTTTCCTGCAGCAGTTTGCTGCTTCCACAGCCTCACCTCAGGATGGTTGGCAAGCCTGGAAGTTTCTTCAGGATTGAAATATAGTTACCAATTTGTGCCTGATGTGTCCTTGCTGAAAGGACTAGATTGTAGCTGATGGTTCGTGTTTGTTGTCTGCCTGCCTAGAGTACTGGTCTGTAGTTGCTAAGTCATATTTGTTGTTATGGTATGGGACTGAACTGCTGCCTAAAATTATCCAGCTCACACCCAAAAAACTATTGCTGAACAAGTTCACTTCCCCCATATCCTAATAACATTTCTCTTCCACTACATCTGCTGGCTAGAAAAGAGTTTGAGCCTTTATTAAAAGTAGGTCGCCAATATATATATATATATATATATATATATATATATATATATATATGTATATGTATATGTATATGTATATTTATATGTATATGCCTAAAGAAATCTCTACTTTAAATGGAAAAAAATAGAATCTTGTGCTTCAGGCACCCATTTGTGTAAAGATTGGCTGAGTTTGCAGATGGGTATATTTCTTAGCTATCTTACATTAGTGCCCTATTATATTAAGTACCTGGTAGTATGTTTGTGTCAGTCCTTAAATGAATTAGGGGAAAACTGTTATTTTCAAGATTGACAAACTATAATTCACTTCCTTCAATAAAGGTATCATCTCAAATATTTTAGGTAGCCTTTCCTGCTGTTGGCTCCTTGTTAGGCACATATGAACATGGATGGAACTGCCCTAGTCACAGAGTACAGACTAAATATTAGAAGCATGGAAACTTGTCTCTCAGGTTTGGATGCTAGAAGTCCAAGGTAATTGTCTTCATGAGTTGGTCCCTCCTTGGGACTGCAAGAATAGCTTTGTTCCATGAAGAAAGATACAATCAATAATAGATGCAATTTTACTTGATTCTATGAATAAGAAGGGGCTAAGCCTTTAGATGACAGCTTATATCCAGTGGGAAAAAAACATGAAAGAAAAAGAGTTAAGAACAATAACATATCTAAAAATCATGGAGAATTTGAATAGTAATAAATGAGCGTACAGCTAAGATTTTATTATAATGACCCCAAAGCACAGGAAACAGGAGGCTTGAAAGACAGCTCATCAGTAAACAGAGCTTTTTGCAGCTCTTGCAGATGACCTGAGTTTTTGGGCAGCTCACAACTGCCTATAACTTGAGCTCTAGAGAACTTTTATGTCTATAGCTTCATGGGCACATTTAGTCATATGTGTATGCATGTGCATGAGCGTGCATGCACACATGTGCATACATGGGCACAAGGACATACGCACAAGCACAAACATGTTGGAGATTGGTTCTACTGCTTTGATTTGTTCAGAAATCTGCACGCCCAAATGCTACAGGTCCTTGTCCCCAATTGGTTTTTGATCAATCAATAAAGATGCCAGTGGCCAATGACTGAACAAATGGAGATGGGAGGCAGGAAAGGATCCTTAGACTTGTTCAGACTAGGATACAGGGGAAAGGAGATGGAGGATCTCCAGGATGTGGGTGCAGGTGCAGGTGAGGAGAGATGGAAGAGAAGAACTGCAGGAGAAAGCCAATGAGCCATGTGAAAATTAGGGAGGGTGGCCACTGGTTACTTCTCCAATTGGGCCTAGGGTAGCAAGGGAAAAATTTAGGAGTGGCCAACCTTTGAGGTAGCCAAGGCCTTATAGAAATAAGTTAATGTGTGTGGTCTTTCATTGGAAGATCCAAAGATAGCTCCTGAGTGGGGTTTGCCCATGCAATGCTGGGAGCCAAAGTGGTGTAGCCAAAACTTATCTCGACACAAACAGACATACACCACACAACTTTAAAGAATTTACAAGAAGAGGAAACAAGCAATAAGTACATAAATTGGATTACATCAATCAAATATTGTGTATCCAAAAGAAACAACACAGTGAGGACATAACCTACAGGTATTAACTTCCATCTGACCATCGTATTGTCTACACAGTTTATAACAACACTAAAGGCTCAAAACAAAAATAACCAAATTTTAAAATTGAGCATAGATTTTAGAAGACATTTTTCAAAAGAAGACATGCAATAGCATCAAATCTTCAGCCTTCTGGCCCAGAATCATCTGACAGACCTTAGTGATGCAAAATTATTAAGGGCTGATTACTCTGTCTAGGCAGATATAATCAGTCGACTATTCTGCAAGTGTGTCCTTTTCTGGACAGTAATTTGTCTGTAGATGGAGAGAGGCAATTCTTGCCTTGTGGCTGTCTCTGCACAAATGGAGTAACTCCAAGGATGCTCAATTTTGTCTTAGAATCCAAGACAGGAAGCTGTCAGGAGCAGACAGGTCTCTAATCAAAATGAACATTAATATAGAAATGTTTGTAACGTCAATTCTGTGGACTTCTGACGTTTTGAAAACCAACTATCCATGTAAGATAAACTGGACTGCTGTCTGTTAACTCCTCTCAGCTATTTCTAAATAAAACATAGAGAACACCCTAACAATAAACTCCAAGCCATGAATTTGCTATAGTCTCTTAACTCACAGGCTAACCATCTCAAATCTGTTAAAAAAGTTAAAGAAGGACTGGGTCTAAGCCTTGTATTCCTAAATGTGTTATACAGGCACAATGCCTATGTGAGTACCAATATTCATCTCATTTTTATATCAATAAAAACTCGTACCAAATGAAAACCTTAAATTTGAAATCAAAGTAAATTTTGTACCATTTAAGGTATTATAACTTCATCTTGATACTAATTATACAGATTTCTATCAATAGGTTGTGGCTATGCAATAAATCCTAGTTAATCCTCCCTGTTCCAACAAAACCTCTACTTTTCCTTAGAAAGACAGTCCAATATCAACATTCTGTAGTATAGGGGCTGTCCAGGTGTTCAGCGGTCTCTATAAATTGGGTAAGTTTCAGAAACTATGCTTTGTGCTTCCCATAATTTCAGTTAACTCAGTCATTCTAGATTTCTGACGGGGTTGAAGACCTATAGTCTCATAGCCAATCCTGGCTATTTACTTTGAGAGAAAAGATCTGAGTGGAAGGTTTTCAGCTGACATTTATTCTAAGCTAAGAAAAAAGCCAGGTTCAAAACTAAGTGTTTTAGTTAGGAGAGACGACAGAGGTTCTTGTTAGTCAACAAAATGATGGACTGGGTATTAGGATTATCTTGTACCTCACTGGTACAAATAGGAATAATTATGCTCTAATTGTATTTTGAGAGAAAAGTGTTATTTTAACAGGAAGGGTGATATGTAGGAGGAGGTAAGGGGGAAGGAATACTGAGAGGAAGAGATGGAGTAAGGAGAGGAGAAGATGAAGGAGAGGAGAAGCAAGGTGATGAGAGAGAGAAAGGGTGGGGCATGGAGGCAGATGTCCAGGTGTCTCCACCAGTCAAAGACAGTTTATATATCTAGGTTGGGTATTGGGTTACACTTCTGATTGAGCATTACCAAATGTATAAAGCCTTTGACTAACACTTTTAAAAATTGTATAAAAACAAAAAGGAAAAGGGGACATGGGATAGGGGTTTTCTAGGGAGGGGAAATGGGGAAAGGGGATGGCATCTGAAATGTAAATAAAATATAAAATTAAAAAAAAATGAAAAAAAAATAAAAGAAGACAGGCAGTAACCAGCAGCTATGAGAAAAAAAAAAAAGGTCACCCTCACCAATCAGGGAAATGCAGTTTAAAAGCAGTATTATTATCTTTTTCCCTCATAGAAAAGATCTTTAAGAAAATACTGAAAATAATAAGATAAGAATGATTAGAATGGATCACTAAAGATTTGAAGTAGTGAAGTAATTACAGCAGTTAGTGTAGAGACTGCATGAGTAACAACAAATAAAAATAGAATTTCTATACAATCTGCAATTCCACTACTGAATCTACATCCAGTCCTAGGAAGTCAGTGTATGAATGACATATCTGCTCTCTTTGAGCAATCCTTGTGCTCAAAATTATGCTAAGCATACCCCACTCTTGCTTGGGTAATGTCCAGCTACTGTTCCAGCAAAAGACAACACTGTATGATTCAACTATTCTTGTTTTCTCTTGACTGCTAGTCTATAGATGATCCCTTTGGATCTTCCACAATTCAATTCTGCACAACTCCTTTTCTGGTGCTAATTACCTCATTCAGCTTTCTATGTGTTTGATACTGCAGCTGTTTTATCACTTGACTACAGATATATAGAAAATAATGCTGTTCTTGGTCTTTTATGAAAATTAAACTCAATGCAAATAATCAAATAACTGAATGAAGGGCATGAAAACATTCCAGAAATGGTTACAGCCAATGTCAGCAGGAATGTTAACACAGATGGACAGAAGTTTATAGCCTGGAGCTCTGTGTAGCATTTCCTATGCCCCAAGAGCCTACCTCCCTGTACAGTCATTCTTTTTCTATCTTCTATCCTCCTGAATAATTGCTACACATGTTATTCAAGATTCATCAAGCTTACCAAATCAACAGTAGTGTTTTTATTCAAAATTATGCAAAACTTCCATCATTAAAAAAAATCCCAAAATATGGAGCCTGGGGGTACTGGTCCCTGTAACCAGGCAAGAACCCCAGTGGGTGGAGGGACAGGGACACCAATTCATTCACAAAACTTTTTACTCAAAATGTACTCTGTCTACAAGAAATGCAGGGATTGGGGATGGAGCAGAGACCAAGGGAATGGCCAATAACCTGCCCAACTTGAGACCCATCCTATCGGCAAGCATCAATCCCTGACACTATTAGACACTATTAATGACGTTCTATTATGCTTGTAGCATGTCTATCATCTATGAGGCCTGACCCACCAACTGACTCAGAAAGAATCATACACCCACATCCAAACAGTGGATGGAGCTAGGGGACTTTTATGGAAGAATAGGAGGAAAGACTGCAGCTTCTAGGGTGGATAGGAACTTCACAGGAAGACCAACAGAATCAAGTACCCTGGAAACTTCCAGTTCTCAGTAACTGAACCACCAAGCAAAGAACATACATGGCTGAACATAATCTTCCCTGCACATATGAAACAGATGTGAATCTTGGTCTTCATATGGGCCCAAACAACTGGAGTGTGCCTGTCACAAAAGCTGTTGCATGTACATGGGTTATGTTCTTATATTTGGGCTTCCTTATCTGGCATCAGTGAGAGAGAAGTCACCTAGCCTTGTAGAGACTTGAATTGCCAGATGGGGTGAAATGCAAGGCTTCTGCACACGCTCAGAGGAAAAGGAGAGTGGCGGGATGGGGAAAGGATTGTAGTAGGGGTGACCTGAAGGGGATCAGTGAGTGATATGTAAAGTAAATAAGTAAAAAATATTAATTAAAAAGCATAAAATTTTGATGAAAGACATTAAAAAATTGAATAAATATGCTGTTTATCACTTCTGATCCCCCAAATTTCAAATAGTACAACAAAACATCTCTACCTTTGCAATGCTATGGGTCTGCAACGAAATGCAGAGATTTAGAAACATACCTTTTTTGCTTTTATTTTCAAACTAAGACTTTGGAAGTAAGATAATGTGCTCATCTCTGGGTTCTCAAAGCAAAGATATGCACATAAGGATATAGATTATTAACCAATAAATTTTGGATGTCCCAGGTATTGACATGATGAACAATTTCTATGTATCTTCAGAATCAATTTATAGAACTAATTGTATTCAAATCAACACAGAGGGAAAATAATCTCATCACGATAAAGAAAAGTCCATGTTTCTGTACTTCTAGGATACTTGTTTAACAATTTTTGAAACTTTAACTCTTCAGTACTGTTGTAATTAAAACAGCTGCCTCAATGATATTAAGCAGGTACTCTAGCTCAGAAAAACACAGCTTCCACTCCTCCAAAGAAATCCTTTCATTCTTCAGTCTATTTTGCTTAAATTTCCTACCAAAGGGGCAAAAATGTGGAGAGGAGCATGGCTTTCTGTTCCCATCATGACATGTTTAATCTGACCAAAAAAGAAAAAAAAAATTACTCTGTCAGCTATGTTCTGTACAAGTTTGACCTGGTTCTTCTTTCTAGACCGATGCTCCCAGAAATAAGAATCCAATCCACTGAAAACAAAATACCTTTGCTATACAGATAAGCTTTTCTCTCACTAGATCTAACTTAAAGTTTCACATTTATTTTAACCTACATTCAGGCATATGTTTGGTTACCTGGGCTCAGATACCATGCCTCTGTCTTCTCATATTCTCCCAGGTTGATCTCAAGTACCAGGCTTTATCCCAGAATACTTTCTGCCTGTGGGATATCCAACTTTCATTTTCTGCCCTATCCATGGGCCATAGGCTTTTAAATTGACAGATGATGCATCCATACAATACACAAAGTAGTTTCTCTACACTGTTCAAGGCACTTATTTGCCCAGCTTTTGTGGCCATTGTTCATACCTGCTTGTACAAAAGTACATTCAGTTCTACGTCATCCTCAAATTAGTAGGTCATCAGATCAGTACTGAGTCTTGGGATACTGGTAGAGCTATGGCTCAAATTCCCAGAGCACAAGATAAAGGAACTCACCATTCTTCCTGACACATACCTTTCCATGTATGTGTCAAGAAGTCACATGTATGTGTCAAGAAGCATGTTTTCACCAATAAAAACCTGACATCATTGACATTGCAGAATAAATGCCAGTCACAAGTAATATGTCAACTGTTTTGGCCTGAATAACTTAAACTTATCAGATCTGGCCATGTCTAAAAGCCACCATATGGAGAGATGCTCTGACCTTCCTCTCATGACTAAAGATAAGGTTGATGGTTACAAGAAGGCCAAGGAAGTCATGCTGCTGCTTACAAAACTTAAAGCTTGAAATGACATCAAGAAGGTCTGGCTAGACCTCAGCAAATAATCTGGCAATTGTAGAATAGGAACCCTTGTGGGGTTTAGCATAAGAGACCCTGCTTCATCTATAATTAAGACAATGGTCTCATCAAAGCCTTCAGAAAGATGCCTTATATCACTGTGCTTGATGTAAGAAAACTGAATATTGTAAACTGCTTCTGGTGGACATGTGAGGCATTTCTACATTTGGACTGAAAATGCTTCCTAGAAGTTATGTTCCCCTTAGAATTAATTATGACTGTATATCTGTTGCATGCACCAGATGGTGACTAGGGAGGGAGGAGGCCATTGAGCCTCCAATGAGCACTTCAAGCACTGTGCAAGAACTGTTGCCACAGTCTTGAAGAAGAATCTGAGCACACATTGATACTGAATCCGCATTCAAAGATTATGCCCACTGTTATCAGATAGATCAGAAATCACAAACTCTGGGTAAAGTTTATAAAAGACCCAAATGATGGGGTGGGCAGAGTCATGCAAAATGCCATTCATTGCTGTGGGAAATAAGATGAAAGCCAAGGTTCTTGCTTTCAAGAACCTTGGGAAAAGTAAATAAGATACATTTTTTCCTGATGAACATGAGATAGCAGAAGTTTACGAGCCTCAAATCAGAATGAGTACTCAAGAGATGCAGAAAAGACCTGAGGCATTCCTGGGGAAAGAGAGGATGACTTCAGAACATAACTGCAGTTGGTTTTAATGAACACATTATAAATGAAATATGCTCACATTAAGGCAAACTCAAAGGGAAAGATGTTCATCAAAGCATAAGAAAAATTTTAATCATTTTAACTACAATGGAAGACTTTCTAGTCTCTTTCTGCTGGGAATGGCATAGAGAAGTAAACTTTTGTCCCCTCTCCTCCTTTAAAATACTTTTAAGTATTTAACACACCCACAAGAGCACTAGGTAAATATTCTATAGAGGTATGTACATGCCAGTGTTGACTGTACCACCATGTATTTACAATAGCCAAATTATGGAACCAGCCTAGGTCTCCATTAACAGATGAATGGATTCAAAAATGTTATTTTCAACCATACAAAAGAATAAAATTGCATAACTTTCAAGAAAATCAAAACAACTGAAGGTTATAATAAATGAAATGTATCAGATATAAAAAGATGAAAATAATATTTTCTAACTTAGAGTCTAGCCTAATATATACATACATAAAATATAAGTATTATTTAAATATGTACATACATGTATACTTATATATTATTAATTTATTATATATCTGATATATTGCCATATATCTATGTATGTGTATGTGTGTGTGAGTATGTATGTGTGATTGTATATGTTAGTGTGTGTATTTGCATGTATGTTTGTGTGTGCATATGAATGCGAGTGTGTGTATATGTGAGTGCATGTGTGTGAGTGTGTGACAGAGTGATAAATGGGAACAAGCAGCATGAGGCAGAAAGGAGCAAAGAGTGAATATGGTTAAAGCCCATGACATTTGTAAAAGAAATTATCTTTCCAACACTCTACACTATAAACAATATATATATATATATACACTGATTTTCTAAAAATTATTTTAAAAAATCTATTTTGTAACTTGTTTTGACAATATTCTGCTTTTAACCTCATATCAACTTCAATAAGCATTTCATTTACCTAATGAAAAACATATTTAAGGTAATGAGTACACAGTATTTTAATTTGCATATGCAAATACATTTAATAAGTTGGAAATTCTGGCAGAGGAAACTATATGAATGTAATTATTTTACTGACTGCCCACTTCTTCAAGTTTATAAGAATATTTTGTGGCTGGGATGAAAAATTAACTATTTGAGAGAAAATATTTTCAATGTGGAAAATGACCATAATGATAATTGTTAATAATTATTGAATTGTAATGTACATGAAATCCATATTTCATTTCCATTACATAGAAACATAACAAAGTAGGTATTATCTGTCCTTCAAAGAGAGAGCAACTGAGCTCAGGGGCATGACATCATTTGCTAAAGCATTTGATCTCAGCTTACTTTATGCTGAGACTCTAATACATTTTTTTATGTTGTGATGACCCCAACCATAAAAATTATTCCGTTGTTATTTTACAAAAAAAGTTATAGCTGTAATTTTGCCACTTTATGAATTGTAATGTGAACATATGATATGCCAGATACCTAGTATGTGACCACCAAAGGGGGTCATGGCTCATAGGTAGAGAATCACTGTGGTGAAGGTTAAACATTAAGTATATAAAGCTACGATTCAAATTTGTCCTAAATTTGACTCTGAAGACTGAATAGATAAAGAAAATCTTTAATTATCATTTTCACACTCCCCACTCAAAAATTTTGATTGTCTAACACTTTCTGTTCCATCTGAGAGTTTCATTGCCTAGTGGAAACTGGTGTTTATCTGGGCACTAAAAATTTCTGAAGTCTCAATAGAACGGAATATACTGAATATGAAAATCTAGGGAGAACTTGCAATTAATTATTAACTGAATCATAAAGACTGTGTTTTTCTGTTTCTAGCCTTCCCTTTTCCAGACTCTCAGTTCAATGATGAAGATGAAACATTTTATGAGTCAATATACTACTGTTCCACTAAGACAACACAGAATGCACTAAAGGTTGCATTATGCTCTAGTGAGAGCATAATAATCCTACTGAAGGAACTGCAGAAAAAAAGAAGAATGCACTGAAGTTGTGACATTTGCACTTAGCAACAACTCCCCTGGTGTTTCATAACAGTGGACAGACACCAATACAATATCAGAATTTCTGTGTGGACCATTCTGCAATGGTTTCATCGGTCATAGTTACTTTTCCATTCTGTATAACACAGAATCCTTTCCAGTCATCTCCAGTAACAAATATTATTTCAAGACTATCTCCATAGTGACTCAACACTTCTACACATTAACTTCTTTGTTTAGATATCATACTCTATCACCAAGGAGTTACAGTGTGTTAAAATGGATTTTACTTGAGAATTATACATATCTGATACCCAATCCTTTTTAAAAAGCCTCAACTCTGATTATTAATCAAAAGACACACAATTTATACAAATACATAGGCTTTGGTATAAAGTACAAAGTCAGAGCTGGTCGTTCAATAAAGTTCTGTCTCTCTCTCTCTCTCTCTGTCTCTCTCTCTCTCTCTCTCTCTCTCAGATACACACACACACACACACACACACACACACACACACACACACACACACACATATATATATATATATATATATATATATATATATATATATATATATATAAAACCATTATTCATAGAAAATAATGTACACTACTACACTACAACACCAAAGCCACCATATTATAAGTATTGTAGCTCCATGTCTATTGCCTCTTTCACCATTAACATCAGGCATTACTTTTCTTGAAGACACACAATATTATGTGCATACATATTTTGGTGTTTGGAAACCAGGAATTATACATTTTATGTCCAAAAAATTGAAATAATATTATGCAGCATAACTTAATATTCTAAAAAATATCAACTAGCTACATGACAATATCATGAAATATAAAAGCAATTGGGTTTTCATTAATTATTGTGAGCTCATGAGAGATGGCTCAGTGGTTAGAAGCACTTCATGCTGTTACAGAGGACTAATGTTTGGTTTCCAGTACCCCTGTGGCAGTTCACAACCCTGTAGAACCCCATAGAATCCCTCTTTGGGTCTTTTAAGGTTACTTATTTACAGGCAGTCAAAACACTCATACACATAAAATAAGCATTTTACCAGAATAGCATAAAATTAATGCTAAGTCTAATGAAAATGTGATCAGATTTAAGTACTCTGGGTTTATTTACCAAAAGGATGTTCTTGAGGAGGACCAGTATTTATGAATGATGCTTAAGAGAGAAAATTCATAAATAAACTTAAATTTGATAAGTCTTTTATAAAGAACTTAATTAGCAATCTACTCAGAGATACTGTTAAGCGATTGGCAGATATATTAAAGCCCTAAACTTCATTTTTTTCTATTTATAATCAAAATCTATTCATAATCCTCTAATAGGAATTGTCCCAGCAAAGATTTCACTTGACATTGTCTATATGACACATATTGTATTGTTGTATATTTCCACCATATCTTATTCATCATAGCACTTCCAGAACTAGAGGGCAATCTGTGTTTTGATTTCCAGTATTAACAGACTATATGTTTGATTCCTTAAGACTAGTTTACTTGACAACTGTAGGGGCAAATATCTCTTCCTTCCTATATTTCTTTTATTATCTCATACCTGCAAACCTATGATTCTAATGCATATTCATATAAACTATTACCTGTATATTCTTTTATGTCAAACAACCAGAGTAATATTTCTTCAAATCAAAGAGCCTTTGGTAGATCTATCAACTACAATTGTAGAGTGATGTCATGGCAGCCTGCCTCCTTAATACCTGATTCAGGCAACACTTAAATAAAAGAGGAAATAAATTCATTATACTTTTAAAGCAACTTCATAACAACTGTGGCTTTAGATAAACAAATTATAGTGTAAGAATATTGTACACATATGTGAATGCTTATACATAAGAGCATGTGATTGCCCATGAATCTTTAGAAAATATCCTTTCCAATAGGGATTTTAAAATAGTAGACGAAATGCTTCTAAAGCTATGCCTTAAAATGTGCTATTCAAAAAGAGGAAAAAAATTGAAATGGAATTAGTTCACCTCTGCATTATTTCACTTATATTTACAACTAGGAATACTTGAGCAAGTACACTGGATGCCCAGAAACTGGATATGTGAACAGTTTTTTCATCTGATTCTTTTGCATTCTCTATAGTCTTAGGTAATACACAAAGAAACTATAGTTTCTATGACGATAGGCTATTGATGATATCAAAATGATGAATACAAATTGTGAAGATTTAGCCTTTGACTCTAATATAGTTTGCACAATAGATTTTGAACTTGCATAATTAAGGCTGCTTGAAGTTGACAAATAAGCATTTCCAATATAACCCCAAATTTATATATTTATTTCATCAAAAATGTTTTATATTCATAAGCAGCACCATCATTAGGTTAAAGACATATTCAGCTCGAGTGCCTTAATCAAGCAAACAAGACATCTACATGATCAGGTTTATATTCTGGAGAAGCCTCTAAATATGCATATAAACTAGTTTTTCATGTTTATTGTATTGGTTATATTTTAGAAATGAATCAACAACTATATTAATAATTCAGCAGTACGGTGTCTCCTGTAGCATCAACACTAGAAGTCATACAATGGGAGCATACATCTCTCAGTAATTAAATTCCATTTATTTAATGTGTCACTACTATTATTCCAATGATATTAGCATATTTATAACAATTAAATACTTCAACACAAATGTATTCCTTAAACTCGCCAATCAATTTTTTAAATGCAAACACTTAAGATGAAACGTCTTGCAAAAACAGAAATATCTATTTTCTTTTTAATCTTCAAGATATAGGTATGCCTGCATATACACATTATTTTATATTTATAGTCATAGTGATTCTTATGTATCTTATATATGCTAGCATACATGCAAATTTTAATGACTTCTGAGTTATTTTTTGCAAAAGCATAAATGTAGAAGGAGCTAAGGTGGGAGGAGTAAGGAAAGGAAGAGGAAGAGGAAAAGGAAGAGAAAAAGGAAGAGGAAGAGCTAGGGAGAGTTGAGATGTAGGAAGATGGAGAGCCACACAGGTATGGAAGGCAGTCATGGGTAACAACTTTTATTTAGGTTAGCTAATTTGGAAACAACTCTCTTTGTATGGGCATATATTTATTGAGCATTACCAAGTATATAAAGCCTTTGATTAATCTTTAAGCACTAGAGTCTCATTTTATTACTGGGCCTGCATGGATGGCTGGATGGTCTGGGCACTGCCCAGCCTTGCAAAGACAGCGTGGAAGACTGGCAGAGACATCTCCCATGCTGGTGTCTCGTGGGTGGCAGGCCTAGTGTTTCTGGCTGGCCATTTCTAGCTGCAGAGTGCACATGTGGCCTCTTGCCATGTGTTTGAGCTAGGCAGAGCTGCTGCAGCTTAGATAGTTGACTTGACCGGTGGGTGTTTTTTAAAATAATTAATTCAACACATACATAAGGGTCAGATCATAATGGTACTTGAATGATTTAATAATAATAAAAAAGGTGTACATTAAAATGGTATACCTCAACTTAATGAGACTTGAATCTCCAGTAACTGCAACTGCAACTGGTAACAGGTATGTCCTTCTGCCCCAAATAATATTCAGCCTGATAAAACATTAGACAATTAATTTTATACACCAGAAAGTCAGAGAACCTGTACCAGTAATTCTTAAAGGAATGAATTTAAGAATTAAGCTCTAGTTCCCTGGTTTCTGGATGCCTCCCTACAATGATGGAAAGTGAAGCCTTAAAGTCAGGAAAGCTGTTACTAAGAGTGAGAAGCAAAGGATGCTCACAACTCCAACAAACATCAATGACCTAAGAAAATATCAACTAGACTTTCAACACGTTTCCAGGGTATGTTATAATGTTCCTTAAAAAACAGGATTCAAACATTTCATGTAGTACTTCAGAGTTCCACATGAAGCATTAGATACATGTTGGAACACCGTCCAAGAATGGAATTATGTGAGGAGAATTCTATTTGTGAGAAAACTCTCAGAAAACAAGACAGGAGTCTTGTGGACCTAAGTTTTTTCAAAAATACTCAATTGTTCTTAGAATGCGATTATGTTCCTTTCCCAGGTGTAGCAAATAGGAATGAGTTTACATCAAATTGTTCATTGCAATTGGCTATTGTTATTTGTGTATATGCCTCTAGGGAAAACATGATTTTGCCACATGCAGCTTACCCACCATGTGAAGTTTGTCCTTGTGATTACACTCATTACTCTTGTGACTCTTCTTAACCCTCAGAGTATAAATTAGCTGATGCTGTGACATAAAGTTGGCTATTGCATGAGACTGTTGTCCACCTCATTTACTGGCTCTGTTCTCTATTGCTTCCTGAGTGGCAGATATATATATATATATATATATATATATATATATATATATATATATATTGCATAAAAACAGGAGCTGGAAATGATCCATAGGAGATCGAGAAGTTGAATTTAGCATACAATAATGAAGCAACTATTAAAAAATATTTGTAGTACTTAAAACTTTTATAAAAACCAAGGTGAAGAATCAAAGCAGAAAACAAAAACCAAGATAAAACTCTAAAATGTAAAAGTGCAGCTTCCATGATGGAGCCTTCAATCCACGACAAGAGATAGAAGCCACAATATGAAGGAGAGTCAGTATAAGTTACTGAGCTTGAAAGATCAAAATAACATTTTAAAAAGGACCATAAATTAACAGTAGTGCAATGTAAATCAGTCTGTAATTATATCGTAGAAGCAATGGATGTCATGAAGTTTTGTAGGTATTCTGGTTATAGTAAGGTCAAATTGCATTTAAAAACAACATGAAGAAAAACTAAAATGGCTTTTGAAAATATTTATTTTTAAAGTTAAAATATAATTACATCATTTCTTTTTTTCTTTTATCAACAAATTCCATGTGTTCCTTCTTGTTTTATCTAATTTATAGTCTCCTTTTTCTTTACTTATTGTTGCATTCCATTTCATATATGATATATATATATATGTGTGTGTGTGTGTGTGTATACACATATATACATATATACATATATATACATATATATACATATATATACATATATGTGTACACACACACACACACACACACACATATATATATATATATATATATATATTCTAAACATAAATAAATATCTATAACCAAGTAAGGAATGATGAAAGTGGAGAAAAATATATATCCAATGCTAAGTGGCTGGCTCTAAAGAGGAATATTTATATGTGTCTAAAATCTGAGCAGTCTGGAAGCAGAGGCAGGTGACTACTCTAAGACAGCCTGGGCCATATAGCAGGACTTGTTTCAATAAAGCAAAAAAAAGTGGGGATACCCAAGTGCACAAAGCTCTTGACTCAATTCTTAGTACTAAGAAAGCAAAAATTTCTCCTGTGATAAGAAACAAGAAAAACTGTGTAACAAGCACATAGCACATTCAAGTTAATAAGTAGATGTTAATGCCTTTAAAAATTCTCAGAAAACGTGAGGGGCTAAAAATACTGAGAATCTAATTAACTGGAATATAAATAGTAAGAAACTTAAAAAAATAAAGGTGCAGCCTGAGGTAAGCTGACCAGAATAATAGATAAGGACAAAGACCTCTGATAGTATATAATAATCAACATTGAAGAACTTGTTCATTTAAAAGATTAAAAATTGACTGTGAGTGGTATACACGTTTAATCCTGCACGTGAGTAGAGGAGGTGGATGGATTTCTGTGAGTTTCATGGCAACTTGGTCTACCTAGGAAATTCCAGACAACCAAGTCTATATAGAAAGATCTATCTCAAATAAAATAGAAATGATGGTGAGCTAAGTTGATCAAGAAATTAAAACATGTATTTTTTCTCCAACAAAAATGTAAAAGGCTCTCATTCTAAAGATAGGTATCTGTTAGTTCCATAATTTTTCTGTTTAGTTTCTGTTTGAATGACCTGTCCACTCTGGGAGTGGGAATTTGAAGTCTCCCACTATTAGTATATGAGTTTCAATGTGTGATTTAAACTTTAGTAATGTTTCTTTTAGGAGTCTGATTACCCTTGAATTTAGGGCATACAGATTCAGAATTGAGATGTCATCTTGGTGCATTGTTCCTTGAATGAGTATGAAGTATCCTTCCTCATCTCTTTGGATTAATTTTAGCTGCAAGTCTACTTTATTACATATTAGAATGGCTCCTCCAGATTGCTTCTTGGGTTTTTTGCTTGTGAAATCTTTTTCCAGCCATTTATTCTGAAGTCATGTCTATTTTTTAGGTTGAGGTGTTTTTGTATGCAGTAGAATGATAGATCCAGTTTTCAAATTCATTCTGGTAGTCAGTGTCTTTTTATTGGGGAATTGATTCCATTGATGTTGACAGTTATTAACAACCAATGATTGTTACTTCTTTTCATTTGATGTCAGTGGTGGAGAGAGAGAGAGAGAGAGAGAGAGAGAGAGAGAGAGAGAGAGAGAGAGAGAGAGAGAGAGATTTCATTCTTTTGTGGTATGACATTATTTATTTCCTGTGTTTTATTGGATGTAGTTAACCTCCTTGGGTTAGAGTTGTAAAATTTGCAGGCAAACACAAAAAACTAGAAAAGAATCATCCTGAGTAAGGTTACCCAGAACCAGAAAGACAAACATGGTATGTGCTCACTTATAAATAGATATTGGTTATTAAGTACAGGATAACAGAGTACATACAAACAACAGACTCAAAGAAGCTAAGTAACAAGGAGGCATGCTTGTACCTCACTGAGAAGAGAAAGTAGATTAGACATCGGAGGTGGATGGAAAGAGGGGACTAGATTAAGGAACATCCTGTAGGCAAGAAAAGTTGTAGGTCATACATATTGAGGCTATGTTGGTGTCCCAATCCCTCCATTGGAAGTCCAGCCTGGTTACAAGAGATGGCTGGTTCAGGCATCATATCCCCTATTACTAGGGTCACTCTTAGATGCTCTGGACTTTCCACTGCTTTTGGTTTCTACTTCATCTCAAAGATGCCAGTGACAATCCAGTTTTCTCTCCCAGTACACTCTCTCTCCATCTTTCCCCCACTTCAGCCCTCCTGTTCCCATCCCTCCCCATTCCTTAACATCCCATAAGTGTAAACCCAGTCCTGAAACTACTGATGATATTCTACTATACTTGCAGGCAGGAGCCTAGAATAAATGTCATCAAAGCAGCTTGACCCAGCAGCTGTTGAAAACTGATGCAGAGATCCACAGACCAACATTGAGTGGAACTTTGAGGACTCCTATGGAAAAGGGAGAGGAAGGATTGGGGAGCCAGAGATGTCAAGAACACCACAAGAAAACCTACAGTGTCAACTAACTTCGGTCCATGAGGCCTCATGGAGACGGAACTGCCAACTAGTGAACATGAATGGGTCAGACCTTGGCCCTCTGCACTTATGTAATAGTTGTCCAGATGGATCTTCATGTAGGACTCCTAAAGCAGGAGCATGGGATGTCTCTGACTACATTGTCTGTGTTTGGATTGTTTCTCTAACTGGGAAGGCTTGCCTAGCCTCAGTGGAAGACGCTCTGGCTTACTATGCCATGGCTGGTTGATGTCCATGGCAGGACTCCCCTTCTCTTGGGAGAAGAGGAGGAGGGGTGGATGGGTGAATAGGAAAATGAGAGGTAGAGACTAAGAGAACAGGAGGGAGAGAAAGCTGAAAAACAGAATTTAAAATTAATAAATTAATAAATGAAAAGTAGTAAAACATAAAAGCATATGTCTAAAGGAACATTTCCTTTATACTAATAATTCAACCACTATTTTAATGTATTGATTAAATATTTTGAAAACTCCAACTTGATAAAATCAAAGAAGTAGATAAAAATTAAAAATAAAAACAAATTCATCCCTGAATTCTTTTGCAAGAGAAATTAAAAACATGGGAAATAAAATTGGTAAAGCTTACCATCAGTTCAGAAATGTAAAGAATAATATCAAAATTCTATAAGTACTTGCAGATAATGGAGAATGTGGAAATGCACCCAACATATCTGAAGGAGATAAAATTAAAATCCTGGTAAAAAGTCTAGTGAGAAAACTACATGAAAGTAGATTGTGGTGCATGCCTTTAATCTCAGCATTTCGGAGGCAGAGGCAAATAGATCGCACTGAGTTCAAAACCGGCCTATCTACAGAGTGAGTTCAAGGTCAGCTAAAACTAAAACAGTTAAACCATGTCTTGAAAAATAAAACAAAGCAGAAAATTACATGAACAATATACCATGTTTCTTATGAAATTACACATAACCTGCAGGACAAAATAAATTCAAATTTTCACATCTGTATGCACATTCATTATTGCATAAATATATATATAAAATATATGTATACATCTTATATGTGTGAGAGGCCAATGGCAAACACACAAATTATCTATGGTATAGTCAAGAACACCCACATACATCCAAAGTAAAGCATGGTATACTGTAGAAACAGGAATTCTCAGCAAACTAAAAATACAAAGAACAGCTCAATCTGAATAAAGTTTCCTTGGAACACATACTAGGTCATGAATATATTTAGTACTACTGTTTCTACTAGTCCAACATGTAAGAAAAAATTTAAAATATAAAACTGGGAAACAACACTTTATAATTTGAAGACTACAAATGCATGATTATAATGCAAGGAGCTGAAGAAATCTCTATCTCAGTGATTTCCATAGCTAATTATTTGAAGTTGTCAGGATCTCAATATGCACATCAGTTTTACACACACACACACACACACACACACACACACACACACCACATCACGAGGTTGTAACTGGAGTTTTTAAAGTATTTTTAAAGAAGCAGAGATTTCATAAAACTCAGAAATAGATGATATAAAAATATCTCAAACTATAAATAAGGAACATAAATTATAGATGATCCAAATATGTAAAATAACATTATTGACTGGGCAAGGCAATATGGTTAATATGCATTTTCTCTATATGTTTATTTTCTAAGATATTAACAAGGTTATAATATACAGAAATGATCCAAAAAAGTAAAATGACCATAAAAATGTTCTCTCCCTATCAGATTATGATGTTCAGGATGACATGATATTGACTGAAGGATAGAAAAATTAGAACAAGACAAACTTGTATATATTTATAACTCTGTATATAAATTAGTAATTAATATTCAGGAATTCACTAAATTAATTCCTTCAATAGTCTTTCCAACAAACAGCAGAAATAGCAGACTGAAAAAAAAAACCATGAACTCTGTCAGTTAACTTTATTGCATAAAAGATAAATCACAGTAAATCATTGATTTATGTCTAAACAGCAACCACCACAAACACTATGGCAGAATACTAAGCAAGGGAACCTTCCGTGAAGGCCGACATCTGTATTGGCATGTTCAACATGGTAATTGCAGGTCCCTTGTGTCTATTAGACTCTTGAAATGTGGCTAGTTTTACCAAGGCAGTCAGTTTTCCACAGTTTACAGCTAAGGATTTATCTGACATATTTCACTGGAGATTCATATTAGGCATCACAATTCAAATATAAAAATTGATAGACTTTGCTGAAACACTGAAGTACATGAAAGTTTCTTAAAACAAAGAGTATAAATCCTGCACATTGTGTCACATGCAAACACTTTGACCATCATCAGAGTTCAAAACTTCAAATGACATTGTCAGTCCAGAGGGTTAGGTGATGACATAATACATAAACATGGTGAATTTTTATTTTCGATATGGGACACGTGACATAAAGGGCACTTCAGTTGAGACTATAGATGAGTGACCACAAACAATCAGAAAGGTGTACACTACTCATTCTTACAAATGTGAACAGAAGAGTTTCACATAATTTCAAGCCACTTAGAGTAACAACTGCAAATACAATTGCACAAAACCCATTAAGGATGTGGTGCTGCTTAGGTCGTTATGTGTCCGTAACTGAATCACAAGGGTTAAACTTTTCAAGCACTCAGAAGAGCAGTGCCACCTCTCAAGGGTGAACAAGCCCAGAACTTAGAGAAAGTGTCACTTACACCACAGTGTATATGCTAACCAGGACTTCATCATTGTCATGAATTCTTGAGAAAACTCACCTTAAAAAATGGAACTATTTACTTTGACCTACCTTTCCAAAAGTGTAAGCCAAATCTATTCGAAGATTAACTGGATCCAGTGAATGAGGCATGAATCCAGGTGGATTGAAGAATATCTAGATGCTGCCATCTAATGATGCTTAGGGTGCAGAGAAGGGCAATAAAGGAAGAGACCAAGGCCTGAAACAGCACCCTATGGACAGGCCTTACATTGGTCTACTTCCTGTAAATTCAACCAAATCCCATCTCTTAATGTCACCTACCCAGAAGGATATTAAACTATGAAATCCTCAGTAGATGAATCTGGACAGGATGTCAGAGATCATAAACCCAAATGTGGCCTGTGGTGGTTTGAATATGCTTGACACAGGAAGTAGAACTATTAGGAGGTGTGGCCTTATTGGAATAGGTGTGGCCTTGTTAGAGGAAACATGTTACTGTGGGTGTGGTCTTTGAGAGCCCCCTACTAGCTTCCTAAAAGTCAGTCTTTCCTGGTTGCCTTTGGATCAAGATGCAGAACTCTCAGCTCCTTCTCCAGTGCCTAGCCTGCCTGGATGCTGCCATTCTTCCTGCCCTGATGATAATAGATTGAACCTGTGAACTTGCAAACTAGTTTAATCCAATTAAATGTCCTTTATAAGAGTTGCCTTGGTCATGGTGTCTCTTCACAGCAATGGAAACCCTAACACAGTGCCCCAGATCTTCACATTTTGTTGGGATATTTCACATTCAATATAAAACATAAGCACATTCAGTATCTTTCTAAATTACATTTTGTAAATCACATGAGTTTAAGATGCAGCAATGAACTAATTAAACCAAATTAAAGAAATAACTAGCACCTGCTACAAAAGCCCATCATCATCTCCTCAGTGCGCATGCACAAACACACACACACACGCACACACACACAGGCAGGCAGAGAGACAGAGAGAGAGACAGAGAGAGAGAGAGAGAGAGACAGAGAGAGAGACAGAGAGAGAGAGAGATACAATGCCTGCAGATTTGCAGATTTAAAAGCTGCTACAACAGACAGGGGCACTCAGACTGTGGGGAGCAGACAGAAGGTGGCTATTATCCTTGCAGCCATCTTGAACGATATACCCTGACAAAAGACTTGATTACATCAGCCTACAAGAGCTGAGCACACTCTGATAACATCTTGCTTTAGATACCCAGGATCTTCCCTTGGGTGTGTGAGACTTAAAGGTGTGTGACTTAAGAGTGTGACTTAGAGATCAGATTTAGAGACAAGACTTAAGGGCATGATTAAAGGAGTGATTTAGAGGCGTGGCTTAGAAGTGAGACATATAAAAGGCTAGAGGCAGACAGGAGACTTCAGAACAATTTGGAGTAACAGAGAATCAGAGACTTCAAAGAATACAACTTGGAATAGGAATTAGACATTAGGAAGTACAACCTGGAAGTAGGAATTAGACATTAGGACAGTACAACTTGGAACAGAGAATCAGACACTTCAGAGAGTACAACTTGGAGTAGTTATTAGACATTAGGTATTAGGTATTAGAGACTTGGAGGAAGAACTTGGAATTAGACATTAGGCACTTAACACTTGGAAGAAGAAATTTGGAACTTGGAGGTACTAGGAACTAGGGACTAGGAACTAGGGACTTGGAGAGAAGAAGAGAGACTGAAGAATAAACCGGATTGAATCACACTCTTTCTGGTCTCCATTCTTCGAGTCTGTCCTCATTCTCTCTCTTGCTGAACCACAACCCTCGGACCGGAGCTGCTTGGGGCAGTGCGGGCTAACAAGTTAGTCCCCAAGGCTTTTGGCAATGTGGGTTCCAACATTGATAGAGTGGTCCGAGACATTTTGGCCCCCAAACGTGGGCTAGAGCGGCTCTCAACATTTTTGACACCCAATGTGGGGTAGCTTGGGCTGCAACATCAGACAAATGAAGTCTAAGTGAATCTAAATGCAAAAGTAGACCCTTGAAATGCTTTAAGTTCATTTGTATATTCTTAAAGTTTAGAAGCTTTAAAAGGTCAATGTTTGGTTTATAGTGGAGATGGTTAACAAATAGTGCATGACACAGGTGGAGAGGGCAAGAGGGTGATGCTGGAAAGGATGCTTTTAATTTTCTACATTCTGTATGAGGTACTACAGTGCTTTTGAAAGGACATTATGATGATTAAAGATGTCCTTTGTATAAACAGAAAAACAGCCAAAGACGTAAAAGGTGAAAAATATGCAAAGGAAACATGATTCTTCAAAACAACACAGATATGTGCAGCCATGTAACAAATGCCAGCTAAATGCTGAGTTGGCAGATTTAAAAAGAACTGTTGGAGAAAACACATCTGAAAATAAATTAAATTCAACATGACTTGACAAAACAGAATAAAAAACAAAAGTCAGCAGCTTGAGTTAACTACTATTGCTGTGACAATTTATTATAAACTATGGGTGTGGTGGAGCCCACCTTTTATCCTAATATCCAAGAGAAGATAAGAGTTCAGGTCAACCTGGCCTAGAGTGAACCCTTGACTTTCATGTTTGAGTGTTTGAGGCAGGTAGGCCTGAAGCTCATCATGTAGCCCACTCTGGCTTTGTTGCATGGTAATCCTCTTCTCTTACCCTGGAAGATGCAGGGATTACAGTATGAGACACTACACCAGGCACTAGAGACATTGTCTTAAAACAATACACAGAAAGGTAGCACACCCCCAAACAAGACAATAAGATTTCCCCCTTTATGCACTCATAATTTGCCAGAAAGTTAACTAACACATAATCATGGCACACCCTGCTTTTCTGGAGGTATTCAGTATGTGGTTCCTTTCTGGAGCTCCATGAGAAACTCAGTTTGCAGGACACCTCCAGCTCATGCAGGTTGCCTGCACTCTTCAGGCTCATCCTTATATCAGCTGAAACCCTATCTCTGGCCTCATTCTTCTGATTTCCTTTATCTCTTTCGTTGCTCAAACACTGCATGACATAATTGGTCTAAGCACTTTTCCCTTTGACACAGTGAAGTTGTCAAGATCACAATGTAAAATCCCACAGGATGCTGCTTAGTGGAATAAAACTCAAGTGTCCATGTTAAAGGCACATGATGAAAAATTGAAAGATTTTGCAAGATCAATAAGAGAGCAATGCCCACAGTCATTACATTTAGGTAATCTTGTACTAAAGGTAGCAACTAATTCAATAAGGAAGAAAAGATATATTGAAAAAATTCAAATCCAAAAGGAATAGGTGAAAATTATCTGTGTAAAAAAATTTTTTAAGGATCTAAAAAAGAAAGTATTATAGTGATTAAAACTAATGAGTGTAGTTAGTACAAAGCAACAAAACTATGTGACAATCAAACTGTGCTTTCATAGACAGTGAATAAACATTTTATGAGAAAATTAAAACCATGATAACATTCTAAAATCTTACAGATAATCACAGATAAGCCTAAAAAAAATCTTTAAAGAGATTGAATGTTATAATACATTATTCAGAGAAATTAAGGAAAAGTTAACAATACTAATGCGTATTTATAAGTAGAGTGCTCCTACTAGCTTCACTTATTTTCAAAACAATTTTAAATTAAGTAAAATTCTAATTAAAAATCCCCACAGAATATTCTCTGTAGACATTTCCCAGCTGATTCTAAAATTTATATGAAAACGTAAATCATCAAAAGAATCATTGAAGGAAGACAAAGCCACTTAATGCTTCACTTAAGTCTTAAGTTTTAAAGGCTTAACAACCAAAGTCAGATGTGGAAGGAAACCATTAAGTCCACTGTATTATATATTTAAGATATGTCCATACACATCATAATTATACAGACTATCTTCAATCAATCAGAAAAACTTAAAAACTTGCATAAAATTAAATAAAAAATATAAGATTCATATGTTCTTGATATCACCTAAATTTCCTGGCTTGTTTCTTAATCAGGGATTAAAACTGCTGTCCACCAGAACTGACTGTTGAAATGTATCCTGAAAATACAAAGTATACATCTTTTCCCAGTTTTCATCCAACTTGTCTATTATATTAAAATATTTGCTGTGGATTGGACCCAGGACATGCAATCATGAATATAACCTCCAAACTTCTAAAACATGCATTCCATGTTGAATAAAAAAATGAATCTTTTAGGTCTAAGATTCTTGTGAATCTTAGGTCTTTTGTCTCTTTTGTGTAGACCTATGTTCTGGAGACTCTGAGATCCTAACATGGTTTCTGGTTTGGAAAGGCAGAAATAAGGTATAATGAAACATGCTATATATGAAAACTTATAATGCATGTGGAAAATTTATTGGAGTTTTTTCCCCTAGTGATTACTATAAATCTCAGCTTTTAGTTTCTAGTGGGAGAGGTTACAGGGAAAGCAGAAGTGGGAGGAGGTTCTTTTATGTTAGCATGAGCCTCTGGTACTTTTCCAAGTTCAGTGGTTTCTGAGCTGGAGTCCACATGGAAAGAACAAATTGCCTTTTGAAAAGATTGCCCTGGACGAGTTACCACTGGCAGATTAGAAAGACTTGATGGGGACAAAGTTTAGCTTGATTCGGAACTGCACACCTACAAGTGATCCTTACGTCTTAACTAAATTAGAAGCACCAGAAAAGGGTAAAGATATCTATGGTAACTGTTTGGGGAGACAGTTTTGATATGAAAAACACCAGGAGTTGAAAGTTTAATGCGATAGAAAGAGAAAGGTAACTAAGGATTTCAGGGTTTTTAACCAGTAGGTTTCAGGGCATGGCCAGCTTAAGTAATGTTGCGGAAAATATGTAACAAAGGCATCTGATCTGTCTTGTGTTATAGAGCCACCATGTTCCCAACTTGGCTGGGCCTGAGGCCACAAGCAGCGGCTGCGAAATATCACCTCCGCTTAGCTCAGGCCACTGGCTCATGCGGCCAGAGAAAGCAGCCCTGCCACCCACGAGAGACGCCAGAGTGGGAGATGGTTCTGCCAATCTTCCATGTTGTCTCCACAAGGCTGGGCTGAGCCCAGACCATCCCGCCATCCATGCGGTACCTGGTAGTAATGAGACTATAATGCTTAAAGATTAATCAAAGGCTTTACATATTTGGTAATGCTCAATAATAAGATGCCCACACAATTGGAGGTGTTTCCCAACTAACTAACTTAGATATAAGTTGTTACCCAGGACTGTTCTCCATACATGCATGGCTCTCCATTCTCCTACAACTCTGTCTCCCAGCTCCTCCTCTTCCTCTCCTCTTCCCCTCCTTACTCCTCCTCTTCTTCTCCTTACTCCTCTCACCTTAGCTCCTCCCAACTTGCGGGGAACATATGCTGCTACAAAGTAATCTCTGATGCTCAATTTTCCTGGGGATCATTTTAATTTTAGATCAATTCAAACTGAAAGGTTCAGGAGCTCTTTGTATGAAAACCATTTAGAAAGCAATGTTTGGTAGATAAAGAGCACATGACAGTTGAATTTTGTTTTAAAATTCGTGATCAAAAGCAACTGAGAGAGGTAAGGATTTCTTTCTTCTTGGATTTATAATAAATCCAAGTCAAACTTCATCAATGAGGAAAGAAAGAGCAGGCACTTAAATCTGAACTGAAGGAGAGGCCAAGAAGAACACTGCTTAGTGGCTTGCTCTCTCTTAATCCTGCTAAGTTAATTTATACAACCAAGGCTATCTGCCTGGGGGTGACACCACCTAGTGCACTGGGGCCTCTCTTCCATATCAATCTCTTAAGACAGATAAAGACAATCTCTCACAGATTCACAAACAGGCTAATCTTCCCTGGGTAGTTCTTCAGTTCAGCTTCTTTCTTTCCAAGTAACTCTTGGTTGCATCAGGTGACAAAAACTAACCAGGAAAGTGGTAAATTGGCTTTTCCTATCTAATTTCTTTTAGTCATTAAGTGCTTTAGCTAATTATCATACTTTCTTTTAAAAGACACATCATCTATCAACTGGCTTCCATTCCATTATTCTTGTCAGCGTTTCCTTAAAGTCTAAGGAGCAGCTTTTTTGCTTCCTGTAAGTCTTTGTCTCTCACCTATTGCTTTTTTCTAATTCTTTCTAAATAACATTCCCTCTTCTCTTTTATTATTTTTTTATTCTATGTGCTCCCTACTAAAACTGTTGATGATCTTATTTTTATGCTTCTTTACAGCCCCTATGCAGTATCATTCATTTCTTTATGTCAAAATCGTATATTTAACTACTGACTTAAAAGATCCAAAATGTTGTATGATTGCTTAACAGTATAAAGTTTTAAAATACTGGGACCACTCACATTTCTGATATCTAAAACCAAGCAAAGAATTATCTCTCAAACCTTCAGTGACTCTTAATTACTTGATCCAAATGACCTGCATCAATGTTTGGTCTAGCACTCTAAATAAAATCTCAACATTCATCATTTATACCTGTCTCTGTGCTCACATGAATCATTACTTTCCTCTCATTTTTTCCTTAAACCATTAATTGGCTCAATCTTTAACATCAACACATTTGAAATAGCTTTTTAAAACTACTCTCTGTACTATATTGTTCTCTTTAGTCATTCCCCAAATGTAGTCCTTGTGCAAACATCAGCTTCGTCTGAAAATTTGCTAGAGACCATTTGTCTGAGAAACTCACTGGGTGAATTCCCCATTTCAGGTGTTTTATAGGCACACTAGCTGTTCCTAGCTACCACTATTCCCAAAGACATGGCATTCAAGTGTTGTTGGATAGGTTTCAGGATACTTAGTTTCAGGTGAATTTCTATAAGAGAATTTATCTGCCCATACCTGTAAGTTTGAGGAATTTAACTACATAATCTTTAGGATAGCTAAATGTGCATTTCTAAATGCTTTCTCCAAGACTGTTTCTGTGCTTCGAGTTTGCAAAGATAAACCTGTTAAGTACTAAAATAATATTTCAGAGTAGTTTTAATAATGCTTTCAATATATATGAATAAACTAATGGATGTAGAGACACTTTCTCCAATTCACAAAGTACCACGTAGGGGTTTAAAGCTAATCAAAGCTAATCCCAGTGACCATCTGATAGGAATAAAACGCTACAGGGAGCTGATTATGATACTAGACAACAAGGCTCAGATGGGGACATCTGACATGGCCCAATATGTACAATGATGGACACATGAACAGGTGTGGTGTCAGCTATTTTATGCTGAGTCCCATCCAGAAACTCTGACATAATACAAAATGGCTGATGTCAAATGTTCAGGGAACCTAATGGTAAGCAGCAATGTAACCTATACTATAACAGACTCTTCTTTACCTCAAAATATCACTTTCATGTGGGCCTTTTATAAATATGGCCATGGGGTCACAGTCATGAGCCTTTACTTTTACTTTCACCTTCACCAGCCTCTCTGTGTGTCTCAGTCTATAGCCAGGTATGCTTACTCTATGCAGCCTTTGTGAGGGTCTATGTGTGGTTAAGCCAATTTATTTGTGGCCTCTGTGTGGTAGCCTTTTCCAGAGTGAATAAAATATGTCTTATCTGCCTTTGACAATTCACATTTTCTGCAACTTCCTAGCCTCTGGCAACTCGGTTTCTTTTCCTGGCATCAAAGCTTGGACCTCACACCATCATATTATCCTGAGCACTTTCCTGTCTCCATAGCATTTTGCTCAGTGGGAAAAGAAGCAGAATTCACTCAAGCTTCTCATCCCAGCAAAGCACTCTCTAAAACATAGGCTTCACACATATATGGTATTAGAATTCAAGCCAAGTCAAATACCTCCTGTTTTGATAGGGCACTCAACTATTCAACTCTGAAAATTGGCCCGTGGTTGCTGAGTAGCACCGGGAGGTTGATTTCCATTGCATTCCCCACAGGTAAAGACACTTGAGGGAATTTCTTTGAATAAATATGCAATACTGCATATTTAAAAAGAACATTTAATCTCTTCTTGTAATTAGCCTGCAGATGTGTATTTCAGGATTGAGTGAGTAAATGAGTTTAAAGAGTTTGCTAATTTTTGTGGAGAACCAAGGACAAATCGGATATTTTCAGAGGTTAAAATGTAACACAGGCACAGCAACAGTTTTGTAGTTCAAATTAAAGAATAAAGGGTGAACTGTCCAGAAATAAATCTGTATAGAAAAATATAATTTCTCCTGTACTGTTATTGTTTTTTTTTTCTTACAACAGTCTTCATCTGTTTCCTATACTGATGCCATGGACAGGCTATGCTTTCATTACTTCAGTAGCTAACCCATTCCCCACCAAGAATCTCCTTAGTTTTCTCGTCTAACTGCCATTCTGTACTGACTCTAAGGCAAAGAATTATTCAGGTTTAAGTGGCTTCTATTGTATTCCCAACAAGGCCCCATGGAGAATGCTATTATCTGTCAAACACTCACTTTTATCCTCTAAAAATAGTTTATTAGTTTTCTACTGGGCTTCTAACAAATTCATGATTAGTGACTGAAGACTATGCAAATGTATTGTCACAGATTCTTTTAGATTTGAAGTCTAGCAGGTTCCATGTGGTTGAATTTTTAGAACATGTTGAGGTGAAAGGTCAATTAATAGTAGAATTAAAAGCTGCTTACAGTTATCCAGGGCAATTTCTAATAGATTGAAACAATACAGGAATGGAAGATAGATTAAAGTTGAGGACTATTTTATACAACAATCTAGAAATATCTGAAATTTGTAACAATGTATTTACCAAAGATATGTTAATCAGTCATGGGATGTGCTCAGTTTCCTATAAAGTCCAACTTCACCAGCTTCAAGAGTGTTTTGCTACCATTATATCATAGACACAATGTTTCACACAACAAATGCCCCATGCAACATTCTAATTTTCCTCTGCAACCTGGTGATTTCCAAACTATTGTTACTATTGTAGCTACTGTACCCATTTCTCTACATAGAAATTTTTCAAAAAAGGATCAGCCCAAATTTCTTGTCCTTCATGAGTCTTTCTGTGCTAGGTAATACATTCATTCCTCTCCAGCTATCCCAAAGTATTTGGATCATATTCATATCACATGACTTGCAGAAAACTGATGATGGAGATTTGAGATTAATTTTATGTTCCTTACTATATTGTTTATTATTAAATACAAGTAGAATCTATAAGAGTGAGTAGGTGGGTGGATATGTAGATAGATAGACAGATGATTGATAGACGATCGATAGATAACTAAATAAATACATAGATAGAAACATAGATGATAGAGAGACAGATAGAACTGGATCACATGAACATGAACATTCACTAGTCTCTTGATGGGCATCTTGCAGCCTGAAAACTCATTGACAATCAGAGCTCAGGGAACCATGCATCCAGCTGAAAGAATGGATGGTCTGTTGGCATCAATTTGTAATTTGATGGTCTGTGATATATTACAGCTGAAAATGCTTAAGGGGAAATCAAAAGACAAGATACTGGTTTTAATAGTATGTATTTTCAGGAGAAACAAGGAAAACCCACTTAAGCTAAAACCACCAACATTTATTATTTTTTCTATGCATAAACCTTGCTTCAGCCCTTTCATAGTCGACTTAATGCTTTGATTTGTCTTAATTCAGTCAAGCCAATTCAAGAGGTGAATCCTTCTGACTTTTCATTCTTCCTCATTCATTCATTTATTCATTCATTCATTCATCAGTTCATTCACTCATTCATGCATATTTTGTCTCTTCTTCTCCCTCTCTCTTTCAGTATGTTAACAACTACTTAATTCTCAGAAGAAAAATTTAAAGACTCTTAAAACCAGTCATTACTGTTATGCCTTATGCAGCCTGGAAACTCTCAGAAAAGTGTTTTCAAGCTACAATAACTCTCTTTAAATAAAACTGGCTTTTGTAGATTTGATTTACAATGAAGCAATTGGCATGCATTATGAACCTGAGATTTAAGGACATAATTATAACCTGGAGTAGACATTTGGGAATATAAATAAAATGGATAGAGAGGTAAAATCTATGAACTGAACATTAATATGCTAAGTTAATACCCTATTATATAAAGAGAACTGCCAACTCCGACAACAGAGCTCTAAACAATGAGCCCTTGAATCTTCCTATAGATTTGTGGAATAAAAATACAGTAATATCCCCACAAGGCTATATCAGAATATTGTAGAGACTAAATAGTCTTTGTTTGAACATTATAAAGCACTTGAGTTCATTATGCAAAGTCAATAATACTAATTAATTTTAAAAATGAATTGTTTTGTGAACAGCTGGTTGTTTTCCAGGAATATTTATTCATACTGCATAGTGTTGAATGATTTAAAAGAGCCATCTCTGAATTCCTTACAATGTAAATTTACAGGAAATTTTTTTGCTAAGTGAACAAAACCATGGTGTATATGTTATGTGGTTTTATTGGAGCAGTTGTTTTTCTTGATAAATCTGTAGGACATATCAACTAAGTTTGTTCTTTAACTCATCTTCATATGGACCAATAGTTGCTCTTCATCTACTTCTTTGTGTGGGGCAGGGGGCTGTAGTCAGTAAGGAATCATGTCTGCAGCTGTCCCAGTGTCTATACATTGACTTCCTATAGCTGAAACTAGTCCACCAGTGATCTATCTGTTAGAAGAAAATTAAAAAAAGAAATGGAGGATAAATGGAAGGGTTAAACAGTACAGAACCAGATCCATGTGGTCTTGTTCTATATACTGTTTCTACATAAGAGAATAACTCATTCCTATTTCTATTTCACAATTTTAAAATCTTTAAATTCAGTTTTGAATTATTTGTTTCTAATTTGTCTCTATCTCTCAGCTCTCTGTTTCTGTGCACTGTGCTATAATCTTTTCAGAAAGCTTTGAGGTGCTGTCAGTTCTAACTTATAGCTGATAAGGTTCATCTTGACATTCCTGGCAATTAAAGTGGAAGTTTGTTTGACCAACAAATCAGGAGCCTCCGAGTGTTCCCACCTCCCAGCTTTCCCCCTATAACATCTAAGAGGTGCCCCATGATTAATGAAATGGAGATGAGCAACTGGCACAGAAATGGCCCTCAAGACCCCATCTTACTTCTCTGCCTAGCATCTGCTTTGATTGTCAGTAGCAATACCATTTGAATTGTAATAAATGTCAACAAAAGATTTCTCCACACAGAAGACAATGTTGAGATTCTTTGGAGAAGTTCTGTGATGAAAGGCTAGGGTTAAACAGCGATGACAATTCACCTTAGTTTTTCAGAGCTTCCCAGAGGAGAGCACTATGAGAGAAAACAATTTGCTCTTGAAGAACATTGCCTGTTTATCTCTATCTGTACCAAGTGTTTGCAGTGAAGTTAGCCAGTGTGATACTGTTACCAGCCCTTGACATCAACAGCTCCATTCAGAGCATCTGTTCTCAAAATCTAACCCTCCAGCACTAGCTCTCATTGCTTAGATGGACAGTAATGAACCTTGAAATGACTGCCATTTATTTATTCATCCAAAGTTGCTGGAAATACACTAGATTAAACTATATTATTTTATATCTTCAAGATCAAATCATATGACAGAAGACTGGTATGGTGCTAAGATAAACAGATTTGAATTCTCTTAAGAATATTATTAAGAAGTATTCTCCCATTCTTAATGTATATTAAGACAGATCACAGGTAAAGGAAAAAATGGAAGTGGCATAGTCTGATATCCGGACACCCAAGTAAATTTATCTACAAGATTCTTAAAATATACTCATCCAGCTTCATGAAGAATAGTGAAATTACATTCTTTATAGATGTATACACATTGAAAGGACTTCTTTGTGTTTACACAGTGAATTTTAATTTATATAATTTTTTATCCATATTATCTCCCTGTCTCATCATTATCATTAAGGGAAACAGGATTATAATGTATTTACTGAATATGGGAATTGGAAAATATAGGCAATAAAATAAATTAAATTTGGCCTTCTATAGTGCCTCAAATATTCTTACAAGAATTCCCCATAATTACTTTCTTTCCTTAAGTTTCTCACATTTCAATGTAAATGCAATAAAGAGCATTTAGGAAAAAATAGCAAACCTTATTTCATGCCCCCAAAGATCCAATTATTGAAAGTTCAATTAAAACTGTTATCTAATTATTAGTAATTATTAGTTTATTTTCTTCAAGTTTCTGAGTTTTTACTATTATTCATTCTTTATAAATTGCTAACCACAAGAGAAATATTTGGACCCTATTAGTATGTCTCTCATGTGCAAACACACACACACACACACACACACACACACACACACACATTCATCCCTTATATTCCGTAAAACTGCTTGAACTGTAAGTTCCTAGGACTGAAATTTTACCATACAGACATGTATTTGTCTTAATGGTCTTTTGAAGGCTATTATAATTTTAGATGTCATTAACCTAGATGTGAATGCTGGTGTTTAATCAAATTCTTTACTGATTCATGCTGTAACTATTATATACTTAAACAGAAATTTTGTTTGTGGAGCAGAATAGACAAAAGAAGGAAGTAGAAAAGTGTAAGTTTCCAGAATATTGTTCTGTGGCAAGAAGAAATCTGTTTAGGTCGTGATGGTGTTAGCATGCGGGAGAGGAGTGATAGTCTTAACTGAACATAAAATTATTAATGCTGATGATTTACTTTGGGCAAATTCTGAGATACAGAACTTAACTTTTGAGTCCATCATTTCCTTAAAAAGATTGAAAAGCTAGAAGGGTAGCTATATTAGTGCATAAAAACACATAACCTGAAACGTGGAAAGTAACATTATATAATAGTCTCTGTATCACTCAGTAACAGATATCCAACTATATTTTTAAATTACAAAAATAAGCAATCCATAAGTTTTTAATCACCTCTTTTCTCAGAAGCACGAGAGCATCCCTTGTTGTCTTCTTCAGACATCTTTGAAACATGAGTCACCATTCTTTCCAGCATTTCTATGACATATACATGAACTCTTGATTTATCTGTCATCTGGTTGCCATTTTGATTAGCAGACTGAATGGTCAAAGTTTCTCAGTGCTTGGGTTCATTAACCCTTATGTTGTTTCATAATTGACGTTAAGTTGAAGATCATCAATGAAAATGAAGGACCTGTAGAAAAAAACAAGACAGTATCTAGGGTTCATTATACTGTAGTTTCAGGACTTGCAAGATAACCACCAAGGATTAGGTAGGATTAGTCAGATTTGTAAAATTCCTAAATTAGATATTTAAGCCAATAGAAGACATAGTAAAATAGATGTGTGAAGCACCTGCACAGAAAGAAAATCCTCACTAAAATTATAATGCCTTTTATTTCTCCATTATCTATTTTATTCAGTGTATATTAATTGTATACCTACTATGTGTATACACATATATACATATAGTATGCTGGCTATATCTGAGGAGCCCTGTTGCCCTACCAGGTAGATTATGGAGAACTAAAGACATAATATTCAGGCGATTTCTAGATGTCTTTAAAAACAAAACTAAACCTGTTGAATTTTATTCATTAGAAGTTGAGAAAACATTCTACCATTTCTTTTATCTTAATTAAGAACAAACCCATCTCAAAAATATTAACCCAGAATTGCTCCTGTCTAAAGGAAATACAAAGAGTAGAGCAGAGACTGAAGGAAAGATCATCCAGAGACTGCCCCACCTGGGGATCCATGTCATATGCAGCTACTAAACACAGACATTATTGCTGATACCAAGAAGTACTTGCTGACAGGAACCTGATATAGCTGTCGTCTGAGAGGCTTTGTGAAAGCCTGACCTATATAGATTCATATGCTTGCAGCCAACCATCAGACTGAATATAGGGGTCCCCAGTGGAGGAGTTAAGGGAAAGACTGAAGGAGCTGTAGGGGTTTGCAACCTCATAAGAAGAACAGCAATATCAACCAACCAGACTCCCCCACCCCCCAGAGCTACCAAATACTAAACCACCAACAAAGAGTACACATGGAAGGACCCATTGCTCCAGCTGCACATGTAACACAGAATTGCCTTATCTGTCATCAATGGGAGAGGAGGCCCTAGGTCCTATAAAAAAGATTGATGCCCCAGCATAGGGGAATGCTAGGGTGGTAAGGCAGGAGTTGGGGGGTCGGTGGGGGAGCACCCTCACAGAAGCAGGATTGAAGATGGATGGGATTAAGGGTTTATGGAGGGGAAACCAGGAAAGGGGATAACATTTGAAATATGAATAAATAAATAACCATTTTAAAAAAGAACAGATGGTATTTAGACATCTACTTGTACTAAATCCCTATTTTATAAATTAGTTTTAGGTGAAAATATATCCAATGAATACATGCAGTTTCCTTCTGTAATTTTAATGCTTTCAGTCTTTATATGGCATTTACAGAGAAGGTTTTAGTCAAAATGAATATTGCTAAAACACCTTTAACAAGCTATATTAACTAGTAAAATATATTGCCTCTGATCCAACCAATTTGCATTTGGTTTTGTTATATTTTTCCAAACAGCTCTCTGAATGATTGCAGTTACAGATGGTTGAATCATTACTATCAGATGCCTGCAATGGCTGTTATTACAGAGGATGAGATCCTCAGTTCTTTAAAAATAATAGAAAATAAGAAATGAGCTAAAAGAATGAAGCATTGCATTTGATACATCTGGTTATTGGTGATAATAGAACTGTAAATTATCATTGTATTAATCTTTGGGAGGTATGGGTTGCCTAGGAATGGTTGCTACATTAAATTCACTCATTGTCTAATAGGTAATTCATCCCTGAAAGTTCTTTTAGCAGAGCTGGTTGTCATGTGTTTTGAGGCCATAGATACCGTGAAAAGATGCTAAATATGTAGGAAAAAATGCAGCTGGATCTCAAAATCAGCCAACTTTGACAATTTTGACCAACTGTCTCAATTTGCTCAAGGATGCTCTGTGGACACTTGATGCCAGAACTTACCAGGAAAAAAAAAACATTTTATGAGAGCAAAATGAAAGAATTCCAGATATACATGTAGGCCATTTTGCATGCATCGGTAAGAGTGAGTAACAGTAAAACTTTTTCAATCTTAAATGTTCTGGGCTAAGGTTATTGCATTGCTTTTGAGGTTACAGTAAGATTCATAGGATTCTGTACAAGAATGTCACCTGCAAACAGCATTCAGATTAAAGGATCATATCAGAAATAATTTCACATTTAAACAGAAACTTTACTTGGATGAATTATCTTTGTATAACTATAACTATATTTTTTCCAAATACTTTCCAAATATTTTTTAGACATCCAACAGATTATTAGTAGGTTATTTTCTCTGTTTTGGACTCTGTTGGTCCTGGTTTTAATATTAGAAATGATAACTAGAAAAGTTTCTGCAATCCTGACGATTGTAAGATTAAGATAAATTTGGAGCTCTGAAGGACTGAGCAGAAGGACCCAAACAAATGAGGACAGATACGGTTGTAGATGTAGATGACAGAGACAATTGGAAAGAAATGAAGGTCTTAGTTACCTTTCAATTGTGAAAAGAAACATATGACAAACAACTTTTCAAAGGCCACCTTTGACACCACAGGTGAACTTAGGAGACTATGGGGTGGGGACTGATCACTCAACAGACTGTTTCTCTGAGGGCATAAAGCTTGACTCAATGGAGCCAATACTCCCTGTGACTGTCAAGAAACTCTCTGAATTCTTTAAATATTTTGGAAGCTGCAGAGAAGTGAAGAGATCAAAGGGGAGAATCATACCAACACACACATACACACACAGACACACACATACCCCCCCACACACACACACACAAAACACAATGGGTGGCTGAAACAAGGTAAGGTCCAATAACTTCAAACATACACAGATAAACAGAGAGACAGACAAGCAGACAGACAGACAGACAGGCAGACAGTCATATTAGATGAAAGGAGCAAAGCTCCAAAAAGGAGGCTCCAACTATTTTACATTCATATGTACACATATTTGGTGGATGAAACAAACTTTAATAAGCAGTATCCAAAACACTTCACATCTATACATATATACACATATATGTATATACATGCATGCATATACACATGTATACATATGTATATATTGCACTAAATATATATATATATATTTATATGTGTGTGTATGTGTATACACATATACATATTGGATGGATGGAGAAAAGCTCTAACAATCAGGCTCCAACCATTTCACACATATACACATATATATATATACATATGTAATATATTTACATTTGGTATATGGAGCAAACTCCAACAAATTGGCTCCAACAATGTTATTTTTTCTCTTAGCCATTTTGTACTATCTTACAAAGTCCTCTGTGTAAGAAAAAGATTGACTCATAGCCACAATTTACCCATTTTCTAAAAGCTTTCTAAAATTATATTACTTATCAGATTAAAATCATTACACAGAAATAAATTACAGCAGGGTTATTGATTATGTAGTTTTCATTTGAACCTCATACCTAAGTAAACATTTCCCATCTAGCTTTCTGTCTTTCGGGTCACATATTCATCATGACCCTAAAGCAATAATTCCTTCATCATTGATTAACAAAGTTTAAGGAAGCCAGTCTTCAGTAGCAAGTTTTTCCTACGCTTAGACAATGGCATTTTGTATTTACCAAGAAACAGATCATCATCTCTCTTATATCTTATTTTTGAGGCCTTGTTCACCTAAACTTGAAGTCCCAGCAAAGGAGGATGACTCTGGGGGGTGGGGAGGGAAAGCACCCTCTCAGAGGTGAAGGGGAGAGCGGATGGTGAAGAAATCTGAGAGTGCGGATCTGGAGGAGAGCAACATTTGGGATGCATATGACTAAAATAATTAACTAAAGAAAAACAAAGAAACAAACAATCATAGAAGGCTTCCTGGAGAAAATTTGTTCTATAGATAAGAATGAGCAAGACTTAGGAATTATTGGGTCTGGATAATAAATCCATAAACTAAGAGAGAAATAAAATAAGTATCTTCCAAGTGTCAGTCTTAGGCCTTGGTAGTACTGACCTTCCATGGAGATGGCAGCTCAGTATAAGAAGACAATGACATTAAGCCAAAGTTACTGTCATGTTGCTGGTTACAGCCACATGCAAATAAAATAAAAATAAAATGAAACGATAAAATGAAAATATAGGTTTTATTTGACTGATGGGAAGTAATGAGCTCAGTGTATCTGCAAAGTAAGGTTTATCCTTCTTTGAACAAATACTATGGCTAAAGGAAAAGGAAATGTTTACAAACCAACAGCAGTCCTCACTAGACATAGGAGGAGGGCCCTTTCACAAACATAATCTTCACTTATACCAAACTGTCAAATGAATGGGATTCTGATACGGAAGTTAGCGTGATGTGCTCTGAATTCTTAACCTCTTGATATTCAGAGAGCTGTTGACAAACTAGCAGTTTTGGGGTGGCAGATGTTGCCATTTTGTCTGTTGTGTTGTATTCAAATACTAAATTCTGTATCCCAAGATCTGATTGCCCCAAGATTCTCTTATATACTGGCCTTTGTTGTGTAAACATTGTCCCCCCCCCCACAATTATTCTTGATTGGTTAAAAAAAAGTTGCTCACAGCCTGTAGCTGGGTAGCAGTGGGGTAGGCAGAGCTTCAATTCCCAATCTTGGGGTCTCATGTAGGGACCAAGAGGAAGAGAAGAGGAGGACACAGTAAAAGGTTGCCATAGAGTAATGGATTGTGAGCATATGGCCATGAGAGCTGGCCTAATGAAGCAGGAACAGCATAAATGGAACATATGGCAAATAATATATCAGGGATTTTGGCAAGGAAACAGACAAGATAACTCGGAAGGTTCAGATCTGTGCAGCTATAGTGCTGTAAGGCTTGATGCACATGTAAAAGTTCTCTGTGTCTTTTATTTGGAAAATAGCTCTTTAGAGATTAGCTACTGACATATATAAATTTCCAACATTAGACTTTAAATCACACTACAGACAAGGATGTTCTTAGATATGAATAAGAACCTTTTCCACCAAGAAAATCAGTGCCATAAGTAAATAAAGCTCCACAATAAAAACAACAACATCAACAACAAACAACAAAAATCCATGTGTTTGGGTTAAATCTAGAGTAGATAGACTCCCTAAGGGGGAACTCTGTCTGGATATTAATAACTAACAGTGACAGTCTGTGTAATTGCCTAACAGAAGACACCCACTGATTTTTTTCCACAAATGAGAGAAATATTTTGCTATATTTTGCATGTTCCTTACCTTTTTAGATGCCCATCTCTGTAATCATTTGAGAAGTTAGAAAGCCAACTATCTGCATACAATATGAGAAGGCAGCCCAGGCAGCTCTCAGTATTATGTGTGCTTGGTTCCATGCAATTAGATGGCCACAGTAGATCACCTCTCTCTCTCTCTCTCTCTCTCTCTCTCTCTCTCTCTCTCTCTCTCTCTCTCTCTCTCTCTCTCTCTCTCTCTCTTTTGGTTTGAATCTTGTGTTTGGCATTAAGAACCTCTATACTTCCTCATAGGACTAACTGCCATATTGTCCAGCTTTTGTCTTTATTTCTTACACATGGATTCATGGGTTCTCTTCTATTTTTGTTGGCTGGGAATTACGGAATCTTTAAGTAGTAATGGGACTTTAACATGGTTTATGTTAACCACTGTGCCTTGTCTCAGCTAGACACTGTGCAAGATGTAGGATTATCTGCAAGGTGAAGCTCAAGAGCTTTATGAGCCTCTGGTCTCAACCTGCAACTTCTCAGTGCCCTTCTTTGGAATGTTAATTCCTTTAGATTAGAAAGGAGACGCTGTCTGTGTTTCAAAGCTCACAAGTGCACTGCATGAAATAACACACAGATAGGCGTCACTAGGTGTGCTTTTATCACCAAGACTGATTATGTGAGTGATAGAAAGTTTTATATTAAATATGTCTAATGCTGTTTAGAGGGAGTTGGCCACTCAGCATTTGGAGTTTCCATGTCACAAACTTTAAACACCATAAAAAAGGCAATAAACTTCTACAAAACAAGTGGGAAATAGAATGCTTCTTTTTTCTACTCATCATTTACATTTCTGACTCTGGAAGTGGATGGAACTTAGACACACACAATTTTATTAGTCTGTGTGATTCATGAGATATCCTGTGGCACTTGAATATTGAAAATAATTCTTGACTGTCAGAAGCCAAGCTTTGGTATAAGTTGTAATACTATATGTTATTTAGTGATCTTCTTGCATTCCCTAACTATCAAAAAGTATTAAAGTTTTTGAAGGTTAATGATGGTAAAAGAATGTAAACATAAAATTATCTCTTCTGTAATGGGATGGTCTCCCTGAGTTCTTACATGTGTTATTCCTGTTGTGTCTGGAGGACTCTTTATATGGAGTCATTAACCACCTCTGGCTCTTACCATCTTTCTATATCTTCTGCCTTCATCCTTGAGCCCTTAGAGGAGGGGTGTGATGAAGACATACCATTAGGGGGTCAAATCTACAAAGCCTCTTACTCTTTTTTATAATTATAATGAATATTGATACATTATAAATCTCTGTTAATTACCATAAATTGCAAGATGAATCTGCTTTGATAAGGGTTAAGTGATACACTCTGTAGGCATAGAAATAAGTAATCAGGAGTCATTTTATTGCTGCGCTAGTTTGTCAAAATAGTAGTAGTAGGACCAATGATTTATCTAGTGAGTGTTTTATTTATAAATATATGATGTCTAGCTGTTTTTTTTCTTCTCCACTATGTGAGCACTTCATTTAACACACACACACACACATACACACACACACTATGTGCATATCTATCTATCTATCTATCTATCTATCTATCTATCTATCTATCTACCTATATATAAAGCTTCTACAATAATAGTTTTCCATATGGCATTTGAAAGGTGCTTTAGAATTAATTATCCTCTCATATTCCTTTCATTATCCTACTCTCAACCCCCTCCCCATTAACCCTCCTGTTCTAATTTCTTTTTTTAATATCTTTATAATGCAATCTTTTACTTCTGTAAATCTTACAATTGAATCATGAGTAAGGCACAGGTCATACAAATCACACCTAGGTTCCTTTTGATTGAACTGTTATGCTCAGATTTCCATTTCAATGGGCCTGGATGAACAAATGTTAGCCACTACTTTCTAAGCATGGTTTTAATACAGTTCCCTCTGCCCCTAGTTTATGATTATTTCCAGTATAAAAGTAGCAACAATATCATAGCTGTGCTAACGATAAGACCACAAGAGTGGAGAGGTAGCATAAATTCTACCAGCTACTGGGCTGTCTTCCAGACGTGGGCACTTCCATAATGTTTCATTCTAACCCTGACTAGGTATTGGAGCAGCTACTGTTGCTGAAGCTGTATCCTGAGCAGGTTATTTATGAGCATCCCATTGCACTAAATTTATTGTCACATGACAAAGTAGTACTTTCTTCAGGTGACAGTGAAGTCAAAAGTTCTCTCTTTTGTCTTAGAATTTAAAATGAAATTCCGTGCACATGATTAAATATCATTTGATAATGCCAGCTGCCTGCCAATTGCTGTGGACTGGGGACACAGACAGGAGAATTAACACAATGATTAAATCACAAGAAATTGTAACATTATGATATTATAATGCTCAGTTTTAGTTTTCCAATTCAGTTTTTAAAAAAGAAAATGAAAGGTTGCTTGGATAGGATGAGATAAAATAGTTTCTATCAGTATAAAATATAATTGTCTACCCAAAAATGAATATGAAAATTGTATAGAGCTGAGTGAGTGTGTTGGGTCTATAGTCCATATATATGTATGCCATTAGGTTTCCTTTTAATTAGAAGAGGTAGTTGTATAATATAGTATAAAATCTTCCCTATTCAAAATACACCACGCGCCGGGCGGTGGTGGCGCACGCCTTTAATCCCAGCACTTGGGAGGCAGAGGCAGGCGGATTTCTGAGTTTGAGGCCAGCCTGGTCTACAGAGTGAGTTCCAGGACAGCCAGGACTACACAGAGAAACCCTGTCTTGAAAAACAAAACAAAAAAGAATCCAAATGCTGGAGATAGATCCAAAATACACCACGTATGTAGTCACTCAAGAATTATTATAATAAGAAGTAGTTCAAAGAAGATATTTTAAAAATATAATATAAAATGTCTGATTTTAAGAATATGTATGTGTAATATAATTTTATTTATATCTGATAAAATAACCCTAAGCATTAAAAAAAAGAAGAAATATAAACCAAATTAGAAAATTCTAAGAAGGTGGTCAAGCTGAAGACCTGGGGGTTTGAAGAAGGGCATGGTGCTTAAGACCCCATGCATCTTTGGTGAATTTGGAGGTAGGAGCATGATGAAGTAATCAAGGAGAAGCACTGTATACTTGTCCTGATTTTCTTAATTATATTTGAATGGTAGAGAAAAAGGATATTGAAGATCTGTTTATGTATCTACACATACACATTCTGCATATCTACTTGTACATGCAGGTCTTAGCAGAGGCCAGAGTAAAGAGTCATATCCATCTGTTGGAGCTAGGGTTAGAAGAAGTTGTGAGCTGCCCAGTGTGGGTGTTGCAAACTCAAAATCAGGCAAGCATTTTTAACTTATATGGCACTTTTGCAGCATCCCAAAGTGCATTTACTATACTTAATATTTGTTGATAAAATGATGATGTCCATGCACCATGTAATACCTTGAGGTAGCAAGGAGTTTAGGAGAAGAAACAAAAGACATGGATGAGTGTCACTCCACAGGCTGGTGGAAAAAAACAGAAGCCAAAAATAAAAGATGACTTCAGTCCTAATACATCAACAGTTACATGACATTTAAAAGAAATAAACACATTAGCTAAGAGATAAACACTTGTCTCCACAAACAGAAAATTTTTAAAGAAAAAAACCAGCATATGATGAAAGTAAAACTAGCTACACTTTTGGTCAGAAGTGTCTAATTAATATTAACTAAATATTAACCAATATTCACAAAATTAGATTTTTTTAAGTGCCCACAAGAAACATTACAAGAAAGACTAAATTCTGAACCATAGAACAACATTGGCAGACTTGAAAGAACTGAAATCATGGGAGATAGATGGTCTGAACACAATAAAACTCAATTGGAAATAAGAAGCAAAACACATCCATCTGAGTTCTCCTCTTAGAAACAATCAAGGGGGATGGGTCTTGATTAACTGTCTAAAAAGTGTTATACACAAGAGTAAACAAAATAAGCACACAAATTTCCCACTTCTTAGGAAAAGAAGCACATAGAGTGTTTTGACAGTTTCTCTTCCACATAGCAAATGTGTCTCAGGAATAACAGTAACCAATATACCATTCAGCTAGGTGTCAGTTGCAGATTAAGCACTTATTTCCCTTGTAGAGTACCAGAGTTCTGCTCTTAGCACCCTTATGAGGCAATTCACACCTGCTTATAACTCTAAGTCCAGGGGATATGATGCTCTCCTCACATCTCTAACTGCTTTAAAACTTTTACTCAAGCAGTCCTCAGAGTAATATTAGGAGAAACAATGCTGTCACCTTCAGCTATGTAGGATAAAAATGATACACAGAGAGGTTAAGTCCCTCTTGGTTCATGTCCCGTTTTAAAATTCAAGTTTTTTAAAAGGATTCTATAAGGTGTTAATGAATGTCTGTCTGTACTTTTAAAAGCTATGCCTTTTTTCTATGGCTACAAAGCTTTGTGTTGTGCAGGCCAGGGTACTGTAATTTGTGAAAATGATTTCCCTATTTATACCATATCATCCTTTATTAAAATGATGTCATGCATATAGTAACGTTTCTCTTTGTACATGTTTAGAATGCAGAGTAAATTTGCCACAAGTAGAATGTCTATGCAAAAGCATATGCTTACTCTAGTTTACACAGGCATCTGTCAAACTTCCCCCATTTTGGATTTATGTATGCACACTCACACCAGGAATGGAGAGTGAGAGAAAATGGTTAAAGGATATAAAACAAATTAGTATTATGGCACCTCTTTTAATGCTTGGAATATTTTTTTCAGATTCACCATGTTATATTTTGCTTTCGGTCAAACATAAACATAGGCAGCATAAACAAAGGATCACTGCATCTTCCTTGAGTGTTTTCCTTGCTCAGTCTAGTCCTGCTGCTGTTTCCTACTCATTTCTATACCTTTAAAAGCAGAATTTGTTTTAAAATTATTCATGTTTGCCCTTTGATTGCAAGACAAAGAGCTCTTTGATATCAATATAAGTTTCCCCGTCTTTTCTGGTCTGCACAGTATGAAAAGAGAGGGTGTAAGGCAGAGAGAGCAGACCCAGCTGAGTTCTGTGTCTTTCATGGAATATGGATGGAGAGAGGTGGTCTGAAAGTGCTCAGCCTCATACTTAAGAAAGTATCTCATCTCACAAAGTTAGAATCCAAGTTAAAAGCTGGCTCTACAGCCCTTTCTTTTCTCCTTTCAGGTGAGCGGATGTTGCACTTCTGTGTTGTACTGTAGCTGCCTGCAGCTATGGGAAACCGAGTTCTCCTGAGCGGAAGCCTGGGAATTAACGGGAATGGAGGGCGAGAGAAACGTGGGGCCAAGACAAAGTATTCTGATCAAGGCCCGAAGTTTAATAAATTGTTTCACATATAAAGGGGAAGTCTCACCCCCCAGAGTCTCTTCTCAGCTCAGCCCAAGGGCTGGGCAAGGAGATAACAGTCTGGAAGGTGTCAAGGCTAGCTCAGCAGGCAGTTCATTCTTCTTAGCTCAGGTAGCAGGCTCCAAGGCACCAAGGCTGGTAATGCAATGCATCTCTGGTCCTACTGTTGTTTGGTCTATTGTGATAAAAGACTTACAGGCCTTCTCAGGCCTTGGGGAAGGGCACATTGTACATGTGTCCATCGCAAAGACAACTGTCCCTGGTATCCATTAACTGTTAACTGGTGTGAAAAGTGAAGAGTGTCTCATTTGGAATCAACTTCAGAAACTGCTAATTGAACAGAGTAACAGCTGTTGATCCCACTTGTGAGATTGCTCCCTGTCATCACGATTCAAGCTATGCTTGCACTGAGAATATGAGCTTTGTCCTGTGGGCACAGTGACAAAAGTCAGATGTGTCTTTGCTTTCCGATATTACTCCTTTATTACCAAAAGAAAAGATTTATCAAGCTTGTAAAGATTTTCTTGAAGACGTGTGTAGTGGGGGGTGGGGGTTACTTTGTGTGTCCATATTGAACCATTTCTCTGAACCTCTCATCAGTAAACATCATTATGAAACTTCCAGACGGGCTCCAGGGAAATCCAAATAAATATTGTTTTTATCAGCCAATGGGTATTTAGGGAAGACCATTCATCTCCCCTTACTATAGAGCCTCAGGTCTGTCTGTATGAAGACATACTGCCCAGTAAAATTGGAATTGTTTTTGTCCTATTCCATCATAGTTCAAATTTACCAGTAACTGCTTTGAGAGATCTGGAAAAAAAAAAAGAAACCCTCAATGTTTCATTTATTTAAAATGGCTGTGAATGAATTATTTCTTTTTAGGTGTCAGTAAATGCATAGTATACCTACATTCTACAAAAGCAACAATTGATTAGGTTACAGATATTATTTGAGAAGGTATACATTTTTCTAAAACATACAAAAAATATTCTAACCTGTGAAAAATAATTCTTGACATCTAAGAAACCTAGTAACTAACTTTGAGAATTTTTATGCAACAATAATAAGGGTGTAAAACTGGTCTTGAAGACCCCCATACTCGGGAGACCCTTCCTCAAGTCTCAGGAAATCACGACCACCCAAGTATCACAAGAAACCATACCTGGATGCAATCAGCAGAGGTTTATTGGGGAGTTGGCTAACCAAGGTCAAAACTGCTTGTCCACGCAGGAACAGAATTTTGACAAAAGGCCAGCAAGCTGAGGGGTTTCTTTTATAGGAAAAGGGAGGAATTTTCGCACGGTTATACATGATTGGTTGTATTTTTGCGCGGTTACACATGATTGGTTGCTTTACAAAGTTTGAACACCAACAGGTTGTAACACTGGAAAGACCAAGGGGGGAGAGGGGGTTAACCCAGAACAGTGGAACATTTCAGAGGAACCTACCCTAAATGATCAGGCTATAGCCCCACCTAGATGGCTTGCATCTTTATCTGTGGTCAGGAATGTATCTTCCTGCTTTGGGCCTCTCCCATCCATAAGTGGGCCTACTGCCTGAGGCTTGAGGAATGTAATCCATCTAGAATGTGTCCTGGGGTAGTGAAGACCTGAAATCTTATTTTCAGTTCTGCGTTCTGGGATCTGCATTTTCCTGCCCAGGTCTAAGGGCAAAGAAAAAGTCTACATATATTTTACAAAATGGTCTTTATAATTTTTCACTCTACAGTCTAAGTTTGAAACTGTTCTTTCCTTCACTGCAGTACTTTCCTTCTTATCTGCATCACAGCATCACAGAGGTAATAGAGAACAGGAAGCATGAATTATGCCTGTTCTGGCCAGAGTCTTAGGCCTGGATCATTCAAATATCCCCAGCTGCTCTAAATATTTTTTGCTTTGGGTTCACTTATTTTCCCTTTAGGTGGAGAATCTTCCTCAGCCTGTATGTTCGACCCTGCTGGGGAGTAAATAGAGACAACCCATAATCACAAATAGAGAAATGTAAATACAAATCTCATACATCAGATCTGGACAGCAGACTCAGAGGACTCACTCTGGTCTAGACTTCTTGAAATGATTTCTTCATTTAGATCTTCCTGCTGTTCTTGTCTGTTTTCATGGACGAGGATATTCCTTTAATAAATACTTCATAGTCTATTGGGTTTTGTTTTTCTTTAGCTCTGGCTCCAAGAAATCAGAGTTGGGGTACCCATGCTTCAAATAAGTAGGCATTTTACAGTGAAAAGGGTCTCTCTCTCTCTCTCTCTCTCTCTCTCTCTCTCTCTCTCCTCTCTTTTGAGACAGAATCTTGCTACCCTTGGTCTATCTGAAGAGAGAGAGAGAGGAAGGGAGGAGAGAGAGAGAGAGAGAGAGAGAGAGAGAAAGAGAGAGAGAGAGAATATGGTGGCAGGTGATGAGGCAAACAAGTTGTTGCTAGGTCGGTCGCTATTGAGAGGAGCCTAGAGGAATTGTCTGTAAGCCAACAGAGAGACATTGGGAATTGAGGGTAACTAACTCTCTTCTGTGTAGTAGCTTACTCATCATGAATTCTTTATAATCCTCTTGTGCCAAAGGCAACTCTATCCCACAGAGATATTTAAGACAAGCAGAGCCAGAACTGACCCCAGTTTATACAGCAAGTTATCCTGTGGAGTGAGCATTGGTATGAATGAAGTACAGAGAGCAGTGTGAAGTCATGAATACTCATGTATATTTCTAAGCTCTAGCTTTACAATCAGACATCTTTATTGTAGCTTATTTTTGTAATTATAGTAATGTACAATGAACACAGAAAATCACAAAACAAAGTAGATCAAAGAGGAGGGGAAATCTATAATGATAATAATGGCAAGAGCAGAAAAATTAACTGTTTGTATTGACAAATTAGGGCATTTAGATGGAGCTGAGTCAATGTGGGATTTTGAGTTTGCAAAGAAACACCCTTGATGTAAATACTCTGCTAAAAGCCATGCTATGTGAGCTTTATCATTGTTCTGACTCCATTCTTCGCTTGTCTCTAATTTTACCTGATGAGCCAAGGAAGACAAAGGAAACAGAATTAATAAACTGGGGTGGCCATGTTTCTAATCCTGGCTATTAGAAAACAAAAACAGGAAGATCAAGAGTTTGAGGACAGAATTACAGTGTAAGACTCTGTCTCTGGAAACAATAAACAAGTACAACAGACAGTGTTTCCAAGAAACAAAGTCTGGTGAAGTTGTGAAGAGAAGGTAAATACTACTAGTGGGAAAGAAATGTAATGCAAGAACTGTAAAAAGTATAGGCTGCTTTCTAGAAATAGAAAAAAGAACTACCATATGACCCAGGCATCCCTCTCCTAAGTATATAGCTGAAGGAAGTTGTCATTTTACAAATAGAATACCTTCAGGTCCTTGTTTATTGTCCCACTGTTGCCTCACAAAATCTGTAATGTGGAATCAGCACAAATACTGAACAACAAAAGAATATAAAAAGAAAATATGAATGCAAAATGGAATATTACTTAGCAAAATGTAAACCAAAATATGTCAGGTTCAGGAAAATCAGTGGAACTGGAAAATATCATGTTAAGTAGAATAAATCAAACTAAGAAAGATATGGATCAAGTTTGCTATCACATATGGAAGTAGAATAGAACAATTGGGTTGAAAATAGTAAATTGGCATACTTAAAAGGTAAAGGATGAAGCTGAGTGATACACAGGCTGATTTTCTAGTGGACACTGGCTCAAGTCCCAGAGCCTACATTGTAGCTCACAACCATTTATAATTCCAAACTCAGAGGATCCGATGCTTTCTTTTAACCTCCACATGCACAAGATACGCATATATGCAAGCAAACAAATACACATAAAATAACATAAGAAAAATGTTAAGATGAAAGTGGAGAAAAGAAAGAAAAGAGAGGGCAGAAAGAAAGCTGACCTCATCAAGGCCTGAAGAAGTGATTGTTTCCCATAAATTTGCATAATTAACATGTCCTAACAATTATATCAATGAAAATGACCATAAAACTGTTATTAAAATTGAAGCAGTATAAACAAATTTTACAATGGGTTTTTGAGACAAGGTGAAACTGGGGAAGATATTCTAAATGATATAACTTTGAAGTGAGCATTTAGAGAAGCAATCCTTTTTTAATGGAAATGAGTTTATACAATGAAATTGCCAGTTGGGATCTATATACATGCTCACCGTGACCATAAAGCACATATTCATATATCCACATGTGAAGAAATATCTCTCTGACTGCATATTTGTAATAACAAAATACTGAAAAGCAACCAAAACAACAATGAACTGTGTAATCAATCCAACCTATTTAAGTGAAACCATATAAAAGGATTCTATTTAACAAATTATGATATATATGCATACATATTTGAGTGAGTGGAAGGAAAAAAAATCAAGATATAAAAAAATTAAACTTGGGACTCCAGCGGCACACCCTGGGAACAAACAGGCTACTCCTGCCACAGAACCTGTGGTCACACCTATGAAGACTCTAAAAAATTTTCCAACAAGGCAGCACAAAGCCACCTCACTATCCTAAAAACAAGGGAGGAAACAGAAACTAAAGAACAAAACACCCCCAACAACAAAAATAAGATCAAATATTAGCACCAGAAATTACAGCCTTCCCAATCCAAGATGCCTAGACATTAGCATAAAAGCAAGATCAAAACCAGCTAAGATACTATGTCTCCAATAAAGCCCAGCAAACTAATTACAGAAATCGTTAAATATTTCAATATATCTGGAGCACAAGTAAATGAACTTAAAACAGTCTTTATGAATATGAAATATATACATCTGTGAAAACACAAATAGTAAAAGAAAACAAAACTGTTCAAGACCTGAAAGAAGAAACAGAATCAATAAAGAAAGCCCAAACTGAGGGAAATCTAAGCTTTACCAACTGAATACAAAAGATGAGATACACTGCCTGGGTGACCAAGAATCTGAGAATTGATAGCTCAAGAATATAGGGCAAAACCAAAAAAATACTGTTTTTTTTAAAGTAAACAAAAGGGGAGGGCAGGAAAGGGAAGGGGAGGGGAGGAGAGGGGAGGGGAAGAGAGGGGAGAGGAGGAGAGGGGAGAGGAGGGAAAGAAAGGAAAGGAAAGGAAAGGAAAGGAAAGGAAAGGAAAGGAAAGGAAAGGAAAGGAAAGGAAAGGAAAGGAAAGGGAAAAGGAAATGTAGTGATAAAATGTCTCCTGGGATTCTGGTACTCTCGGATCAGTGCCTTATTCAACTGTGGTCAAAGAAGGTTCTTCCTGCAGCAGATGGGAACAAATGCAGAGAACAACAGACAAATATTACTCAAACAGTAAGAGACCTAAGAGCCTTAAATGGAATGTCCCCATTAAGTCTCTCCCCTCAGAGCTCAGGGAGAAGAAGAAGAAGAAGAAGAAGAAGAAGAAGAAGAAGAAGAAGAAGAAGAAGAAGAAGAAGAAGAAGAAGAAGAAGAAGAAGAAGAAGAAGAAGAAAAGGAGGAGGAGGAGGAGGAGGGGGAGAGGGAGGGGGAGGGGGAGTGGGAGGGGAATGAGGAGGATGAGGAGGATGAGGAGGAGTCATCCTCCAGAGAAGATGGAGGACACCAAGGAAACAAGACCTTCTAAATCAGCAGAAGCAAAGCTCATGTGAACTTGCAAGGATTTAGGCACTGGTTCTGCTATGGCCTGCCCCAGGTCCTCTGCATTTATATTATGGTCTCCTATTTAGTGTTTTTATGTCATTCCTGAGTTTGTAAATTAGTGAGCCTCTGACTCTTGTGTCTTCTCTTAGGACCTTTCCTTCTGTTGGTTTTCTTGTACAATTTGGATGTGATAGTTTATGTTTCATCTTATATTTTGTTTAGTTATATTTTTAAGGAGTGAATGAATGAATGAATGAATGAATACCTAGCCACTAGGGTAAAGGTTAAGAACTGAATTGTCATTTATACCTGCTGGGAGAGAGACTATAAATTTTCTCCAATGTAGTGACACTGGGTATATCAACCACTTCAGGGCACAGGAATTACTGACCAACAAATAATCAACTCCACAGTTTTGGGACATGTGTGCTTTCATTTGGTTATAGGTTAATCTTTTGTTTCCTTTTTTCTTTTTTGTATGTTTGACATTTTGTTTTGTTTTTTGTTGTATTTTTTTTTATTTTTTTTTATGAGAAGGTATTTAAAGTTTAGTGAGTAGAGGAGAGGATCTGAAATCACTTAAGGGAGGGGAGTTATGTAATCAAAACATATCTAGATTTAAATATTGCTTTAAATAATAAAAATCTAAAACACTAAATATTGGAGATAGATATGACCAAGATACATTGTATAATAGCTAGAGTTTTCAAAAAATAGATAAACAATTTTTAAAAAATAACATTTTTGCTGATTATCCTAACTAAGCGTTTAATTATCTGCTATATATTCTCTCAAAACAATCACAGTGTGTTTTGGGATTAAGCAAAATAAGTGGAAATTTCACTTAAAAATCTCAAAATTATACATTTTAAATACTGTTCTAAAAACAGTGGCAGAATCCTTTAATGAAATGCACGCAGAATATTCATAAATTTCACCAAATTTTAAGCCACAGACAGTGTTTTAGTGGAGCAGTGGTAACAGAATCATCTAATCATGAACTAGGGCAGGAATAAAATAAAACTGAAAATATTAAAATATCCTAAATATTTAATAGCATTTTTAAATCCTCTGTGAAACAGTTTCAAAGAAAAAAAAAACCAACTCTAAGCCCAATGTATAATCAGTAAATTATCAGTTGTCGAAGCTAGCTGTTCATGTAAGAAGACAGGAGATAAAGATCATGGGCTTTAATTGAAAAAGAGAAAATGTAAAACAAGTAACAGCTAAGGGGACAGAAGATGATGGATTTAATAAAGATAAGGGTTGAATGCAATCAATTACAAGTAACAAAAATAGATGAACTAATAAATAATCTAAACACTGACTGCATGAGCAAACTAATAAATGACTCAATGCAGAGCAGAAATCAACAAACAGGTAATAAAGGGAGAGTGGTACGTCACCAATGCAGTAGGAAATTAAAAGATTAATGACAATGTGTTTGACTCTGCAAGAGTATTTGAAAACTCCAGAAAATTGAAGACAACTGGAAAAACTCCTACTAAATGAATGGATTCTGACACAAACAGAGCATCAGTGGAATCCTCCTCAGTGTGTTACAAATGGTTGTGACAATGTTGCCCTGCTTCTCAAGTCATCAAATAGAGGTATTTGGCCATTCTACTGCCACCAAGTAAAATAAGTTAGAACTATGACGATGAGAAAGAAGATCCCAAGGTTTACTCCTGGATATTGGTGGGAATGTGTGTGCCAAAAGTCAGTGTCTGAGGTGAGAAGCACACATGAAGGATTCCAGGTGTAAATGCATCACATGTAACCGATTGATTCTTGATTGACTTTGTGGGGAAGGAGATGGAACACTAGGCCTTGTACATACTATAAATGCTCTCTGCTACTGTTAGCCTCAAGACACAAACTTAAATAAATAGTTTTCAACAAAAAGCAAAACATGGTATAAAAATCTTATATGAGCTAATTTAAAAAGGAATAAAAGGCTTCTTAGTAATCTTACTAAAACACACTATCTAAATAAGAAAAACAATGTTATAATTTTAGTGACTTTTTAAAAAAGACTTGCACTTACACAGAATAATAATGTAATTAGAAATAGATGGAACCTCAAGTATCCATATGTCAGCATGTATCCCTGGTATGAAGTTGTAAAGATTTCAGTATGAAAACATGATTTTTTTAACTAAAGAAAATAATCTAAATTTCATATGCAAAGATAAATAAACTACCTGGTAAGGATATGCTAAAGAGTGACTAGCCTATAAGATATTAAGATTATCATAAAACCATGTTAATAAAAAACGACATAAGTAGCAAGCAGACTTATATTTATGAGAAAAATATAAACAAGGACATACAATAAGTTAAATGAAAACAATGTAAAGTAATAGAGAAATGATGAGTTATACAATAAATGCAGTTTTAAAGTGTAATATAGTTATAAGAAAAAATTTGTACATGTATAATTTTCTCACTAAGATAAGCCTCCTCCCATGAATAAAAGACACAATTGTGGTTTTTCTTTTTGTTTTTATAGTACTGGGTGTGAAACCCAGAGCCTCTTGAATGTAGAGAGTATTTCTCAGTGAAAGTCTTAAATATTTTAAGAAAGATTATCATACAATAATCTTGATTTTATATTAAAAGTCATGAAAAGAAATAGAATAAGGATATCTGAACATAAAGGATTAATTATAGAACAACTCATGAATCATAATGCAAAAGAAACTGTTGTGTGTTTATAAAAGATGCTTCCATGCCAAATATAATGGCACATGCCTGGCTCTTAGTACTTGGCACACTGAAGCAAGGAGGATCTCAAGTTCCAGGTCAGTCTGTGATCCATACTTGGATGCTGTTTCAAAGAAAAAAAAAATCAAACAAAACAAAATGAAAGTAAAACAAAAAACATTTTCATTCATCAACAGGAGAAAATAAGAGATCTGCAAATGCTAAATATGAGACAATGTGAAGATGTGTAATAAAAAGAGTAATTTATCATACATATCTAATGTAAGACTTCATGGGTCCAAGAGTTTCTAAAATGAGTTAATCATCTCATGAGTAATAACTATGTACATGAAGAGAGGAGGGAAAATTCATAGCACCATAAAATCAAATTAGAAGTGAGAGTAAAAATAGGAAATTATCAGACATTAACATGAGTGAGGGAAAATGTGGTGACAAATATTTGCAAAGTCACAATAAATTTTCAGAAGATGTCATCCCAAAGGAAAAATGCCAACAGTGAAAAACCTGGCTTCTACCCTCTGAACCAGCTCATCAAGTTTGACCTCATCAGTAAGTCACAAATTGACAGAACAAACTCCATGAGTCTCTACTCTAAATATAGAGAATCCATGAAGAAACAACAGGCAGGACAAAAAGTGGAGCAAAAATTACCAAGTAAGCCTTCTTGGGGATGTCAGATTATTTTAAAAAACAAAACAAACAACAACAACAAAAACATGCACTGGTTTATAAAGCTCCTACAGCTTCAAGTAAACTGCATCATGAAAACTCAATAAAAATGCTTTTGAATGTAATCACACATCAAAAGGCATTGTAACTGAAACAATGCAAATGAGTTCAGAATTACAGCTTTGTATTCATGTTAGTTTCATATTGGTGAATTTCCCACGTCTCTATATAATATTCATATTTCATGGAAACATAAAAAGTATATGAAAATTCCAAGTAACTTTTGAAACACATTTTTGTAACTCTTTAATCTTTTTTAAGTGAATAGGGAAAATTTAAAGCACCTTGAAAGACAAAAGACAATGTTTATTTTTATCTACAGATTTGTTGACTTAGATGATCAAGTAAAGGAAATATAGTCAAAGCTAAAACACCAATTGGCTGAGCATATGACCCATGGAAGTACTTCCCATGATGGTACTAGAAGATATCTAAAAATATGTGATGAAATAGGACAGGAAAAAATTCATGAATTTGCAGTTCATTGTCTAGGTAATAGAAAGAAAATGTTAAGCAGCATGTGGCTTTGTATCACCTTACTAGCTAGCAGCCAAGGCATTCAATTTTGATCTCCAGTGCTGATCCCTACTGTGTAACTAGTACCTCTGGTTGACTTGTTGAGCCTCAGGCTCCCCTTTTGCAGTGTGGGAAAAGAGCAGCTGCTGCCTGGAAAGCAGCAATGAGGACTAAAAGTTGTTTACTTTAGGGTATAAAAGGTTACTTTAACACAAGAAGTTAAGACAGCTACTTTCTTTAATAATTTAGCAAAAAAATGTCACTAATGTGTCCAGTATACAAGAAGATTTAGATAGGTGTTCAGAACAATAAATTGATGCTCTTTATCCTATCAAAATTATTAGAAGGACATTCAGAGTTTAAGAGTAAGGTGTCATCTCAAGTGTCATGCCAAATACCATTGGATTTATGTTACTTCTAAAATTTACAAGGATAGTCATTATAATAGGAAGAAGTTTAAAGACACTTGCAATGTATTTGGCATAATTCTAACACCTCTCTGGATGTTTTAACTTTGCATAGTGAGCTTATGAATTTAAAGAATGCTGCTCTGCTGGGCAATGATGTGGTAGATATTGCTGATAAAACTACCTATGGCCTGAGGTCAGAATTTCTATTTTTGGTCAAGCTACAAGAATGGCATATATAGCTTGATCATGCTAGTCCTTTTTGTCCTGAGAATACTTTTATTCCTGCCCATCATGTTAAAGCTTGTCTTTAACAACATCACCATGTTGGCAGCCAAAGCACATAGCGTGAAACTGAAAATGGACCCCCAGATAGAGTTATTAAATTAACAAGCTGATAAGCCAAGGATGGGTAAAATTCTGCACAGAGCCTTACCAACCTAAGACAGAAGTGCATTGCTTTAGATAATGCATATTCCATGACAGTTAAGGAAAGCATTCTTGTTAGAATGACCTAAGACAGGCTCAGTCTTTAAAATAAAAAAGGGAGAGAAGCAGAGAGCCATTGGGGCTGCTTGGCAAGAATCTGACATGGGCCAAGGACAAGGAAATGGGCTGTTTGGCAGGAATATGACATTGGCCAAGGACAAGGAAGTGGGTTTCAGGCAGGAAGCTGATATTAGGCTAGAACAAAGAAGTAATTTCAGGCAGGAATCTAAATCTTAGACTATAACAAAAAAGTAATTTCAGACAGGAATTTAAATTTTAGGCTAGAAAAAGGAAGTAGGCTTCAGACATGAAAATGACTTTGGGCTAGGACAGGAAAGTGGCTCAGATATTTTGGTCATCCTGATAAGCCCTTAGAAACAGTGATCACAGGAGTGGTCACGGGATTTTGTTTATTGCCTTGCTTGTTCTTTGACCATTTGTGTTTATTGTCTTGCTTGTTCCTTGACTATTTTCATCTATTGTATTGCTAATTCCTCAACCTAGAACTGACCTTAATACTTGCATGTAGTTAAGATAGTATAAGAACAAAAAGAAGGAGGGGGGATGGGATGGAGTGTTCTAGGGAGGGGAAATGTGAAAAAAGGATGGCATCTAAAATGTAACTAAATAAAATATAAATAAAAAAAACAAGATGTCTTCCATCAATGTTCTAAAGTTTGAACATTTGTTAGTTTATTGATGTAGAACAGAATGCATTTTCTAGAGCAAATTCTTCATTACAAAACAATTGTTTTAGGTGGTACAAACTCAAAGTGTCTTTATTCACATGAAAAAAGTAAAGATTTTGACTCAGTATTCAAGTTGACTTAATGATGGAGAATTGATAGGCACATATTTATAGGTACAGGTTCCACTCCACAGTTACCTGGCAACATCCAGGTAAGCCTGACCCACTATAAAAGGGTCTGCTTGCCCCCTCCTCACTCTCTTGCCCTCTTGGTTTCTTGCTCTTTCTTTCTTGTTCCTGCTCTGTCCCCTTGCCCCTTCCCTATTCCCTTTCCCCTCTCTCTTCACATGCTCATGGCCAAATATATATAATAAAGGTAGAGAATAAGATTAAATGTGTTTGGGAGAAAGAAAAATTTTTTCCTTAGATGTACATTTGAAATCCAGAGGAATCCCATCCTCTGGAATAGGTAGTAAGTGAATACTTTAGGCAGATATACTTATCTGGACGGAGCCTATTTGGTCCATGAAAGGTAGATCTGAATGGGTTTCCTGTGGCTTATAAGTTTACAGAAGAGATAACAACATGAGCTAACAAAATGAACATTCTTTAAGATGAGCCTTTTGCAAAGCAGAAGGAGCAAGAATTTGTGATTAAAAAGTTGGACTGTATAGTGGAATGTTTCATTAGAGTTGGGCAAATTTTAAGAACTTATTGTTAGGACAGTGGCCTAGTAAGAAGAGGAAATATGAAATATATAATTGATGGAAACTGAGTTTAGGTAAGGAAGTAACAGATTACATCTGTGAAAGCATTTTCTAGATATCAAGTTACAGTTACCTTAGCTGTTAATGTAGTCAGAAATATGAGAAAGAATAAACAATAGGTGTGGTACAGAAAAGTTAACAAAACTCTGTAAAAGAGGCATAACTGTAAATGATCTGCACAAACAAATGCCATGCACTTATTATCTTATGAATAATTATCTAAAGTGGTGAATATTTGTCAAGTGCAGCCTTTGATAAAGGAGGGTTTGATGTGATGAAATGCATTTAACTAATTTTGTTAAGTTTTAAAAGCTTTATTACCCTTAATCTTTCATTCTAAAACCAGAAGATGAAGCAGAAATTTCAATTTGCATGAAAATCTGTAATAGCGTGTTCATATACTCTTGAGGCTTTTAGCTCACAAATTCCATGCTCTCAGCCAAGACCAACACCATCATGAAAACTAATTTGATATAAAAAGCTCTAATTGTGTTGCAATTAAAATCTAACATTACTTTACGTATCAGGAAGGGAAAGTCTTCAAGCTCTCCTTGTCAGCATGTGACTTCTATAAGATTTTTGCATTAGATTTTTTTTCAGTTGGAGTTCTTCTAATATTTAAATACAAAAAGTGAGTGCTGACTTCTTTTTTATACACCTAAGAACCAAAATGTCAGAGGAAGTGAGTGCCTGCTCTGTCCAGAGTCCCCAGCTGGCTAAAGCTACAGCCAGCCTCACTTTTCTCAAGCATACATAGGGATTCCTGGTGACTGTTTTGTATGGCCACTGTAATGGACTTTGTCAATCCCACACTGTTGTGTTTTATAAAAGGAAGAACCAGGACATGTTTTGTAGAGCCAGGTATAGTGCAGTGGGAAGGGTGCCCACGCTGAGGCATCTCTTCCCCTTAAGGTTCCAGCCATATGACAGATTTAGTATAGAATAAAGTTTATTTTGGGCATGGGAAGAGGAGTTGAGAATAGATGGGAAGGGGAATTGAGAAGGGATGGGAAGGAAGTAGAGGCAGAGAAAGACAGGGGGGATGGGAAGGGAGGAAAGGGAAGGGAAGAGGAAACACAAGGAATATGTGAAGAGAGAGGGGGAGGAAGTATGGGAAGAAAGGGGTCAGGCAAGGAGAAGAGAATCAGAGAGGACAAGACAATGAGGAGGGGGAAAGAGCCCCTTTCATAGTAAGCTAGGCAAACCTGCCTGTTGCCAGGGAACTGTTGGGCGGAGCCTAGAAGGAATGTTAACACATGCTAACTCTGTACAAGTCTTAGACATTTCTAGTCTCTAAAAAATAGTCCTTAATAGTCAGTGGTGTTTACTTCTTTCCCACAGTGGGCATATAAGTACTTCCGTAGGAGCAATTTACTAATGGCATAGAGTGGACTAGCCTCCACATGGTTGTACTCCAACATCAAAGTGAGAGCGGGAAGTAGGTGGTGGCATTATGAAGGACACGGGTGCACCTGAGGTCTCTCCATAAGAAACAAAGTGCCTACCAGGTTCAAATAGATAGAGGAGGAGGTGAAGGAAGAGGAGGAAGAAGAGGACGAGAAGGACAAGGAAGATGAGGACAAGGATGAGAAGGATGGAGGAGAAGGAAGGAAAAAAAGAAGAAGCTCAAACAGTCAGCACTTTAAGCACAAATTAATTTCAAAGTTCTCCCATCAGGATGCATACTGCAGTAACAATGAACATCTTTCCAGGACTTTGAGGTGGAGCCCCGGGCTTTCCTCCTGACAGCCCTAAAAGTAACTGCCATTGATGCAGCTGCTGTTGTTCTATTTGCGACTTTTGTTTCTCAAAGACAAGAGGAAGAACCAGGACCATGATGGAAATGGTCCCAATCCACAAAGCTGAACTACTCTAGAAAATTTGTACATCTTCTGAGTCACAAAGAAAGATCAAAAGTGGCTCCTGTGGCAGACCAAACCCTCTCAGGAAACATCTCTGTCAGACCCCAGAGCCTTTCCCACATGGTCTCAACTGGTTCATCATCTTCTTCCTCTTCGAGCATCTCCTTGGCCTTCTCCACCTTGGCTTTTGGGACTCGTTTTTTGGGGGACAAAGGCTCCCCAGCACAGGCTGAAGCAATGGTGGCAGCCATGGCTGTAGGACCACATTAGATTATTTTACCATTTGATAGACTAATAAGATTGCCTCGCTCCCCAAAAGCATAATATATAATTTTTGTTGTATTTTAACATCACCTTGCAGAGGGCTTATGAAACCAGCTAGCAGGGTACTCAATTTGTATAGTGAAGAAAATGACAGCAGAGCCTCAATCTCCTACATATCCTCTCACTTGCTGCAGAGTTATTACAGATTATATTATGTAATTTTCCACCTATTAATGCAATTATTGGAAGCTATTTGTCACATTTATAAATAATGGCACTGTCAGTGAAGTTATATAATTTAGGAAAGGTTACATATCTAACACACACCTTCTATGATGCCTTATACTGCCCCACTCTGTTATTATATGGCTCTCTTCCTCATTTCTTATGCCTCTCAAGCCTCATTCACTGAATGCAGCTAGGGGTGGCATTCTTGTCTAGAGTAGAGGGTATCAAACTGTCACATGCTTGAGTATCATCTAAAGAGCTGCTTTCACTGTAGATTCTGATTCTTACAGTCATTCTGCCTTCAGATATTCCATTTTTCTATAAAAGCTCCCTGACAATGGCCTTCTGCTGCCTCGGGGATTGGCTTTGAGCTGAGCGGCATTGCTGTCTTCTTGCATCCCTTTGGAATACTCTAGCTCTAAGCAAAAGCTTTTTGAGACAGTCCTATGTAAATGTTTTTTTCAAAATGTTCACACTGCATCCTCCTCCTCAGGTTTGGTCTGAGCTGTGCAACTTTTGTGATAAAGGATAACAATGTCCGAATACAGTTTTTCTTCTTTAACTACACAGTTAAGGCATATTTACTATTAACAGAAAGTAATGACTAACAACACTGAACTATAAATGATAAAATATTTTTTGATTATGTTTGTAAGACGACTATAATCCGAAACAAGGAAATCTCAAAAAAATCATTGGTTTTTTTTTTTTTTTTTCTGTTCCAAAATTTAAGGAACATGTCACATAACAGTTTTTAAAGGGTTAAATTATTTTCTTGTTCAAGTTTATTTATTATGTATGTATAAGAGATAGCAGAGAGAGATGCAGAGGGAGGATGAGACAGAGAGAGAGACAGAGAGACAGAGAGACACATACATATGCTCACACACACACACACACAGAGAGAGAGAGAGAGAGAGAGCGAGAGAGAGAGAGAGAGAGAGAGCGAGAGCGAGAGAGAGAGAGACAGACTATTCTATTTTGGGGATATAAACTAATATGTTGGGGATTGGTTCTAATGCTTTGTCTTAATTTGGCTCCCAGAATCGCATGGGCATTGCATGTCCAGATGCTGAAAGGTCCTTGTCACCAATTGGTTTGTGATTTGGCCATCAGCCAAAGGTCGGGCAGGGTGAAAATGGAGGGACTTTTAGGATTCCTAGGCAAGAAACGCAGAGGAGAGAAGGGGGGAAACTCAGTAATACTGAATGCTGGAGGGGAATGTGTCCTATCCTCAGTCAGGTTCAGGAAGTGCCCAACCATTGAGGTAGTAAGGCATATTAAAAATACCACTGTGTGCGTGTGTGTTTAATTCATTAATCCAGAGCTTTTGGGAAGGTAGAGAGTGCAAGAGACCCACTGAGAACTCAGTGCTGATAAACAAATCACTGGTGCACAATTGTCTACTCATCCAAGATAGGGAACTAGTGACCGATATATAGATAGCACCCCAACTTCATACACAGTGACTTTTATTAGTGGTACTTACAGGAAAATGGATGAGAGGCTACTTTACAGAAGCAGAAATGGCTTAAAAACAGCTATTTCACAAAATTCCAGCCTTTCATGGATGAGGACTCAAGTGAGTTAGAAACATGGAGCACAGCCGACAGCCTACAGGCAGCTCAACAAATTGGAAGATAACTTTTTCTTGTGACTTGGTTGGTCTGATACTTGTATAGGCAACTTGCCTGCTTTCTGCTCTTTAAGGAACTACTTGGTTAGTCTAAGAGTCTTCTTTGAATCTTAGCTTGTTTGAGAGTGAATCTTAGCTGTCTTTACATTTACAGAGTGTAAGGAGGAAGAGGTCTTGTGAATCTAGTCATTTTTAGGAACTTCCTAAAGCTTTGGTAAATTTACCTCCTGTCACACTAACCTACTCACAAAACTTTTGACCCAAAATTTGTCCTGTCTACAGGAAATACAGGGACAAAGATATAGCAGAGACTGAAGAAATAGCCATCCATAATGGGCCCAACTCGATACCCATACTATACATGCATGAACAAATCCCTGACACGGTTAATAATACTCTGATATGCTTGCAGACAGAGGCTTACTTCTCCTCTGAGAAGCTCTACCCAGGAGCTGACTGAAAATGATGCAGAGTTCCACAGCCAAACATTGGACAGAGCTCCAGAAGTCTTATGGAAGAGTTGAGGGGGAGAAATAAGGGTCGTGGAGGTGACAGGAACTCCACAGGAAGTTCAACAGTTAACCTGACTGGGAGAAAATGTGCCTAGTCCTGCAGAGACGTGATGTGCCAGAGTAGAGGAATACCCAGGGAGTGCCTCCACCTTCTCAGAGGAGAAGGGAAGGAAAATAAGGAGGGGGAACTGTGTGTATAGGACCCTGGAAGAGGGAGGGCAAAGATTAGGGTATAAAGTGAATATATAAATAAATTAACAGAAAAAAATCATCTACTGTCTTAATGGATTTCCCTGCAGGATGGAACACATCCCCATTGTGCCACATCATTATAAAACATCCTGTCCTACAATATCCCGTTTCATTTCACCTCTGTTTTACGTCCTACATCGGTTGGGGGGCCTGGGTGGGGGTGGGGCAAAAACATGCTATGGTGGATATGTGGAAGTCTAAGGACAACATGTGGGAATTGGTTTTCTTCTTCCACCATACATGTTCTAAATATAGAATTCAGGTTGTCAGTCTTGGTGGCAAATCATATATATATATATATATATATATATATATATATATATATATATGTGTGTGTGTGTGTGTGTGTGTGTGTGTGTGTGTGTGTGTGTGTGTGTGTGTGTGTGTGGTGTGTGTATCATTATAAAACCACGAGAGGAAGCTGCAATTAGCCATATAAATCTTTAATCTATCAGTTATCTTGCCTTTGTGTGTCCCAGTTTTCTCATCTGTGAAAAAACTCAAGCAATGTGACAGGTCTTTCTTAGATAGAGTACAAATCATCTGTGTTCACTCCTCTAACCCAGGGTTTTGAATTCTGTACATCAATGTCTCTCTGCAGGTCTCAGGAGCTTATTGAGGAGTAAGGTAAATAGAAGAGTAGATATGTAAACTTCTACTGTCTCAAATAGGTTAGCCTTAAAGAAATCTCCAGACTGCAACAATGCCTCTGGAGGGGATTCCCTGTTGTTTATTTACTGAAGGTCATTCGTGTCTTTACTAAAGAGTTCACTAACTCATTGGCTTCAGTTTTTCAGAAGATATTGTGACAATATACCATGACAATTCTTTACTTCTGCAAAATAAGTAGCCCTAGATATTTGTGTTCATCTTTTGCTTTATTTAAATAGCAATTTAGTATAAGTAACAAACCTTCTCTTTTGTTTTCTGCCAGCAGGTATTTTTCTTAAGTACCATTAGTCTCTGCTTAATAAGAGTGCCACGTTCATATGTGCATTGTGCCAGCCTAGCACAGCCTATAGAGAAGGACACTGAACTGGGAAGGAGTGGGTGGAGAACCGTAGCTATGCAGATCCTACCTCCCTTCCTTTTTGTCTGTCTCTTCTTTTTCTATCTTTAAAAATTCCCCCATCACTTCCTTCCTTCCGTCTTACCTTTTCTTTCCAGTCTTTGCAGAATGGTCCTCAGGATTCTCTCCTGCAAATTGAATACCTGATCCTATAATATCGAGAGTCCCTCTACTGGAGGAGAACTGTTGCAGCTAAACAATCATGTTCACGCCAGCAAGTTCCTCTACAGAAGTGCTGTTAACAAGTGTTTTCAGAACACTGTAGACATCTTCACAATGCCACACAAAAGTATATACTTCTCTTCCCTTCTGTCTGGTTCAGTATTGAAACTTTGCCAGTTCTTATGCTTTTCAGGGACTTGACTTCTTATTTCCAATGCCATCAGTATTAGCAGAAAACGGCATATTTATCAACAAAGTCTCTGTTCTCCTGGTACTAACGAGGTCTCTGTCCCTTTACTTTACCTTCCAAGGAACCAGAGGGAACTGCAAGTCTTGACTTTTATTTCACTGTGTTCTTCACTCAGAAACTGTAACACATTGCTCTGCAAAAGATGGTGTCAGTCAATCACACATTTCTGAGACTGTGCAACATAATAGACTTATGGGACAGTAATAATAAGCCTGGCTTATTTTCTTAAAATCACACCTTACAGGAGAAAGAGAGTGCCAACTACTCAGTCTAAAGCCAGACTATGAAAATTTAACATCCACCACTGATCTTCACTGTATAAACCTGTAGGACTTTTGACAAACTATGCCTTTTCATTGTGCCTAGCATCCCACTCCTCCAACATTACATCAGGCTTAAACGGTTCACATGTAAGTTAACATAGTTTACTGTGAGACTACTCCCTCACTTATAGTTCTGTTATATTTGTCATTTTATAGGAAAGAGAAATAAACATCCAACTCATGTATTGTGAGTTGAGGTTTGTTTTTCTTTTTTTTTGTTTGTTTGTTTGTTTTGTTTTTTATCTTGTTTAGCCAATTGAATCAGAGCAATTGCCTAGTTGCTTCATAGGTTCAACAGTTTGTTGTTAGTTTGCTCTCTTGGTGAGAGGTCGCTGCAGTGCTGCAGCTGAGTCTGAAGAACATCATCATGATTTACCTTGTTTCCATTGTTTGTTTTCCTTAAGAGACAATTGGTGGCCATGATGCTCACACACTGAGGACCACTGAGAATGAAGTTCTCAGAACACTCAATTTCTGTTCTGCACACGATCAGGAGGCAGTTTTGTTTAAGGTCATCGTACTAAGAAGCTATCTAAACTTGGGTTTTCCATGCTTTGTCTCATCCTCTGAGTTTCATAACTATGTTTCTAATGATTGTTTACCATGTTAAGGAAATAAGAAATTTAATCTCTCCAAAACTAGAAATCACTCACATGTCTGAGTACCATGAGAGACCTTGAAATATTCCATGAGGAATTATATTACACTACCCTTGCAGACGGCCTTTGAGAGGTTCTAATCTGGAGCTACATGGGCACTGGAGAGAAGATGCACAAGACAAAATTAGGGCTACATTATTTATATGTTGTTGGGGGCCGACTTTTAGCAGAAAGCGGCTATCAGCTTTGCAGCCATCTTGAGCCATATGTCCTGACATGTGACTTGGATTACAATAGCCTACAACAGCTGAGCACACTCTGATAATCTTGGTTTAGATACCTTGAGTGTGTGAGATTAAAGGTGTGTGAGATTAAAGGTGTGTAACTTAAGAGTTTGACTTAGAAGTGTAGAGATCAAATTTAGAGTCAAGACCTAAGGGCATGATTAAAGGTATGACCAAAAGGCATGGCTTAGAAGTGAGACAGATAAAAGGCAGAGGCAGACGGCAGAGAATCAGACGCTTTTAGGAGACACTTCAGACAGTACAACTTGGAGTAGGAATTAGGCATTAGATAGCAGGCACTTGGAAGAGAATTTGGAAGAAGTAACTTGGAACTTGGAGGCACTAGGGACTAGGAACTAGGGACTAGGAATTTAGGACTTGGGACTTGGAGAGAAGAGAGACTGAAGAATAAACGGGATTGAAACACACTCTGTCTGGTCTCCATTCTTCGAGTCCGTCCTCACTCTCTCTCTCTTGCTGAACCCCGACCCGCGGACTGGAGCGGCAGCTTGGACTGGGATACAGTGGCCGCCAAAGGTGGGGTAGCCCGGGCCTCAACATTTTGCTCAGCCGGCGACAATATGTCAAAATGAGGGAGTTCTTTTCCTAAAGAGTGGCTGGGGAGAGGGAGTTCAATATCTAACTTTTACTTCAGTCATGTTTTCTAGTCTGTCCATAGTGAGACTGTTGATGAATTTGGCCGCTGAATCATGGACTTTTCCTATTTTCCTTCCTTAAAAACAAGCTAAGAGCATAAATTCGCCAGTCTCTAGAATATAATGCACCCAAGGTTAAATCTGATGTTCTCTCAAATCTCCAAATAAACATCAAAATGCCAAAATTGGCTTTCATTCTTAGATGAGGCTAAGCTAATCTCTCCTCATACTTACTTTAGAAGTTAGAGAACTTTTGGATGAAGGAGTTGACGATTTAGTTTTCAAACTTATGGCTGGACAATTATAACAAACTCTATGTTCTCACAGACTATTTGGAGTTCCTGACTTGTTACTAGTTATAAGGGTAACTATAATACTTAATATTTCTTCATATTTCTATCAATGACTCTGGTAAGCTTCACTGTTCCAAGTTTATTTTTTTCAGGTTTGAATAACTTCCTGAGGCTCATGGCAAGAAGAGTCTCTGAATTTCTATATAGAGGCAATTTGTGCTCTTTTAAAATTAAAAAGTCACAATATAATATGCATATTCTCAGTTTTATTTTTTCTTTGGTACAAAGCCTTGTTGAAAATTTTATTGATTGTCTAATTTTATTTCACTACTGTGTCACAATTGCTGTTTCCTATTTTATCAAAAACAATTTTGCTTTAACTTTCAGTAATTATATTACAATAAATCTATCATTTAACAATGATGGAGACATGTTTTGAGAAATGCCTCAAAAGCAGAAATATGTCATAGAGTATTTTTCTCAAAACAAGATGGTATAGCTTCCTGTACAACTAGGCCATATGGTACAGCTTAATATATGGCTAAACTGCAAAGTACAGCCTACTTCACAGCAACACATGGTGCATGCATATAGCCTAGGGAATTATACACATAATGTAGCAGTTTATTGGCTTTATCAGCTATTAGTCATTGTTCAAAATTGAGTGTGTGCTATACGTAGGGGAGAATGGCCTTGTGGGACATAGGTGGGAGAGGAGGTCCTTGGTCCCATGAAAGTTGGATGCCCCAGTATGGAGGAATTCAAGGGTGGGGAGGTGGGAGTGGGTGGGTGAGGACACATCCTCATAGAAAAAGGAGGAGGGGGATGGGATAGGCAATGCAATTGTTTGGGTTTTTTTTACCAGGATTACCACAAACATAACAATCCATTGTGATGTCATGCTACAATGGCTATGTCAATAGACAATAGAAAGTTTACTGTTGACGTATAATTTTATGAGATCATTCTCATATATGCAAATGTCCTACAATACATGATTATATATCATAACAGTGGGTATTTGTAGGTATTTATGTTCAACACACACATGTTGAAATTACAGAACTTTATCCTGGTTACTCTTCCCTTCTCTGCATTGGCAGATATAACTTAACACAGAAATAAATTTTCTGAATACCTGATCTAGATACTTATTGATGGATTGATCGAATGACACATGTTGATTAACTTAATAGATTTCACTAATTGTTTATTTCATTGGATATTTTATTTACATTTCAGATGTTATCTCCTTTCCCCATTGCCCCTCACCCAGAAACCCCATCCCATCCCCCTCCTCCTGTTTCTATGAGGATGTGTCCTCACCCACCCACTCCCACCTCCCTACCCTTGAATTCCTCCATACTGGGGCATCCAACCTTCATGGGACCAAGGACCTCCTCTCCCACCTATGTCCCACAAGGCCATTCTCCCCTACGTATACAGCTGGAGTCATGGGTCCCTCCTTATATGCTCCCAAGCTGGTGGTTTAGACCCTGGGAGCTCTGGTTGGTTGGTATTGTTGCTCTCCCCATAGGGCTGCAAACCCTTTTAGCTCCTTCAGTCTTCTCTCCCACTCCTCCATTTGGAACACCATGATCAGTTCAATGGTTACCTGTGAGCATTTGAAACTTCTTTGTAAAAATTATTTAAAAATAAATTTGAAAAGTCTTTTTAATTTTTATTTGTGTGTGTGTATGTGTGCCTGTGTGTGTGTGTGTGCATATGTATGCTCATGAGTGTGTGGATTTCTGTGGATGTCAGAAAACAGTCTTTCTGTAGGTATAGTTATGAAAGCTTGTGAACCACAGGATATGTTTGGCCCTCAGAAAGCATTAAGAATTCATAACCACACCATTTCTCCAGCCCTAGTTATCTGAAACATTTAACTCTTGCTGACGACAGTAATAACTTAATTATTTTACAGAGAAGAAACTTGAGGTTCAAGGGTAGTTTAGGACTCCCTCAAGTCTCCTGATTCCATATGTTTTACTACTTCTACAGTCTCATTGTTTTCTTATGGATCACTATTTTGTAGGTAAAACTGGAAATTCATCTCCCTGTACAATGGCTTAAGAAAGGTATATGTAGATATCATATATATATATATATATATATATATATATATATATAATTGTATTTTCTTCTGCTTATGTCTCATATGATCTTTCATCAATTTTAATTATTTTTTAATAAACACCCCATTCTAGAAACATTTTCAAACATCTTTCCCATACAACATCTTACATGAAGGCTATGGCAATTGACCACCTGACAAATGCTAGGCACTGAACTAGTCTTTAGCAGACTGTTTCAGCAATAGCCACAACAACTGTTCACCTTGACAGTTTTTACATTTACACTTCATTTCTTCATAAATTGAAGGTGTCAAATTGCTTTCCATGGTCACATAATTTAGTGAAAATCCAAATGCAAAATCAGACCTGAATTCAAAGCAATGCAACTCTTGACCTCCCTCATTGGTTTGGAATGCAATGGACTGTGTGACATTCTGCTTAATCCCTACATTTTTCCATTCAAAATTTTCCTTTTGTGCTTTATCCCTTCTGTAACTTCTGTGGGTACATTTTTATCAAAGGAAACTGTTTTTCTTTCTTTCTTCCTTTCTTTCTTTTTTAACTTTTTCTTTTGTCCTCCTCCTTTTTCTAGTCTTCTTCCTTGTCCTCCTCCTCCTCCACCTCTTCTTCTTCATCTTCATCAGAATTTCAAGAGAGGGTTTCTCTGTGTAGTAGTTCTAGATGTCCTGTAACTCACTCTGTACACCAGGTTGATCTCAAACTCTCAGAAATTCACATCCCTCTGCTTCCTACATGCTGAGATTAAAGACTTGCACCACCAAACTTCAGTTCAAATAAAATTTTTGAGGCACTAACACCTTTGTACAACTGTGGAAGCTTTTCTTATCATGTATGCTGCAGAAAACACTTAACTGTAGTAAGCAGTCAGGTGTTTGGCTTTGAAATAGCAACATTTCCCTTTGACAATGATTTGAAGCTTTTATTTCAAGAATGTGAGTGGTGCATATTTATATACTAGTCAGTTCTAAGTCATTACTTTGAGATTCAGAGAACCAGCTTTTCATAGAATAATTTTATGGAATTGAAGGAGTGTAGTGAAATACATGAATGTGTGAATGAGCATTTGAGCTGCAGAGTAGAGTCCAGCAGAATGTAAAAAGTAAGAAAGAAATGATACAAGAAGGAACTGGGACAAGCACCTGTAGTTCATAGAGTAAAAGGGAACAATTTTATTAGCTACTTGAGTTTCTCAGTATATCCATTGATTTTCTTGTAGGCAAAACATCATTGTAGATCAAAGGTTTGTGACTATCTTGGTGGTTACTTTTCTCATTTGGTGGCATGCTGAGTATCTTCCTGTACCTGAGACTCTTAGGGTAAAAACTTTATGTGGGGCCAGCTCAACTTCCTCATGTGCAATAAGTTTCATTGGTGTTGTCTTTAGCAATGGGGCCATGATGTCAGTTTGTGGAAAGCAACCTATTATCTTGGCAACATTTACACAATGGAGTATTATTCAGTTGTTGTTTTTTTTTATTATGAAATTTGCAAATCAATAGATAGAACTAGAAAAAATCATCTTAAGTGGGCCAATTCTGTCCCAGAAATACTAATAAGGCATGTAATTTGCTTATATGTTGATGTTAGCACTTAAGTCAATGATAACCAACTATAATCCATAGAACCTCAGAGCATAGGTATATAGTAAGGGACCAGGGGCACAAATAAATATCTCTAGGAAAGGGAGATAGAATAGATACTTATGAATGGGTGGAGGGTGAGGGTGGGCTGGGACAGGAGGGAGAGACATAGCAGAGAATCCAGGGAGAGACTGCTAAATTTAGAAGCCATCTGAGGGGTATTATGGGAATCTAATGCAACAGACGCTTCCAAAATACTGACATATATGAAGACAATTTAAATGAAATCTCCAAATAATGGGGTAGACAGAGTTTCTCCTGGCCATGTCATGTCACCCAATAAAGCTTACAGTACTGGGACTGAGTGACATCTAGTTGATTTGTTGCCAAAATGGTCTCATGGGAATCTCCAAGCAACCAAAACTCTCTTTAAAAAGAATCTAAACAAAGAACTTAATAGGTTGCCATCTTTGTCCTGTGTGTACTATGCTAGAAAGATGAATGAACAAGTTTGGTCTCTTCAGAATGTCACAATTTATTGAGTGTTAAAATATTCATAAGGCTCAATGGTTTCAATAGCAGCAAATTTTCAGAATGATAAGATTAGTTTGAAGGTCTTTCCACAGACCTTCAACTACTTGGTTCCATCTCCTAACTAAATGATATTAACATTTACCTGGCTAAAGAGTCTTCCTATCTCACATTTTGATTGCAGATAGTTTACTTTAAATAGAGCATAGAGCAGAAACTAGAATCTATGAACTTGAGGATTTGGTTTTTTTTTTTTTTTTGAGTTTTTCTATTATGATGAACTGTATGAGAAACATAGATAACCAGAAGCTTGGAAAACATAAGAGCTAGTAACACTCGAAGAAACCTAAGGAGACCATGAGAAACACCCAATAATTATTCTGTTCTTCATAAAATATATGTGAGTAAAAATTGGAGGCTAGTATTGTGCCAATAATCATCATTTCTCCAGGCATCCTACTCTCTATTGAAAAGGTTAATACAATTAGAATCAGAATCACATGTCTACATATTCTTAGAAAACTACAAGATTGTGTAAAAGCACACTGTAGGAACATCTAATCCAGCATCAAGAGATAGGCAAGGATGAATTAAGAAAATCTGGACATGGACTGCAAGTATGCAGTATCCCTGTATTCTATAAGAGGACAGGAGAGGTGTGGTAAGTGTGTACAAGTTCCACTCTAAAGGCACAGAGGTGAATTCTGTCAAGCATCTGAGGATAGGGGGGCAATGGGTTGGCACTCAAGTAGCTTAAAAGTGACGGGTAAAATATTTGCACGAGAAGAAATAATTTTGAAACATAATGAGGCTGAGATACATGGAGAGAATATCTAAGCCACTGAAACCAAACAGGGATGAGATATCCATTAGCTAATTCTAAAATTTCTAAAGCAATTTGTTCTTGCTGATGGAATGTGGACTGCTACTGATCTGCGTTGAAGTCATCCATGACCTGAACATACACACTGTGCCTCCGAGGAAGTTAAATCCTCATGCTAGTCAGTCATGTAGCAAATCTAGAGAATTGCTTATAAACTGTAAAACCTAAGTGTTTCTTGTGAAAGCTGTTCTGAGACCTGGCACTCTGACCCCACACTAACTAATCTTTAAAAGTTAATCCCTCCAGATACAAAGGAGGGCAATGTGTGAGGGTAAAGATTTCTAAAAAGAATTGAAGATGATTTACGCACATATATTTTAAAAGAGGAGAGTTAGTCCAAATAGATTTGCTCACTTCCTTTTCCAGCAAGTTTGATTCCCACACCAATATTCTTTTACTTTCTTTTGAATTTTCAATTTTTCTTTTACAAAATTTAATAGCATCTCTAGAGGATCTATTATATGACACCCAAGGTGTTAAGCACTGAATTTACAAATGTCAATCATCCACATTTCTTTGACTTTGTGTAACTTACCATCTAATGGGAGAGATATATAAATGAATAATCTTAATATAATATATATTAAATATGCCTATTAGATATGAATTATTTCTGAAAGAACAGATATACACTCACCTACCCATGTGTCATGCCTGTCAGTACATATATATTTTATCTATTATTTAGTTATTAATTTTTATAATGCTAGTGTTTGGACCTAGGGTTGAGTGTATATGACTTTAATATGGCAAAATAAATGCACACCCAAAAGACACATGTGCCTTGTACTTTTAGTATGTTTTATCTTAGCAGTATAGTGTCCCTCAGAACTGGCATTCTGTAGATCATACTTTTGGAAAAACAGTTTTATATCAAAAGTCCTGTGGTGGGGCAGGGAGATGCTTTGTATGGTAAACTTCAGCATTTTAAGTCAGAGGGCATGATTTTGATTCCTAGACCCAACACAAAAGCATCTGAATGAGGTGGTATAGCTTATTGTCCTAACACTAGTAAGGCAGAGACAGGCACATGCCTGGAACTACTGCTATTAGCATAGGCAGCTGATGGGGAGATGAACGTATATTTTGTCTTAATCCTGAAAGCAAAGTCCACATACGGTACCACGTAATCCCTTGTAGTGAGTTCTGTGGCCAACATATTATTATCTATTTGTATTTTTGAAGTATTTCATGTTGCTCACTCCTGAGTATTTAAATCCAATATGTCGGTAAAGTAGTTCTCAATTCTTCCAGCACATGCGTGCAGATACTCAGGAACTCAAACATGACCTAACTCTGAACTGCAATATCAGCTCACAAACATACTACTTCATTTTGTAGTTACTCTGTTTTTTATGAAATGGAAGCTCCTTTTTAGCTGTGGAATAGTTGGTCGTATTTTCAAACAGTATTCTTCAAGAGAAGGGTGAAAATGACATAATCATAATTTGATGAAAAATGTATATTAAAAAAGTAATCATCAGTTACCATTTTCAGGTTTTTGTTATAATAAAACCCAATTACTATGTTTTCTAGGTAGTATATTTTATCAATTCTGAAATGATTTTGCAAGAAAATTAAGTCACTCATATTATTGAAATAGAATACTCTTTAACATCTAAATTTCCATCCCTCTATGTCAGCATTAAAAGCTGAATTCGACATGCAGCTTGGCAGTTTTTAATTTTCGGTTTGCTCTTTTTAGTTTGAACCATGAGGCCTGAAAATTAAGGACTGTGAGGTACAATTCAGGAGACAGTCCTGGACTGCAGCCTGTTTTAGCCAAACAGACCAAGTCATTCTCGACATCATTTATATGGCAGCTTTTTTTTTTTCCTACAAGAGTTGATTGTCCTCAGAGTAACTATAAGGCTCCAAACAACCTGACATGTTTACTATCTGACCTTTGACAGAAATTAGTGTTTCAACTCTCTACAAAACCTTGGGTAATTTTACATTTTGTTTTTAGAAAATGCCTATGTAGTGTACCCAACCACCAAAACAAGGAAAGATGTTTGTCGGTGTTTTTTCTTTACTGTGTTTCATACAGAAACTAAAACATGCATTAAAACAAGTTGTCAGGAGCAATACTCCTTTCCATCTTTCCAAGAAAAGCCTAAACTGCAGGTGGCCCTGAAAATGAGTCGCACGCAACAGGACGCAAGCCAAAGAGAAAAAAGTTTTAACATCTGCTTTTAGAATTTGTGGGCAATCACAAATTACTGACGATAAACAGTCAGGGTTAAATGTACACACATGGGTAAGGCAGGTAACATATTACTTCCTTCACATAAGCAGGTTGGTTTTCTGCCATAAGAGATAACCCATTGGAACTTCACTGAAAACATCTTATATGACAGGTTTTATTAGTAATCTTAAATTGCATTTTATAATTTTATCTAATCTATTTTGAGCAATCATGTAACTTAAATCGGAATGAGGCAAGCCATTTTAAAATCAGCTATACATATTTAGGTATACAAAAACCATGAAAATACATATAACAATAAGCAATGTGTGTAACAATGAACACAAAATCTTACTCATTTATCTCTCTTACCTTATTAATATGCTCTTTTGGGGCATCATGCCCTTTGTCTACATAATTACTTGAATGAGCAGACACCAACTCAGATTAGCCAATGTGCTTTCTTATAAGTTGGATAAACTCATGGGTTTTTTTCTTCTGATTATATCCATTGAGTAGACATGAATGATAAAATTTAAACTTAGAGCTATAAACTACAGGACTTGTTAGAAAATAGAAATTGTTAGAATAGTTAGAGAGGAGTCTCTGTGTATTGCTCAATAAGGAAATCTGCCTCTACACTAAATTGTATTTTGAAAGACTCTAAGTAGAGAAGATATTTCAGAATTTGTTGATTGACTAAATCAAACTACCACTGCTGGAAATTGCTGCAACAACATCCAGGGGGAATCCCATCCTGGGATTCTTCCTATGAATGAAAGCATTATCAACCTTGAGCTGCTCTAGGAACTGGTCACTGGTGAAACCTAAGAGCTGTCATAAAAGAAATTTCTAGTAAATTTCTTTTCATTTGCTCCTTCCCTTGACACCATTTTATATTAAAAACTGTATTGATTCCTCTCAAATTTCTGCTATTTATTCTCTTGCATGTTGCATCTATAAAACAAAAGGTATGTAATTATTACTCCACTGAGGACATGTACCCATCCTTTTGATACTTACAGAAAAATGACATTTTACATATAATATATATAATACAATATATATTTATTTTATATATTATTATATATTATGTATGTATATACAAAAGATATATATATGTATAATATCTTTACCTATAAGTGGGAAATGTGCTATGAAAGCATTGACTATGTGCTACATTTATAATTTCCTCTTACCACATAAAATTTTAAATATAAAATTTTGTCCTTTACCTGCCATATAGGGCAAATAATTTTTAAGAGTTATCTTATATTGATACATACAATTATACAGCAAAATTTGCATTCTATCAAGGAAGGATGATACTTCTTGACAAAGAACAAAATGGTTCTACAGAGGTTTTTCTATAATTTCCATTTATATATGTATTATTCTCTTCTTCTGAAAATTAATTTGTGAGATAATACCTCAAAAGTATTGTGGACAGCATAATAAACAGAAAGTGTGTTTTCTTGGCATTCAGCATAACTAGAAACCATTTTGATTTTTTAAATTTTGTGATGTCTTACTTTCATCAGGTATTTAATGCTTCATACTTTTACATTGCTTTTATTAATCTATAAATAATATATTTATATAACCAGCATTTTATAGTTTTGATATTCAAATGTCTTTGTTCTTTGTTGTAACCTTGGTTTTTCACTAATTTATGGTTGCAAACAATTGCCTGCATATATGTGTACACTTATCAACCAACAAAAGTATTATTCTTACCAGACATATATCTTAAAATTATATATGTTTCCACAATTCCAACTAAAATTTATTAATGATGATAGGGATAAAAATCTGTCTTAAAATTTTTAAAAAATATTTATGAGGAACCAACATCATGCCACATGTTTTACAAACAAGAATTTTCTTTGTCCTGTGATAAAGCTACAACTAGCTAAATATATAGAATGCAGAAAAGCCCATGAGTCAACGTGTATTTGAAGCACCTCTGCTACTGATCAGCACAACTTAGTACTACACTGCACTGACGAACACCGGTTGTCTCACCTTGACAATGGCTCATTTATAACTTTACCTCATTACTGCTGCCTGACATCTCATGAAACTATTGTGTCAGGCTACATGCCTGGGGATAGATCCAAACTCAGAATAAATGTGTCTACTGAATGTGCATCATGTTTGCATCATCATAAAGTTAACAAATTTTTAAGTTGAACCATGGTAAGTCATGGACATTTTATATTATCTTCCTATTCCTTTACCAGTAATACCTAATTATTTATTTTTCCATATTTTGTGTGCTAAAACTGAAATTGATGGAGCTTGTGTCATTTATTCAATGTAATTTACCTGGAAAAGATCACTAGGATTTCAAACATGGTCAATCATACTCTTAATATATACTTAATATACTACAGTATATTATTTTACTCTATTTAAACACTGTAGGCTTAAATTTTTCTCTAAACCTACTTTATTTAGTGTTCTTGAACACTTCAACCTTCCTTCTAGCCCACCAACCAGAACTATGGGAGAAAGAACATTAATAGGAAAATGAGGTTGTGGACCTGTTTGAAAGTAGTTCTATGGGGGCAATTCCAATCTTTGTTGTCAGGATACCAGCAGTCCAGTCCAATAGCAAACACCAATCACAAATCAGTGGCAGTGGCTTGATCCAGCAGAAACCACAAAGCTCTGCCCAGTTGTCACGAATCAGCAGTAGCAGTCAGGAGCGACCAGAATACCATAAGAAGTCCTTTGATGTATTTCTCTTTGCAAAGTGAAGACCAGAGAAGATTAGGGAAAAAGTGAGATTGATGTTATATTGTATGGCCAGCAAAGACCATCACAATGCATGAGCGATCTCTCATTGTTTATGGGGTTCCATTTAAACTCTTCAAATATCACATGCCCTCTCAAGCAACCATGCCAACAAAACATCACATACCATCTCATATGACTGCTTCAGCAAAACAGCCTTTCACAGGACAGCTTCAAGAAAAACATACGTGACGTAACTGAGTTCCCAAAGAAACCAGAAACTTCCACTCTTAAAACACACTTAAATTTACAATATTTTTTCCATATTTTCAGATACTACCTGTTCCATAATAGCCATGAGACCCATAGTTATTCTCATCACAATCATCACAAACAATCATTAGCATCCATTACTGCTAAGTAACAGTGTTCTTTTCTCAGATCTGAGGTGCACTGTCTTTTATTCACATTTACCAATCACTATTTCAAGTATCTATTTGAAGTCATAGAACATATAAAAGGGTATATATTCCTCAACTTAAGGAGGGACCATAGCCAAGGAACATTGTGTCATAATTTCTAAAGACAAAATTCTGAGTACTACAATTCTAAGTGTAGAATGTAATTCCAATATCCTAATGATTAGGATTATAGTAGAGCAAAAAATCTTTAATATTGAGTTCAGAAAGGTGGATCATGAAGAGAACTTGGGTTTCACTCCTAGCACCCACATGGCAGATCCATCTGCAAGGTAGCTAATCCCTTCTGGCTTCCTCAGGCAACAAGTACACTAATGGTGCACAGAGTATACACAGGCCTAGCAGTCATATACATAAAATAAAAATAAGTAAGTCTTTTAAAAAATCACTAGTGTCTGAAATCCTCAAAAAACAAAACTGCTGAAATAGAGCTCTAGTGAAGATAATTTTAAAATTTATCAAAAGACATTTATTTGCATTTAAAGGAATTCATTTGAGAAACATTAAATTATGACAGAAGACCTCATAGGCCATTTGAGACAATCAATTTAATGATGACAGAATACATATTTGGAAGATTAAACACATAATAATACTGACAGTTACACGAACATAACATTTATGAGCAAATAAATTATATTAGTAAAAAATATGTCCAAAAACAGAATGCATAAACACATCAATGCGTTTGATTGCTTGGCACATGCAGCTTTGTGACTGTGGTCATCTGAAATACAGTATCAATATACCTCTGTCTTTGACACAATTAGAAAACAAAGCAAGCAACCAACATCTCCCTAAAGTGGGAGACCTTAAGACATCCATCGAACCATTTATAAGCACTCACATACACAAGGCCATTGGAAGACATTCAATTGAACTGAGACACAGTGTTTGCACACAAGGACAGTACTGCGATGATGAACTTTTGAGGAGTTGAATTTGCAGAAAACACATAGATGTGTTAGACTACTCTGTGAGGTTTTATACAATTCATATTTGAAACTGTAGGAATGATAAAAAGATAAAAAACACATAGCAGAAAACTGTAAAACAATACAGACAAGTTTAGACAGTGTAGAAAAAAAAGTAAATATTCTTCCAAACACATAAGAAAAGCACATTATAAAAATAAGATATAGTGGATTTTATGAAGTTATCCCAATGGACCTAGCCAACCTTCATAATGAGGTTCATAACTTCATTTTGATGGCACACACTTAAAACAGTAGTTTCTCCTCTTCTAGATTATGGCTTTCCTTGCAGAGTGTTCACATTTATGATGCAGTACCACTGTTGCTGTTTGTGGGATTCTGTGCTTCGATGTGCAGTAACATTTCCCCATTTTTTATGCCACATCTATGTTGTTTTCGGTATTGGCAATCTGTTTCCTCAGTTCTTGTTTACAAACTGTGAATCTAGCAGAAAGAATGCCAATGGCAGAACAAAAGCCTCAGACTCCGTTTGTCCACACTGGGTGTAGTAAGTCTAGAACTGCTTCATAACTTTACTGCCTTCTTGGGACCATTGCTGTTTTAAGTCATTAGAAATCCCTGAAACCTCATCAGCTGGATTCAGTGTCTACATAGAACAAAAGTTTTCTTCACTGTTATAATTTGGCCAAGCACCTAGATCTGTTTTTAATACCTCTTATGTGGCCTTTGCTTTTTAAAATGCTGGGGATGAAACCCAGGGCAAGTCTTCTATCTCTCACAAACAACTTCTATGGGACTCCTATTTTGGAGGATAGGCAGGATTTACTGAGGCTTTTATTGTTTCAATTTTCATAACTTGAACGTATTAAGATTTCAATATTCAAGATGATTGCCTTGGGAACTGTCTTTTGGGATCTGTAGAAATGTATTAACTATTGAGATTAGCATTAAATTTAGGAAATGATTAATTCTCTGTTTTCCTTGAATATCTTCATTGGAATTTATATATTTCAAAGAAAACAATGAATGATCATAATTTCTCCATGCTATGAAGACTAGTAATGAGCAGGAAGAAATGAATGTGAAAAGCAACCAGAAACAAAAGGTAATTAAAAGGTGATTATCACACACCTGCCGGCAGGCATGTGCTCCATGCCCATGTGATAGACACACTCATTCCTCAAATCTCAAAAGTTTTATTAAACCTCATAATATTTTCTGTCATACGTATGCTTCTATACTAAGATACAATTGTACAGTTTGCTTTTAGATAATATAAACTGCGTGACATAAGACAAATTTGTGGCTGGATCATGTTGGTTTTTTTTTTTTCATCCTAATGTAAGAAACAGTTGTATAGAATTTTCATCTCAAATTTCTCAAGGCCCCAACGAAAAATAAATAATTCTCCTTAATTTTGCTCTTGTCAACATCTTAATTCTGTTAGATCATTAAGGATTTTTGAAGACTTTAATTGACAGATAAGAATGAATACTATTAAATTCTAATGGATAATCTCCAATTATAGCTCTATGGTTTTGAAATATGTAATTAAATAACTTCTGTGGAAAATACATTATGTACCCATCTGTTTATAATCTTATTATCCCCCCCCTAAAAAAAATCAGGATGTTATACTTAGAATAACTGTAGTGCTAGATAAAAATTTCTCCACCCAGACAAAACAAAAGATAAAATAAGCAATAAAATCTCAGACATAAAACCTCAATGATAGTCCATCTAAGGCTTGTATTGCCTCTTCCCCCAGTGATATTCTGCATATATTATTCTAAAGGTATAGATATAAATATTGATGGAATATTTTACAAACTGCAGAAAAGTATTGGATGCTCTTGCTTGCTTAAAGCAAAATGGAGAAAGCCCTTTTAATGAATGACAGGTGGAAGTTTTATTGGGTGAGTTTTAATTGCTTAATAGCTTCATAAAATCATGTAACAAATTTAGCAATTTTCAGCCCCAGTCTCATTTCTTATGCCCATTTCCTGATGGGTTGTCTCCTACAAGTCACCTACCGTGTGTTTTTATGTCTTCCTTCAAGTGTGACCCACTGACCTTAATAAGAGTTGATTTCATGAGTGGCTTGGAGTATGAAGAACTTATCTGTAGCTACACCATTAAAAACATTGGCACATTCCTTTTCCAGTTAGCTGATAATACTCTTTCAGGGAGGACTGAGACTTCATCGGTCCCATACCCATCCAGGATGAAATGTTAAGGGCTCAGTCTTGTCCAGGTCTCATGATGACCACCAGTTGTAGTGAGTTTATGAATGTAATGGCTATAACATATCTGGAAAATATCTTTTTATTGAACATCTTGGACCATAGTGCTCATATAGTCTTTGTAATCTCTCTTCCATGGTGTTTCCAGAGCCTTAGAAGGGAAGATGTAACTGTCACCTTTAGAGACATGCACTCCATTTTTAAAAAGGAGTAAGGTTTTACTAGTTTAAAAGTGATCTTTTATTTTTTACATTCCTCAAAATGTTCATCCAAACATGAGTTTCTGTCTTGTTTTCAGAATAAAGACCTAAAATCTTATTCAACTGAGATGGGAAATAAAACTAGCTGGTCACAACATATGGACAGTACTGACAGGATTTCTAATTTTTTTTTATTAACTAACCTGTTCTTTACTGTGAGAGGCTTCCATCTCATCTTATACACTGGAGCACTAATGAGAAACAATCTGCCATAATATATCATTGCATCTTGTGTGCCTCTGCTCCTGGTACTAAAACCCAGGCAGGCCTAGGGCATGAACTTCTCTAAGTCCATTAATTCCGGAACCTGCTGTTAGCTAGCCAGGTGCCAGTTCTCTGAGGAAGGCAGCAATGGGATATCCAGTCCGGGATGGGGAAGGGGAGCAAAGCTGCTTTATTTAAGGTGGTTCTTCTGTCTTTAACTCTTTCCTATTCTAAGGTCAAACCTGCTGGCTTCTGGTGATTAACACCTGCTGTTTAGCCACAGGAGATTAAGTAAAGGAATTAGCTTACCCTAGCTCTTTGTTTTTTAACTCAGGAGCCCCTTGCTGATCAGGTAAGAGGTTCAAAGTCTGTTAACTCTATGTGAACCAGGAAGAAAAGAAAAGCAAAGAAAGAGAGAAAAAAAGGAGAGTCATGAACACAGAAAGAAACACACACTTTGGATGTGGTGGAAATAACTACACTCAAACTTTATTATTGCTTTTAGCCTTTTATAGCTTTTAGACTAAAAGTTCTCTATGTAAGAAAGAATTACCTCAAGGATAAAATGTTACATAAAATGAACATTATTTAGAATGTCCATTGTTCAAAGCAGTGTTTCATTTTATATGCTCATTATAAGTTCAAAGCAACTGTTTCATATGGCTTTGCTTCATCATAGTGCATACCTGTGGCTTTATCCTTGGAACTGACTGAATGTTTTTCTTTGATCACAAATCTGTCTCAAGCCTGTTTTTCTTCTCAGTGCAATTAGACTGTGGCACACGATTTATAGAACTCTATTTGTAGCTTTCATACTATAGAGGACTTGAAATTACTTGTACAAATTTAGGAATTCTATGAAATCATTATAAGGAATTATGAAATCCTTAATGTGTCTATACAGCTTTACTACATGAGAGTTCATCTTTATATTTTTCTGCAAAAAAAAAAAAAAAAAATCTTCCTAATAGAGTGGGCTAATGCCCAGAAATAACTAGGCTATGTATTAGTGACAGGAAAGGCATATCTGCAGCAAGAAGAAATTCTGGGATGAAATCTCTGAAGGCCCTACAATTCAGAGTTTACACATTGCAACTTTTCCAAACAGTGGGCCATCTCCAGAAATTTTACTTGCTAGCCTTAATCTCTCCTACATGGCTTCTGACAAGAACATTCATAATGCTGGCCCTCAAATGCAATTCCTTATGATAACCCCTAACCATAAAATTAATTTTGTAAAATTAAATACATCATAAGTTTAATTTTGGTACTGTTATGATTTATAATACAAATGTAAGTGTTTCACAGTGGTCTAGGTGACCATTGACCATTGCAAAAGAATCATTTGACCCACACGTTGAGAATTACTGCTCTAGAAGTTCTAGATTCTAGCTTAAAACAACATTGAATAAGTTACTGGTGATTACAAATCACCCAAA